>NW_026712346.1:24424285-24974285 GCF_030504385.1 Musca domestica
ATGCTGCAAAATAAAAAAACAAACCTTTCCAGCCTAAAATACATGAACGTATTGATATAAAAAAACAGCAACAAAGTCAAACGCCGTAATTTTTACATTTTTTTAATTTTATTGAATGAAAGCAAAAAAATTTAGAATTAGTTTATATTTATTCGAATCGGTCACCTTTGGCCTTCAAACGGTCAATGAAACCGTCACACGCTGCCCGAATGATGCTCTGCGGTATTTTGGCCCCGGCGAAGCGCTTGCTTGAGGTGATCGACACTTTGGTATTTTTTAGTGCCAACCTTGCTTTCCAAAATACTCCAGACACAATAATCCATCGGATTGGTATCCGTAGATTTTGGAAGCGGAAGCGAGGTACCTCATTTTGTAACCATTCTTGAGGCGCGTGCTCAGTCCTGTTGAAATGTCAAAGGTCTGCGGCCAAAATGTTTGTGTGCCCAAGGCTTTAATACACCCTCTAGAATATTTTCGCAATAATATTCGGCCTTTATTCTAATGCCACGGTCGATTGATACGAGCGGTGAGCGACCATCGGCTGTTATGGCGGCCCACACCATCACAATTGCCGGCCCTTGAGTTCTGGTGGCCAACCGAAGGTGCACATTTTCAGCTGACCTCTTTGGCAAGGAAACACGATCAGTTTGTTTGTTTACAAACTGCTGGACAGCGAATGTTTTCTCATCGGAAAAAACCTAATTCGGCAGTTCACCACTTTCGGAAAAGCGAAGCAAGTCTTTAGCTTTTTTGAGTCTATTTTCTTTCTGTTGCGGTTTAAGTTCGAGCTCATTTTTCAATATTTGCCGAATGGAATATTGCGATATATTCAGCGCACGAGCTTCTGTGCTTTTCGAACCATTTCTGCTTATGTTGCTGTTTTCTTCCACTTCCTTGATGTCCGGCTAACCGTCTGTATGTAGAAACCACGATTCAGCCCACATTATTTGACGTAGAGCGTTAAAATTTAGCAGAACAGTTTGCATTGTGTCTATTTGTAGGTTATAATGGATCCTAGTTCGTGTGGCGAAACATTGCATGTATAGGTCCACGCTTTGGTATAGCCCCCATATAACGGTACATCCCGATATTCGGCATTTTGATGATATATTTCACATTTCTTCGTGGATTTGTCTATAAATTGGTATTTATGGGTCTTACTGGGTTCTAGCTCCGTTGGCGAAACATTGTATGTATAGGTCCACGTATTTGCATAACCCCATATAGCGATAACTCCCGATATCTATTATATAATTTAATAATTTCTGCCAAATTTTCCTATGAATATATCTAAAAATTGGTATTTGTGGGTCATAATGGGTTCTAATGTTTTCTTTACCTTAAGGTGGAGGGTATTAAAAGTACGGCCGACCGAACTTAATGTTTTTTTAACAGTAATCCTTATACCAAAATTAACTGTATAGCTTTGGTGTGTGGGCGTTGAAAAACTAAGCAGCCATCATTAAACTCCATCTAAATTTGATAGAAATATTACAAATCTTGGACCTAATCGTTTACTCCTTTCGAGAGTTATAAATGTTATGAAATGGACCTTGCCCAAAGAAACATAGGGTCTGGAACCCTTATTTTAATAAGGCAAATATTAATTTCCCCATAATGTTGTATTTATACGGTGTACAATTATATATTTCGCAGATACTGTCCTATTAAACTGGAAATATTTTGTACCAAATAAAAAATATTTCTCGCTCACCGAGTTTAATTTTTTAATAACTAAATGGTTCCTTTGTCGACAATTTAATTGTTATAACAGCGGCATTCCAGTTGCAACTGTCCATTTCCTGTTTCATTAGGAGGTGTCAAAGAGAAACACGCAAACACAGGTCATTGACAGAACAGGACGAAACCGTAACTCATCCCTCCTTCGCCTCTCCAAATGTTATTCTGGTCGTCGTCCTATTCTTCATCCCTTGTCCTTTGAGTCGATGTCCAAACTAGTGTTGGTGGAATCTGAAACTAGACAAACAGCAGATGTTTTCATTTCGTTTGTTGTTTTGAGAGTGCCTCCATAATAATAATAGCCCAAGTAAATGGGGTAAGGCTTTAATTTTTTTAACAGCTTTTTATCCCCCTTTTAAGGTCCTTTGGTTACAAAATAAATATTATTGCCAATATTAGGGAGCTGTTTAATTTTAAATTGCCTGAAAAGTAGTGGTGGGGCTGCAGGGAAATTGTGATAAAGGACTAGGAAATATATTTTTCAATTTGAATTCATCCAGACATTGCCAAAACGTTAAGAACCAAAAGTATTCATATGCAAATTATAGTCATCGAATGGGTTGCTGTTTTCCTTTCGGTCTGTCTGCCTATTTCTTTTTTTGTTCGTCGTTAAGGGACAACGCCTTTTTTGGCTAGAGAACAGAGAACAGATGAAGAAAACGCAGATGAGGAAGACGCAACTCCCCAAGTTATTTCTGTATCATTTGACCTTTTCCAATGAGAAGCTACCGAATGTGGCTCGAGCTCATGACGCTGCTGGCTGTCGCCATCGATGTTTTTCTTTCGCGATGAAGATGTTCAGCGATTTTTCGTTTAATTGATGTCAATAAGAAGTAGCTGCTGCTTTTGTTCTATTTTTAGCTTTTGTTGTTTTAACAACAGCAAAATGTCAAATACCGTACAAAAATTAACGCAAGTTAACGACCTTTCCTTGTTGTCTGTGGCCGAAGAAGAAACCGTCTGTAGAATTGATGACAGTCACAATAAAAACAACAACATCAATGGAGGTTGACATTTCATTTTTTTTTTATGCGCGCGTAATCTTGCACATGCTAGGTTTTACGCTAAAATGGGGAGTCATAATTCGTTGCTACTGTGAACGTATTGTAGAATTATAGGCGAGAACAACGTGTTTGTATCGTATGGAAAAAGTGGTGGTATGTTGATGGGTGGGGAATATTAAAAAATTTTAATTACAGCTTATATCTTGTCTATAAATAAAAAACTTGATCTTTTGCTCAAATGTGTAAATTTAATATGTGTAATTTAATTTAAAATAATTTAAGTAATTTGTAGAACTAAAATAGTATCTCAATATTGTATTTTCTTAAATGTTGGTAAATATTAAATATTTTTATTTATTTAAAATAATTTCCGCCACTTCCCACAACTCCCTCATTAATTGTAGTGTGTGAAATTGTGTGATTATGTTGAACAACTATTTTATACACATATACAGTTCCCATCAAGTACATTGCCGGTCGGTCGCACGTTTTTTGATTCACAACCACAACAATGAGTAATAAATGGCATTTCCACTGTTTAATTTTTTCGATAAAAAGTGAGTGTGTGTGTGTGTGTCTGATTTTCGCATTCTATTAATTCGTTGCTGGCTTCCCGTACTTGAATGTGTCACTCAAGCAGTAGGCTATAGGTACTAGCTAGCAAACTACAACAAAATACACTTGCTGTCTGAATATGGAGAAATTGCTTCAACTCAAAAACATCCCATTGAAAACGATCTGATAAATTTGAATCTATTTTTTTTTCAACTCGATTGTCGGAGTAGGTACTCTTTGATATTCCACTCGAAAACGTAGTGCTGTGGTATATTAGACAATCAATTGGAAATTTGGCAGAAACATTTTTATTAGTTCGGGAATCATTTGTATAGAAAAGCGGGCGTAGAGAGATCTAAGTTTTGGTATAACCATGACATTTCAAAACTAATGTAAAATTTCTAGATTAAGTGTCAGTAAATAAGCAATAGCCCAGCGAAACTCCCTTTACCAAATAATGAGTTTTCGTAACTACTTACAAATCATTCTACAAATCCATTATAAATGCCTATAAGGAGACATTTTAAAACTGAGCACAGCACGATGTAATGTTTTAAAGATGGAGGACTATATTAGCAGCATTAAGTCTCAAAAAAAAGTCAGAAAGAATGTAAAATAAGCAATAATCCAGCAAAAATTCGCGTTTTTTTTGGCCATCATAACTATTTACAAATCGACTTACTAACCCATTATTTTTTCAAGGTCATGTCAGCCAAAATAAGTAGGTATTATTTGGCGAGTTATTTTTTTTATTTAAGAATCCATTTTTCCATTTATTTGTTTGGTTCGCTGCTGGTGTAGAGAAAAGAATTAATTAATTAATTAATAAATAATAAATAAAACCCATTTTATAAAAGGCAAAATAAGTGTCCAGTTTTCATAAATCTTTGCAATGACGAATAATGCTGTTAATCAGGTTTTAAAGTAGGATTTAGGATCAACTTCTTCCGGTAGACGAACGAGCTTAAGCCTAACCATGTGCTGAGTGTCGACAAACCGACTAATTCTTTCCACCTTGTTTCTTTTTCGAAGTCACGACCTTAAATGTTGCAGTCGAAAGTGAAAACTATGCCGATGTTCCTCATTACTTGGTAATAGGGAACATAACTTACGTTCTGTTGTTTTTTCATTATTTTTAAAGAATAGTCAATATTTTAATCTACTGATAATTTAGACGAAATTTTTTACTATGCCATTATAATTACGGCAGCTTCCAATTTTTTGCGAAGAGAACGATCTCTCTTTTCTTATATGACTAAGGGACTTTTGGCTCATTATCAAGGGAGAGTTTGACTCATATTGGTTATATATTGGTATTTGCTCTGAATAATGTAGTAATGAAATAAAATAAAGGGATAATTATTTCAATTTTGCACAGGGTAGCTGGTGGAAATCGAAAGCCGCTTTAAAACTACAGGGTGAGATGAAAAAACTGCAACCAACTTCAGACTGCTATCATTTCTAAGCCACTTGTCCGACAGCTGCTAAAATTATTCCAGTGACAGCTAATTACATTGTTTACAAGCGTACAAAAACATTTGGTAAAATTTTTCCAGAAAAAAAGTTATTCGTGATGGAATTCAAGCGTGATAGTGTGATTTCTTTATATTTGGCTGAAAACCCACAAGTGGCTATCGTTAGAGCACTTCTGCATTTAAATGTGAATAAATCTTTTGTGTCTCGTACCATCGCTCGTTATCGTGATACTGGTAGCGTAGCCCGATGTAAAGGAAGTGTACGGAAAAAACAGCATCATCAGCAGAAATGGTTTGAAAAATAAAGATGCGACTTGATCGAAACCCGCGTCGCAATGGCCGAAAAATGGCTCGTGAGCTGAACATATCGCAATATTCCATTCGGCAAATATTGAAAAATGAGCTCGGGGTAAAGCTATTGGAATTCCAAAAAGAGCAAGAACTTACACCGTAAGAGGAAGAAAATAGACTCAAAAGAGCTAAAGAGTTGTGGTGAACTGCAGAATTTTGATTTCTCCGATGAGAAAACATTCGTTGTCCAGCAGTTTGTAAACAAATAAATAATGATCGTGTTCACTTGCCAAAGAGGTCAGCTGAAAATGTGCACCTTCGGTTGGCCACCAGAACTCAAGCGCCGGCCATGCTGATGGTGTGGGTCGCCATAACAACCGATGGGTGCTATCCGCTCGTATTAATCGACCGTGGCATCAGAATAAATGTCGAATATTATCACGAAAATGTTCTGGAGGGTGTATCAAAGCCTTGGGCACGCAAACATTTTAGCCGCAGACCTTGCACATTCCAACAGGAATGTGCACAGCACCATCGCACTCAGCACGCGTCACCCAAGAATAGTTACAAGCTCACACTGGCCACCAAAATCTCCGGATACCAACCCGTTGGACTATTGTGTCTGCAGTATTTTGGAAAGCAAGGTTGGCAGTGTCGATCACCTCAAGCAAGCGCTTTGCCGGGAATGGGCCAAAATACCGCAGAGTAACATTCGGTCAGCGTGTGACGGTTTCATTGGCCGTTTGAAGGCCATAATTCGTGCCAAAGGTGCCTAATTCGAACAAATCTAAACTTATTCTAAAATTTTATGCTTTTTCCGACTTTTTTCTCTTTCATGCAATAACATTTAAAAAAATGTAAAAAATATGGCATTTGACTTTGTAGCAGTTTTTTTATCTCACCCTGTATACTAAATATCGGCTAAATATTTTGCTAAATTTGTTTTGGCTCAGCAGAAGCCAAAATGCAGCCAGGAATTATTGCAGCTAAACGAAATATATGATGTACGAGTATATTCTTAAGAAATAGCCCTGCGAAATCCGAGCAATATAAATACAAACATTACATACAGAGTAAACATGTGTGTGCGCAACGCAATTTACATGTAATTTTTTCCGACGACGATCGCCATTCCGACCAATTAATGTCAACGACATTATATTCAGTTGTCATAGGTCAGTAGTCAATTTGTTTTTATTTTTTTCTCTTTGTTTTTGTTATCACTTTCTCGTTCATCTCTTTAGTCTTTGTGTGCCTCAATTGATGCTCGAAAACAATACATTTGTGGAACGATGCCTGGCGGTGGACTATAGACTTGGGTACACCATACTGAGACCATACTTCCGTTATCAAATTTTCAGCATATTCTTCTTTTATGTTTAGCCTTTTTTTTTTTTTTTTTTGAAAAATCTAAATTTGTAATTTAATTAATCGAGTTCAGAAATAAAATAACCCCTCTTTATAGAGGGGGCATAACTTCTATATGAATGAAATAACTCGGCAATTAAGAAAACTTGTACAACAACTTTAATGTTGATTGATTAATTGGCTCAACGGTTAATTTATACTCTAAATCATGTCAAAATAATTGAATAATCAAATAAATTCTCAGAACCAAACATTTGAATAAAATGTCACTTTCGCGTGTGTAGAGTTGTGAACGATGTGTGTGTCAAACGGTCGGACATGTAAATTGTATTCTAATTAACAAAGGAAATAATGGTAATAATAACAACAACGGTGGCATATTCAGTTGGATATTATACCGAGTAATGACTTTAATTTTACAGTGGATGTTGTAAAAATGTGTGTATATATATGAGATCGTAAAAAATTTAAAAAAAACAATACGACTTAGGATATGTTTTCGATATTTCATTAAAAAATCTTTTATGTTGCAAAGAAAATTCGAAGACGAAACGACTTCTAAGACAGTAAAATGGTCATTACATTTCACGAAAATATTTACAAAAATGTTGCCAAAAACGCGATAATATTTCATAATTTCTATGCCCTCCACCATAGTATGGAGCGTATATTAAGTTTGTCATTCCGTTTGAAACACCTCTAAATATTCTATGTCGATTTAGCTATTTCCGTCCGTCTGTCCGCCTGTGGAAATCACTCTAGCTTCCGAACGAATTGGACCAAATCGGATACTCCCTTCGTGAGTTATCGTGTGCACTAGCCAGTCACACAGACGGACAACTCTAGATCGACTCAAAGTAGCCTGAAACGTATTTGGTTTAAAGTGACCAAGGTTCTAAAACCGATATTTCGATGAGGCACGTTTTGGTCGTATCAAATATTATATACCTTCTGCAGCCATAAACAATGAAAACAGTCATATCTTTCCTTTGCTGACTTAAAGTCACATTTGATAAAGAACGTTTTTGCCTTTTACCTCATCCAGCTAAAATGATGCTTCGTAGGAAATTTTGGCATAAACACACATTTAGCACGGCTTTAACCCCAAAATGTGTTTTTAATATATATCAACATTTTGTAGAATATTTTGACTTGCTACGATCCCGTGTAAAGGGGCTTTTTAGCCATATTAAAACGCTATATCCCTAAAATGCACGGATTCCGAGGAATTTGAATCCAAGAAAAGCCCAAAAGTGTTGTAGAGGGAGTAACTTGACCTCTCTTTATAGGTTACTTTGCGATGTAAACTTTTAAAATGCCGATGTTAGGGCCTTAATTTTTGAGCACTACTCTCATAATCTTATTCAAGGATTATATCCATAGGAACCTAGAAGAAACTGTGTACGATTAATTTGTAATCGAGACAGGTTTTTGAATTCTTCTTAAATGGTCTTCCTATGGTGGTCCTCCTTTCAAAACGTGGAATTTGTGGTGCAACACATCATGATGCCCAATCTGCCCTTTGAGATGTACGTTTTTTTTTTTGGCTACGATATAGAGTCATACCTTCACTCCCCTAGAGGAGGCATATAACTAAGTACTTCTATGTTTTCTATATTTTAGTTTATTTAGCTACATTTACAAATCGATGTGGTTGTTATTTCATTTTTTGGGGTTCAGAGAGGCTTTTTATACGCCTCTCCATTTATGGTATATATCTTTGTATGTAGTGAAAAGATCTACTTCAATAACAACATAAAACTATTTGGGCTTATTATCATCAGCATTCCACCAAGAAGAAACCCGAAAACCACCCCTTTTTGGTATAACCTTTTTTTGCCACATGCCAGAGTGGAAAGTAAAACTAATCAAACATTAAATGAAAATGGTTTGATGTTTGAACAATGTACATAAATTTGCATCTTTTTTTGCGTAAGAAGCTGACGTAAATCCTGTAAATGCCAAATTGGGAAAAATTGCCACAGAACATAAAGCCAAATAGCTTTGTTTACTCTCTACGCATGTTGGCTATGAAAAATAGTATTTGCTCCTGTGCAAATACATAAATCATTTTCTTTTTTTTCGCATATGTGTAGAATGGATTTTGGGATTCATATAAATAAATTCAGATTTTTTTGTGTTTGTATGCTTAAAGACTTCTTAGAAAGGATTTATTTTATATGTTGAGGGAAGTACGGAGAATAAGTACAAAAATTCGGAATCTTCAATTCGGTTACCTTCTTAAAGAAGCAAGCAAGAAGTTTTCTAAGTTTATTTTAAACAAAGTAATGGACTATGTTTGTATAAGTTTAATATTATTTCCACCACGTGTTCCGCTTTTAACTTCTTATACCAGTAAGACCATTTGGATAATGCATTTAAACTTATCAATAAACCATGAAGTGAGTGAGGCCGTTGTTTGGGGGCCATACACCACAACGGGAGCCTCTATATACAATTTGATACTTCAAGGATTGTCATATACAAGATTTTCTAAAATACCAAATTTGAAACAATTTCGTGAGTAAATGTGACTAGGATTATCAAAATCCGGAATATCGGTGGGTACCGTTATATGTGCGCTATAGGAAAACATGGACCTAGATATTCAATATTCTGCCACCGGAGTGAGAAGAACTACAAACACAAATATTTAGACAAATTCGTGGAAAAATATGAGGAAAGGTATCAAAAACGTGGACCAATTTCCAGACAAATCTCTTAAAAAATGTGTACCGTTATATGGGACTATACACGAATGTGGACCTATACATATAATGTATCGCCACCAGAGCTAGAACCCATTATGACAAAAAAAAATGAATTTTTAGACAAGTCTGTGGAAAAATGTGGCAAAAATCATCAAAATACCAATTATCGGGAGGTACCGTTATATAGGGGCTATACCAAAGCGTGGACCTATATATCTCATCAACTATCCTAGACAAAACACATATTGTTCTGCCAAAGTTTAAAGCCCTACTTTAAATAATGTGGGCTGTATCGTGATTTCAACAGAGAGGTAACAGACGGACAGACATACGGACATCGTTAAATCGACTTAGAATTTTATGCTGATTATGAATATACAAAGTGAAATAAAAAACAAAGTCAAACGCCATATTTTTAACATTTTTTTTAAATTTTATTGAATGAAAGCAAAAAATATATGAAATAGCATCAAATTTTACAATAAGTTTAGATTTGTCCGAATTGGTCACCTTTGGCACGAATTATGGCCTTCAAACGGCCAATGAAACCGTCACACGCTGCCCGAATGTTGATCTGCGGTATTTTGGCCCATTCCCGGCGAAGCGCTTGCTTGAGGTGATCGACAATTTTTTTAGTGCCAACCTTGTGCCAACCTTGCTTTCCAAAATACTTCAGACACAATAGTCCAACGGATTGGTATCCGGAAAATTCGGTGGCCATTGTGCGCTGGAAATGAAGCGAGGAACCTCATTTTGGCGCGTGCTAAGTGTGATGGTGCTGAGTCCTGTCGGAATGTCCAAGGTCTGCGGCCAAAATGTTTGCGTGCCCAAGGCTTTAATACACCCTCCAGAATAGTTTCGCGAAAATATTTGACATTTACTGATGCCACGCTCAATTAATACGAGCGGAGAGCGATCATCGGCTGTTATGGCTTCCCACGCCATCATCATAGCCGGCGCTGGAGTTCTGGTGGCCAATCGAAGGTGCACATTTTCAGCTGCCCTCCTTGGCAAGTAAACACGATCATTTTATTTGTTTACAAACTGCTAGACAACGAATGTTTTCTCAACAAAAAAAAAAAAAAACAAATTCGGCAGTTCACCACTTTCGGCCAAGCGAAGCAACTCTTTAGCTCTTTTGAGTCTATTTTCTTTCTGTTGCGGTGTAAGTTCTTGTACTTTTTGGGAATTTCAATGGCTTTACCCCGAGCTCATTTTTCAATATTTGCCGAAGCGGGTTTCGATCAAGTCGCTTCTTTACTTTTCGAACCATTTCTGCTGATGTTGCTGTTTTTTTTCCGTCCACTTCCTTGACATCGGGCTACGTTACCAGTATCACGGTAACGAATGATGGAACGAAACATAGAAGATTTATTTACATTTCAATGCTGGAGTGCTCTAACTATAACCACATGTTGTTTTCCAGCCAAATATACAGAAATCACACTATCACGCTTGAATTCCATCACGAATAACTTTTTTCTGGAAAATTCTCACCAAAATTCTTTTGTACGCTTGTAAACAATATAATGAGCTGTCACTGGAATAATTTTAACTGCTGTTGGACGAGTGGCTTAGAGATGACAGCATTCTGAAGTTGGTTGCAGTTTTTTGCATCACACCCTGTTATTTCTCTTTTATAGATAATAGAAGAAGAATATGATGATGAATAATTTGCTTCTTCTTCTACTTCGCATTCGAACAATTTAAAGTTAATTTGTTGATATTAGAGGCAACTAAGCGAAAAATTGCAGTTATAGAATAGGCCTACTAACAGGCTACTAAAAATAATGATCTATATATGATATGTAGTTGATATGGAAATTAAGTGGTCCTATAGTTTGCAATTTGAAAACTAAGTTGTCAATATGTTTCGATTCACCTTTTGTCGAAATTTAGAGTTTCATTTCCTAATGACATTATAAATTTCGTATAAATATTTCCATTTATTCACGTAATATCTTAGACGGTTGAAGGGGTTCGTTCTAAAGGAACCCACCAATCCGTAGCACAGCATAAATCACGCCATTACTAGTAGGTAGTTAAAATGCTTTGCATGCCCAAAACTGGATACCATAAATTTGATGTGAGCTGTAATTGTAACCACTTTTTATATTCCCCTTTAATTAAAGTACCCAACGCTCTCACCAAAAATGTCCCAGGGGAACCATAAAGTTCTAGTTTATTGCTATTTTTTCTTGTTTGGTGTTATCGCTTCTAAAATGCTTTGACTTTGATTTAAATTAAGAAACGTTTTTATGTCTTTAAAATGGTAATGTGTGTGTTTGTGTTTTGGAATTGTTCTTTTGTCGGTGGTTGGTGAAGGTGGCGGTAGCATTCCTTTTTCGGTTCGTTTCGGTGTAAAACGTCCCTACAAATATTGTTGTCGCGCTATTGTCGTAAGCCAACTTGTCGCTTGAACTGAGTTTTATTACTTTTTATGTAAATTTTGTCGATATGTGCAAAACACGCTGTAACCCAAACATATTTGGGATCTACATATTCTGGCTGGCTGAATGACTGGCTGGTTCAACCTCATTGAAATTCCCAAAGTTTTAAAATGTGTGTACGAAATATCAAAACAATTTTAGAATACTTTTATCCATGCTATCATTTCAAAAGTGTCAAGTAGGGGGAACAAGTGTATGTACGGGGGGGTTTATTTTTATGATATTAGGGTGTCTTTGAGATTATGTAAAATAACTGAGTCAAGTTATGCTAGTTTTATAATGTGTGTTCAGAGACTCACAATGAAATTTGATCTAAAATATTTCTTACTTGACACTTTCCCCGAAAAATGCAGTATAAAATGGAGATTATCACTCGGATTCGATACGCCTTAAATTAACAGTAGAAACAGCAAAGAATTTTCACATTTAGTAGTATATACATTTTGAATATAATTGTCATAAAAACTATTGGACCTACATAGATATATGGTTGTTTCAGATATTTCATTCAATTCAGTGAAATTTTGTGTAGAATATTTCTTCTTTTGACACCTTTCGCCCAAACAAATTTTATATTACTTTAAGGCAACAACTGAAAAAAGTCTGAATAAAAATTGATCAAAAAGTTAGGGAATATTTATTTTTTTAGGTTTACATGGTAATATATATATGTCTTTTCTTTGGTGACTTATAGTAAAATTTAATAAATAATATTTTTGTCTTTGACGTCATCCTTCAAAAATTATGTTTTTTAAGTTATTTTCACAAAATGTACGATCCCGTTTAAAGGAAATTTTTAACCATATTAAAAAAGTACCAAAAATAACCCTGTATTGATTCGACCGAGGGTTAACATTTTCAACTAAAACATTCCTCGTATTTTTATCTACAATATTGCCGAAGACACTGTATACTAAAACTGAAAATTTCCAAAATTGTGGAGGTTACTTTTGGTTACATTTCGATGTCAACTTGATACGGTCTGAACGTTCCTCATCGAAATAACGGTTGTAGACTCAAGGAATCTTTGGACCAAATTTATCGGTGCACTCCCTCTGGTACGTCCTCCACAAAAGGCTAAAATTTTGATTAACAGTTATTTGTATAGAACTGGAAATAAATGTTCGAGTTTCTTTACATACTCGTACATCTGTCGGCAAAACCGACTGATATTTATACCCTACACCACAAGGGGGACAGGGTATTATATCTTTGTGTATTTGTTTGTAACAGGCAATAGGAAACGAGATACATCCACACTTCCTTCTGAAGACCTGCATAGACTATTCTGAGTCGATTTATGCATGTCCGTCCGTCTATCCATGTATTTTTGTAAACAAAGTACAGATTACATTTATTGCCCGATCCAGATAAAATTTTGCACAAATTATTTGTTTCACCCAAGGACGAACCTTATTGAAATTGGAGATAATCGGAAATTGGAGATTCTTGTGCACCAAACGTGTAATATCAGCCCAAATTTTGCACATTCTGCCAAATTAGGCCTGAAAATAAGTATGCCAAATTCGATCGAAATCGGTTCAGATATAACTATATCTCCGATATATATTGTTCATCCGATTTGTTATTTTTGTCCTCTGCAGCCGTATTATATAATTTGTAAGAACAATAATTGGGGAAATATATCAAATACAGCTCAGAAATACATATGCTAATTTTTGTCGAAATCGGTCCAGTTTTGTATATAGCTCCCATATATATCTTCGTCCGATTTGCCTTTTATTGTGCACCAAATGTGTAATATAAGTCAAAATGAAGATTCGGCACTTAGGACCAAATTGAGCCTAGAAACAAGTATTTTAAATTTGGTGAAAATCCGTTGAGATATATCTATAGCTACCATATATATTGTTCATCCGGTTTGTTAAATTTGTCCTGCGATATACCTTTGCCAAATTTTATCGAGATCGGTTCAGATTTGGACTTAGCTCTCATATATATCTTAATCCGAGTTCAAGTTAATTGTGCATCAATTACCCAAGCCTGAATTTAATAGACACTAATGCCTCGGTAAAATTAGTAGAAATCGATTCAGAGGAGTATATTCTTCTCGTATATTATTATCTTTGGACGTCCGACTTTAAGACTTTCTTTACTAGTTTTAGTTTGTTTTAGCTCTACTTTCTACTCTACTGCTGCATTTTCCCTGAGATATTTGGAAAAATTGAATTGTCGCGTGGTGTATGTTTACTGTCCAAGTGTCAGGTGTGAAAAATTCCAAGTGGATTTGATAATAATATACACAAAGAGACCCCAATATACATGTAATATAGATTTTTGAAATTAGATAAAGAACTTTGGATTGCTTCATCCAGAATCATTCGTTTTTCCATCATCCAGTTTTAAGTATATTCCAGTTTAAATTCCAAGTCATATTTTCCATTTAGTTTCGCCAAATTTTGAAATTTTGAGTTTATGTAGAAACCTTACTAGCAACAAATTACCAATAAAGGTCACAATTTTAGTACAGTCATTATATAAATATATACCCTGATTTAAGTTATTGCAGGGTCTTGCCCATATTTTCCAATCGAAAAAAGATCGAGGGAAGATGTATTATTCTTCATATACATGTTCTTTATATATAACATGATACACCCTAATACCCGAAAACACATTCTTCGGGAATTTGTATTTAATTACCCCGATGTGTAAATATTTCGGTTCTTGCTCTTGTCTATTTGTGTTAGAATTGACAATTCAATACTGAAATATGTAGGAAATATGTATTCATTCGTTTACATTTCATGGCAGGTTTCGAGAAGATTAAGTCACATACATACCTAATTATCACACACGTCTATGTGTCACAGACACGCACACATACACCCATCCACACTACAAAAGCCTATGGAAAAAGTAAAAAAAAACGCACATTGTTGTGACTTCACTTTACTTTACATTTCTTTCCCGCCGCTTGAGATATTTCTTCTGTGTTCAAAAAAAAAAAAAAAATGTCAAGTATATTTTAGAACTTTACAAAAGTCAAACATGTTTTGCATACCAAAATGATATAGGCTGGCATGGCAGCGTCTGTATTTTGGCATCTTCTTCAAAACAAATGGAAATACGTGAATTTCTATCAAAGCGTGTCGGCGCAACCACACACCACTCCTTCAAGAATATTTAAAGATTTCATTTGTCGGCTATTCCATTATTGATCTTTAAAAAGACGTGTTCATAAAATTTGTTTTTCAGAAAAAAATGGTTAGGGTATAATTGGGTGTACCAACTCTACTTCAAAAGTGTAATAGAAATATAAGAGTCATGTGATATTTACAATTCATATATAGGTCCACTCACCACCCTGGTCCAAAATATCACAGAAGATCAAAGATAAGTGGGGCGGGTTAGCATTACAGGCAATTCACTACTGCAGAAAGGCATTTTTTGATATAGACGAATTCAACTAAAGCAAATCACATTCGATGTGAACTTCGCACATAAGAAGGATATAGCAGACTCTGAGCTGTCTCGAATTGATTCTCTTTCAGTTTTTATATAAAGATTCCACACGATCACATTATATAAGAATCCCTCTAAAAGGTATCACCAACGACATAGAAATGCATTTTGTCCATTCTTTACCATTTTAGGTCTTTGGGATAAAAGCAAATCAAAATAATCTACAATACATTATGCAAAAAAAATTTTTTTTGATCATTTGTAAGCACCAGGAACTCATAAATTTTTAAATATATATATATATATATATATATATATATATATATATATATATATATATATATATATATATATATATATATATATATATATATATTTTTTTTTTTTTTTTTTTTTTTTTTTTTTTTTTTTTTTTGACATCTTTCTCGAAGTGGTATCATGCACTAAAAGCCAAATGTTGGTAGGTGGTCTGATCACCTTCAAATAAATTCTTCTATATTGTGGTGTAGGGTATCATTTACACCTTTGACTTTTCCTTATCATTTTTCCGAAAATTACTTCAACATCTTTAAGTAATAAAAATTAGCCATCGCCCTATTTAAATCCTAAATCAACAGTGACTTTAATATCAAATATCAGGATTCAAGCTCTATCCATTCACTCAACGGCAAAAGTATCATTTGGTACTTTTTTTAACACTCGTACAACTCATTCCCAAATTCACCCCATTCTCTCAAAACGATTTACCAAGAGTGCTCTCAATACCAAATTCTATAATTCCACCTCTATCTTAAGACCCCATCCTAAATTTACCATACTTACCATACTTAAGACACCAACAGTGACCTCGATACCAAATTTTAGAATTCCATCTCTTTCCCACACCCAATGGCACGTGCGTTCATATATACATATATATACTTCTCTCAACTACAGACACCAACTGTGACATTCATATCAAATTCCAGGATTTCAGCTCTATTCCTTCACCCAATACCAAATCCAGTAGCATTTAGTATAGCCAAAATGTTGAAAACCCAAAAGGGGTTTCAATTCCCACATTAATATTTAGTTTAATAACCGTTTGTGAAATTGGGTTAATATTGGGCGCCTTTTATATTATACTCCATTAATTTCATCCTACTGGTAATACAGAAGGTAGTTTATTTACATTATCTTGTAATGGGGTTTTCCGCAATAAGTAGCAGAAAGAGAAATACTTCGAAAAAAAGTTTTAAATAGACGGCAATACGGTTTCTATGGCTTTTTGTAATTTTTGGAACACGTGGAACCGGCGACTTGTAAGTAGCAGTATATTCAATTAGAATCCAAATAGCCAGATTACGACCAATCCTTTTTGCAACGAAGAATAGGAGGTACCGTTACATGGGGGCTTTACCATCTTAATCATAACAAGTAAAAAACATTAAGTTCGGCTGGGTCGGACTTTTAATTCCCTCCACCTTAGGTAAAAAGAAACATTAGAACCCATTATGACCCATTTATACCAATGTTTAGACACATTTAAAGGAAAATGTGCCAAAAATCATCAAAATACCGAATATCGGGAAATACCGCTATTTGGGGCTATACAAAAACGTGGACCTATACATACAATGTTTCGCCAAAGGAGCTAGAACCCTGTACGACCCACAAATACCAATTTTTAGACAAACCCTTGAAGAAATGTGGCAAAAATAATAAAATACCGAATATCGGGAGGTATCGTTATATGGGAGGTATACCAAAACGTGGACCTATACATACAATGTTTCGCCACAGGGGCTAGAACCCATTATGACCAACAAATACCAATTTTTAGACTAATCCGTGAAAAAATGTGGTAAAAACCATCAAAATACCGAATATCGGGATGTACCGTAATATGGGGGCTATACCAAATTGTGGACCTATACATACAATATTTCACCACACGAACTATTACCTATTATGACCTACAAATACCAATTTTCAGACAAATCCGTGAAAAAAAATGTGACAAATATCATCAAAATACCGAATTTTGGGAGGTAACGAATATCGGGAGGTACCGTTATATAGGGACTATACCAAAATGTGGACCGATACATCTCTCAATACCAACCATTCTAGACACAGTACAAGTTGATCTGCTAGATGTTGGCGCTCTACGTCAAATATTGTGGGCTGTATCGTGATTTCAACAGACAGAGGAACACACAGTTAGACGGACATCGTTAAATCGACTTAGAATTTTATGCTGATAATGAATATACTCTATAGGGTATATGAAGAATATTTAGGGATGTTACAAACGGAATGACAAAATTAATATACCCTCCTTTCCAAGGTGGAGGGTATAAAAATGCTTTAAACCCAAAGCCAAATAGTGGAACTATAGTCAACATTTTAAAGGACTAAATCATACTTACTTAGGACTCCAGATTTACAAATTTAGCCGATTCGATTAAAATGGTAACGAATGAACATACTCAATAGTGTCTCTGAAAAAAATCAAGGTGTTGCAAACCAAATGGCATATTACGAATATCTTTACATTATATATAATTAAGAATATGAAATTATCTGTGTAAGGGTTCTAAAACAAGTGGAGGTTTTTTAGTAATTTAAAAAATTTACAGGTCAACAAGTTCAATTGTTTGAAGATTCAGTTGGGAGTTCTTACACATATTTATATTTATCTTTGGTATAGGTTGGAAAGATTGCCAATAATGTCTCATGGAAATTGTTATATTAGAATAGAAAAAAAAAAAAACAATTTATGTTTTTTTAATAAGCTTTAAAATCAAATTATCAAAAACTGATAATCCTAGTGTGAAAAGTTGGCAACTACAACAATTAATACATAAAAATAATATTCACATTACAAAATTTAATTCATTCGTTGAATTCTATAAGCATTTTTAGAAAGTTATTTCAAGTTTCCTTATGGTATGGGGAAATAAATAAATAAATGAAGCCATTCGAATGTTTCTACAATATGAATACCATAAATTGATTTATTCTAGACATTAATATACTTACCTATCAATGGAATCCATCATAAATACCACTTAGACCAACTTAAAAATGTCCCAGCGTAATAAATGTCATTATTTATATCTAAACTCACAATTGTGTCAGATATTTACCAAGGGCTTACCTTACCTTGCAGCATCGAACGATGACACTCTGTCTTTGCTCTGGATAAAATATCATTCAAATATAAACAAAGAAACAGCCGTGATGAAAACAAAGAAAATAATGAGGGAAATTCGAAAAAAACATATGCTACCAAATTGATGAAGACAACAAAAAAGAAGAATAAACAGTGAAAATGTTATTGTTTATACAACGATGGCACACGGCGGCAGCCCTACAGCAAGACGACACTTTTTTAATGGTTAAAGTGGTGAAAATGTGACATTAAAATGACGTAAAGCTATCAACAATAAATGTCAAACAGGGACAGAAACGCAGCAGGTTTCGATAAAATACAAAAGGTGAAAGGATATGCTCCACATGAAATGGGAATATAAAATTGTCGTTTACGGATGCTATCCTTGATGCAATTTCAATCATTATGTACCTCGCCTTGCGAAAATTTATCAACACAAATATCTTTTTGCTTTTTCTGTAGCTGCTTTTTGTCTGCCAGCTAATTTTTGTTTTGTCTGGTTTAAAGGAATTTCCTAAAAATATCCGCACACACAATGCCGATGCTGCCTGCCTGCCGGTGGTATGTATATGGTTTTGGTTGCGTCTCTATTTCGTAAATTCATATTTAGCATATGGTACCCTTAATTGAGAACTCACCAACGACAAGAAAAACAAGAACAACGAACGTATTGCACCAAAAACCGTCCAAACCACCAGACACATATTTTATTAACATTTTATGTAGCTGTTGTTCTTGTTGTTGTTGGTTGTGCGTGCCAAAAATATTCTAAGGCAGCAGCCCAGCATTCAACCATGTGTTGAAATTTTGTTCAAAATATCTGTGAAAATCCCCAAAAAGTATTTTTATGTTTTTAGCAAAAGCAATGCGGGGAGAACAAAATACTGGCGGTCAAAAGTCAATAGATAAAATAAACTCAAATTAAGTAATAATAGCGACGAAGATGATAGGTGTTGTAAATGCGGGTTCTGGTAATTTAAGTAGAAGACCATGTGTGTTCTTCGTTCGAAGCCTGTAATCGTGTGGTGTTTGATTTGTTTTTAAATCCATGTGCAATACCATAAACATATTTTCAGAAATCCAAAATTGCTAGTCTATCCCATGCCAATTACAAATTGAGAATAGATAGTAGTTTGGCAGTGTGACTTTCCGCCATGATAACTATGGTCAATAAAGAGACTCTCCAAACCTTCACTTGTATTCTTCAACGTTACTTTTTATTGGACTAGATTTTAAACAAATCTGCTTGTTGGAGATGAGGATGTCCATTGTCCAGATGATGAAACGGGTGATTACAGATAACTCCTTTGCTTCCAACGCTTGCAAAAAGTATTTTCTGTACTGAAAAATAGATGTAGACAAATATAGGAGAAATCAAGCAAACAATTTTTGGCAACTTCTAAAAGAAGGTATGAATATCAAGGTTGGAAAGCCAGTTTCATATATGAAGTAGGTGTTAGAAATGTGTACTAAGGGTGCGAACTCCGCTTAATGGCAACAAATTAGGATCAGGCTGGTTTAGGGGAACGGATGAAGCTGAAATTTGACATTTTTTATATGAGTCCTTGCTGGTGGTAAGTTTGTGATAAAAATGTGATTTTGGTAATGTGTACTACAAGTGCACAAAAAGTACTAAATACTACTATACAGGGTGAGATAAAAAAAGTCAAACGCCATACTTTTTACACTTTTTTTTAATTTTATTGAATGAAAGCAAAAATGTCGAATATATCATCAAATTTTAATATAAGTTAAGATTTGTTCAAATTGGTCACCTTTGGCACGAATTATTTCGTTTAAACGGCCAATGAAACCGTCACACTCTGCCCGAACGTAGCGCTGGGGTATTTTGGCCCTTTCCCGGCGAAGCGCTTGCTTGAGGTGATCGACACTTTGGTATATTTTATTTTTTTGAGTGCGATGGCGCTGAGTCCTGTTGAAATGTCCAAGGTCTGCGGCCAAAATGTTTACGTGTCTAAGGCTTTAATACACCCTCCAGAATATTTTCCCGATAATATTCGGCATTTATTCTGATACCACGGTCGATTAATACGAGCGGAGAGCGACCATCGGCTGTTATGGCGGCCCACATCATCACCATGGCCGGCGCTTGAGTTCTGGTGGCCAACCGAAGGTGCACATTTTCAGCTGACCTCTTTGGCAAGTAAACACGATAATTTTGTTTGTTTACAAACAGCTAGGCAACGAATGTTTTCTCATCGGAGAAAACCAAATTCGGCAGTTCAGCACTTTCGGTCAAGTGAAGCAACTCTTTAGCTCTTTTGAGTCTTTTTTCTTTCTGTTGCGGTGTAAGTTCCTGCACTTTTTGGAATTTCAATGGCTTTACCCCAAGCTCATTTTTCAATATTTTCCGAATGGAATATTGCGATATGTTCAGTTCACGGCCACTGCAACGGAGGTTCGATCAAGTCGCTTCTTTACTTTTCAAACCATTTCTGCTGAGATTGGTGTTTTCTTCCGTCCACTTCCCTGACGTCGGGCTACGCTACCAGTATCACAGTAACGAGCGATTGTACGAGACACAAAATATTTATTTACATTTAAATGCTGGAGTGCTCTAACGACAGCCACTAGTGGTTTTCCAGCCAAATATAAATATATCACACTATCACGCTTGAATTCCATCACGAATAACTCTTTTTCTGGAAAATTCCCACCAAAATGCTTTTGCACGCTTGTGAACAATATAATGAGCTGTCACTGGAATAATTTTAGCAGTTGTCGGACGAGTGGCTTTGAAATGATAGCAGTCTGAAATTGGTTGCAGTTTTTTCATCTCACCCTGTATATGTCCACTTTTTGGTAAATCCCCCATATAACGGATACCGGAGGTAGTATTTTGATGATTTTGGCGACATTATTCACTTGAATTGTTTTATATTTCGTAATTGAAGTTCCTAATAGGTAATGCAATGTATATCAGAAAATTGGATATGCAGGTCCATGTCTTCATATAGACCCCATAATGCGGTGCCTCCCTATATTTGGTATTTTTATGATTTTTTATAGTATTTTAAACGATACAAATCAAAATATTTTACAAAATTATTTGTCATAAAATATAACAATCGTCATATATCAACAATTCATCCTAGTAAACTACTAACTAACGTGCGATAAAATTTGTCATTGAATTTTATGCCGAGGGATCCTTCTAATTTGTTGCGCCTTACATTCTTTGGTCAGTTAATAATTTTTCGGTCTTACAATTTTCCATTCTCAAGATGCCATTGCAAAAAATATATAATTCCAGGTATTATTTAATGTGACTGTAAAATAATCTAAGTTAACTTTTCATTCTAATCTAGGCAGATATATCGATATAAGAGTATCTAATCTAAAGCGGTAGCCTAGTAAACAATTGGTTTCATTGACACAATTCATGAATGAATTTTTTTTTTACAAATTCTTTTTTGTTTCGCCTAGCCACACAAGCTTCAACTTTAAGTTTAAATTGAATTATAGCCAATTAGACCAGTAATTTAGACGGCAACAAAAAAATCCAAAACGCTTTAATTTCATTCATTTTTCGCACATTATTTCAGACTGATTTAAGAAAACAAAAACAATACAAACACACACACAAATTGAGTTATTTATGTGTCACACTTTTCACACTGTGTGCTATCAAGCGAATGAATGTGAGACAAAAATAGAAATTGAGTTTAAAATAGAGGGTGGTAAAATATTAATGAAATGTCATTGTCGAATCGAAATTAATATTTCTTCGCATAAACAACATTTATTCTGATAAAAATAAATTCAAATTCAACTTAAAAAAAAAAAACAAGTTTTGATTTCATATGCTAAGCTTTTATCGCAATAATTTGTACGCGTCTGTACCATAGCGATTGTGTGTGATTTCCAACAACTTGTGAACAGGAAGTTTCGAGTAAAAAATTAACAATTTTATCAATAACATTTGGCGGGCAGAGCTGGTTTCCAAACCAGATAAGCCATACGACGGATCAAAGCCTTTGTTATTTTGATACAGCCTTAGAGTAATTTTTTAAATGCGATAAAGAATTATAAGTGAATGGGGTTATATGTTAATGGCCAACGGAGATTGTTTGTTACAAAAACATTCACATATGTGACATATATTACAAATTTTTGGAATAAAACAAGATTTTTGTGCAAAAACATGTTTTTTTTTGACGTTTTCTCCATTTTAAAGTCAAGTTTCTTTACAAATTAGAAGAGCTCAAATCTCTTTGAGATGGTGTACGGGACCGAAAAAAAAATAATTTTCATTTGCTTGCAATCGCTATCGCCAAATGCAGCTGAACGTTATTTATTTATTTTTTTTTTCCTTGAACTTTACTGTGAAGGTTATTTAAGTGCAAATGATTAGGGATTTCCACTCATAATCAAACTCATATTTAGATGACTCATTGGAATTTCACATTTAATACAAATATTTTTAATGCGATAAGCAAAATAATACCCAGGAAAAATTGCATTTCAAAATAATTGTTTTAAGCCCAATAGACGTATCAAAGAACACTTAAAGACATAGAAGTATAAAGATGGGACAAGACAGAGTCAACATATGGCAACCCTGTGAAAATACCTCTGTTGTTATGAGATCATAACAATATAGTTACAAATGTTAACTGATTTAAACCACTAAGGCAAAATTCAATTTTTTGGAAAGGCATAGAATTTTGAAATAATATTTTTTGATTTTTCAAACTTTTATTTGCCATTCGTTTCTGCAATTGTCGATTTCATATTAACATGCCTATGTCTTTGGCTGTTACTCTATGGCCGGTTATTACATCTTTCCGATAGATAAAAAAAGTGATGTTGTCGGCCACATAAATTGTTTTTCGTTATTACAAGTCTCATTTAAATATAAACTGTCCGATAAGCAAAAGGCCAGACCATATTCCCTGTATCTTTTAACGTAAAGTTTACTGAATTCATGTTGCCATATTTTACATTGATAATATGACAATAACAGCAACATTTATTAAAAAAAAGAACTTTATAACGCAAATCGTTTATTTTATATTGAAGAACTAAATTATAAATTTATTTCACGAAATTAATTACAAATTAGTTTTGTTTATTATTTTCAAACTAAAATGAAGATGCCATTGTGAAAACAATGCAGTGACTACCAGTTACTTTTACAAAAAGCTTACCATATATCTGTAAAAAATGCTTATATTCTAAAGGAAAGATGTAATAATGAGAACCCGATAATATGAACTTTATCCTTCACTTTAAGGGATAACAAAAGTGGACTATAAATCGAAGATATAAGAACGGGCCTATGTATTGTAGACACAAACCATTTGCTCAAAATGCATTTTGTCTAGTCTTTACCATTTTAGATCTTTAGAACAGTTTGGTTAATAGTGAACGGATGAGGCTGGAATTTTTAAATCTTGTATTGGAGTCCTTTTTGGTGGTAGGATGGTGATAAAGAGGTGGTTTATAAAATGTGGACTACAAGTTTTTGTATTGGGTGAAAAGATAGTGTTTGAAATTCTAAAATTCTATGTTATGGTCGCTGTTTACGTTTAGCCTAGACTTCTGGATGTGGTTTCGGAAATTGTCTCTATAATCGTACCAAGTATACTAAATAGTACTAAATTTGTTATTGGGCGAAGGGATAGAGATACAATTCTAAAATTTGAATTATTGATTACTGATGGTATCTGTATTTGAGATTTGACGTTATAGATAAATATGATCATATGATCATAGATATGAAACCGCGAAATTTTATATTGCGGTGTCTAGGATTGAGATATTGAACGGTTTTGCAAAATTTGCTATTGCATGAATGTATAGAGGTGGAATTCCGAAATTTGATATTGAGGTCACAAAAATTACATGAAAAGTACAAAATGTTACTAAATTTGGTATTGAGTGAATGTATAAATCGTGAATCCAGAAATGTGATACTTGAGGTCTCAGTTGGTATCTAAGATTCACATATGAACATAGAGCAGGCTATATTTGTATAAAATGGTACTATATGTGGTATCAAATTTTATATTGAGGTCTCTGTTGGTATCTGGAACTGAGGAACTCTACGCCAAGTAATGAATGGCACTATAAGTATTGGGTGGAGGGATAGAGATAGAATTCTGAAATTTGATATATTACTGGTAGTATCTGTGTTTGAGATTTGGCGGTGGTTTTGAAATGTGTCCTATATTTGTGCGAAAATTTCTAAATGTCACAAAATTTGGTATTGGGTGAAGGGATAAAGCGGAAATTCCAAAGTTTATTTTAAAGGTAACTATTGGTTTCTAGGGTTTACTTAGGGAGACGTTGAAACAGTTTTGGATAGAAAAATTGATGTGGGTCTATTGTGCATTGGTTTTACTAATTTCTTAAAAATACAAGATTTTGAAGACTTTGTGGTGTCAAAGGTAAACATTTTCTATTATTCTTTCCGAAAAAGAAAAAAAACTTAAATAATATATAATAATTTGAATGTCTGAATATTTAGTACAGATACAGTGTAATTTTTTGCAAAGTGAACAAATTGCGCATTTGAGTAATGAGAATGCAAGGTTTTAAGGTGGAAAGCACTTACTAGTACAAAGTGACAAAGTGGAAACCACTTACTAGTATTTATATCTTTTTAAATTTCCATAATTGCATGAAAAGCTAATCAAAGTAGAGCTTTAAATAGAAGAATCGTGTATCGGCGATTTGAAAGTTTACATCATAAAAATAAATTGAATAGAATGGGCAAATTTACCCAAATTCAAATGTTTTGAAATTTTCCTTGGAATCCGTACATTTTAAATATTAAATGTCTTCTGATAAGAACAACGGGAATATTTGAGTCTCAAGTGGGTTACCAAAGCTACCTTCTTGATCGTGAACTGTATTTGTCTTTAAATTCTACTACAGATTCCAAATCAAATCAAAAGCCTTAATCGGCAGGAATTTATAAATATTAAAAACACATACTAGGGTTAAACCCGTATATTATGTGAGTTTATGCAAAGCATAATTTAGGAAGGATGACGTCAATTTTTAAAAACCTCATGTCGGACAGTTTCCTACCCTTAAAAACCCAAAATGCTAAGTTGTTTATAAAATCTATTAGTAAAAATGTACAAGTAAGGGCGTATATTTATATTTACTTTATACAAGAGCTGTGCCAAAACATGGATCAATAAATTTTAGTGAGAATATATGACTAAAACGTAAAAACTACTTGAAATCGAGTTCTACGCTTATATAAGAACAATACGAAAACTTCTTGCGGTAGAACTGTTAAAATTGCTCCAGTGATATCTCATTATATTGTTTAAATCGTACAAGAGCATTTTTCCAGAAAAATGTTATTCGTGATAGAATTCAAGCGTGATAGTATGATTTTTTATATTTGGCTGGAAATCCACAAGTGGCTATCGTTAGAGCACTCCAGCATTTAAATGTGAATGAATATTTTGTGTCTCGTACTATCGCTCGTTACCGTGATACTGGTAGCGTAGCCCGACGACAAGGAAGTGGACGGAAGAAAACAGCAACATCCACAGAAATAGTTCGAAAAGTAACGAAGCGACTTGATCGAAACCCGCGTCTCAGTGGCCGATAAATGGCTCATGAGCCGGGCTAAAGCCACTGAAATGCCAACAAGTGCAAGAACTTATACCGCAACAGAAAGCAAATAGACTCACAAGAGCTAAAGAGTTGTTTCGCTGAAAATGTGCACCCTTGGTTGGCCCACAGAACTAAAGCGCTGGCCATGGTGATGGCTCGTATTAATAGACCGTGGCATCAGAATAAGTGCCGAATATTATCGCGAAAATATTTTAGAGGGTGTATTAAAGCCTTGAGCACGCAAAAATTTTGGCCGCAGACCTTGGACATTCCAACAGGACTCAGCACCATCGCACTCAGCACGCGCTACCCAAGAATGGTTACAGAATGAGGTTCCTCGCTTCATTTCCAGCGCACAATGACCACCAAAATTTCTTTTATCTCACCTATACATTTTATGGTGTATATTGAGTATATAAATTGATTTGTTGAGACAATCACAATGAAATTTTATCCTGAATATTTCTTCCTATGTCGCTTTCCCCAAAAAATGAAGTGTTATGGAAGATTTTGACTTTGTGTTGATTTTTTTATCTTTTGACACAAATGGCCAAATAGAATTGTATATTACTTTCATGTATATATATACATTTATGCTAAAATTTTTTATGCATAATGAAGATAGAGATATTTTTTCATCGGTGACCTGTATTTAAATTCAATGAAAAATACTTTTGTCCTTGACATCATCCTTCTTAAATTATTTTATGTATATGAATTTTGTTTTTACCCTAAAGTATGTTTTTGTGATAAAACTTACACTTTTAATGTATTTTGACCCTATAGTAGAATTTTTTCCTTTCCCGATTCCGTTTAACATAGTTTTTGGCCATATTTTGAATATTGATCAAAAATGTCCCTTATTGGTGGCTCGCTTGAAACATTTTCGCCGAAAATAGTTCTCGTATAGTTATCAATAATAATGCCGAAGACACGATATACCTAAAATACGTGGCTTCCAAGGAATTTTAATACGAAATTTTCAAAAAAAAAAAAAAAAAAAAAAATGATGAAGATGAGGTAGAATCTTGACTTGTCTACGTTTCTTTCCGGTGTAAATTTTACCTCTGCTTTCATTATCTATTGGATTTTTTGTGTTGCATAATGCCATAGTTTCGTTATACAGTCTTCATTTTTGGTACATATATTAAATGATATTTTTATTTATTTCCAGGTACGTGTTCTCATGTTTATTACCATAGGTTTGAACAATTTTGAAAGGTAAATTTGTATATTTATGTGGAGTTTCTTATCAAATATGTCCTGTATTTTATACAGTAGACTGAGATAACTGGTATATTCGAAAATCAACTTTATTTCAGGTTCTAGTTAAGACTGAAGTAACATTATACATCTAAATAAAAATTGGAAATCTTTTTTGTGCAATAATTTCGAATACGCTGATTTATTTATAGGTTTATTGAAGCGCTGTTGCTCAGAAACAAACTATATAAATACGAGTTTAACCTTTCTGAATATTTTACATATCTACCAAAGGAATGTTTCAATTTGTATCACAATTGTTTGTCAAATTATAAAACATTCTCAAATGGTCATAACTCCTTAAATATTGGCTTTTCGAAGTTTTTAGCTGTAATTTGTGATCAATTATTTAGGCATGAATTATTCAATATTTTAAAAAGGCCATAACTTCTTAAGTATTGTGTTTTCGGCGGATCTAATTATTATTTTTAATCAATTTTATTTCTTTTAAGTCATAGGGTAAGTGTACCAGTAGTCGGCACTTTTAGGATTTTCGCGTTTTTAATCGCTCACCATTCTGAGTGGAACTTTTCAATTATTACAAAGTTAATTTATTCAGAGTCGAAATTTTGTATAGTTTTTGCAATAATAAATAAAGTTTTAATAACCTTTTATTAAATTTCATAAATTTGTAGTTTTATTAAAACAATGCTTTTTTGCCAGTAGTCGGCACCACTTGCTCATTGTCGGTATGGCATATTCCAACAGTCGGCATAACAATTTTTTTGTAAGAATAATTAATAATAATAATAAATTAATTCATTAAAATATAATATTTTTATTTAGTTAAACTGATTCGACGTCTTTATTGTACTTTTGTTAAGAATATGGATTGTTGAGGACCTTCACAGACAAAAATTTAATTTTTATTAGAGTAAATCATCTTTTCTTAGCGAAATTGTACACAAAGATAGCTGACAATTTATTTGAAGTAAACAAAATATATTTAGTTATAATAGACTCATTTATTTGGGCTTAAAAATAAAAAGTGCCGACTACTGGGACATGCCGAACTTAGGCACACTTACCCTATTTTCCATAAATAGAAAATATGCATTTGGTCCTTAGTCATTTTCAGTTATTGAGTTTTTTTTGTGCATTGATATGTCAAAACATGCCAAAAGTCAAAAGTATTACTTTCAAATATTATCTTCTAGATAGATTTTGCGACATTTAAAAGTTACTACTTTTTTCATCAATCAATTATTTGTGGATATTATTTCTCCAAGACATCGTTTTCGAATACTACAACATTTTTAAAATTATTTTTATTTTTGGCTTCATGTATCTTGTGCTTAAAACAAAATGTAAGATTTTAGATGCAGTTATGCATAAAGTGCAGATATAAAGTGCCGGGCACACTTTATGCTGAAGAAGAAATGTGTTTTTTTTGCCAACAAAGGCCAAAAGGAAAAACTCTGGTAAAGAAAATCACGATATTGCATATTAAAAGTTTTCTAACCTAAGTCTTTGGAAAAATCTAAAATCATAGCTGGAATTGCAAATAGGAATCTTAGCATAAATTTTAACAATTCCCTGTCATAAAATTTGTGAAATAAATGACAGGATATGGCTAAACAATCGCCTTACTTAAAAAGTCAACTACACGGAATTTAATATTTAAAAAAAATGGTCTTACGCTTGACTTGTTTTTTTTTGTCCTTACAACCATACATATTTATTACGCTATACTCTGCTGTAAAGAACTAAAGTTTTGTTGGTATTTTATTTTAAAAATATTACCTACGGTTCATTAACCACCTTTCTGCTTGCAAAGGAAAACAAAAAAAAAAAAAAGAAATGCAAAACTTCGAACAACTTTGAGTTTTGTTTTTACATATCTCATTCGAGTTTGAAGACCTGCATTTTTTCTTCCTTTTTTTGTTGTTGCGCCACAAAGGGAAAACAAAACTTTGCTCATTTCCGATGGAAATCTCGACACTCAATTGCTGTTTTAAAAGATTCGGGTTTCCTTATTGTAGGCTTCCTTCAGGTGTCCCCATTTCTTCAATTGCAGGAGTGCCACAGTACTTGGTTGGGCGGGAGGTTTTTTTTTTTTTGGCGAAAGGTGTTCAAAAACAAAAATGTTCGCATAAAAAAAAACATGTAAACTTTCATAGCCCAAGCCATTCATTCTTTTGAGAATGACTTTTTTGGGCAGGTTCTTTTTACACGTTCGCTTTCTGGCTTTAATGTTTGGAAAATAAAACAACAACAACAGCAACCTCACTTAAAAATCAAATGCTTCTATTGGCAAAAAGTGCTCTTTTTATGACTTCATTTTAATGGGGTTGAGGACGATATTGTGGTGCTGTTTGTTGGAGGTTTATGCCTAAAAGAAAAATAAGAGGATCTGTGCTGTCGAGGGTGGTGATGATGATGAAGAGGGGATTTTTGGTTGTATAGAAGCCTATAAATGAGCACACGACAACGATGAATGTCGGTTAGTTGTTTTGAAATGAATGACTCCATGAATGAGTCTAAAAAACCGAGAAACGACAGCCACCAGAAAAACTTTCAATAGAAACTCACATAATAGCCTACTACTATGCTTGTGTGTGTGTGCGTGTGTTGACAAAATAGGGGCCAGCGGGGTATATAGGACCTAGAATATGTATGAATGGGATGCATTAACATAATTTTTGCTGTTTGTTTTTTCCGCCTATAAAACACTCAACAGCAGCAGCATACATGTTTGAACAAACCAAAGGCAGACGCCAAGAACATAAGAACATTTCCATTTAATATTTCCTATCGTTTGAACAAATGCAGTCGGGTTGCATCGTTGCCGTTATTGGTTTATGTTTCTGTAACCAACATCATTATTGGTCGAAAGTTTTATATAGTCTATAATAATTTAAATGCTTGGTTTAATTTTCCAGATAATTTCATGGAATAGAAGGGAAAGAATCCATATTCGCATTCAATTTGTGACACATATGTTATCAGAAATTTGATTTTGTCCTGCCTAGAGCAAAAATTAAGATCTTCAGCTACCAGGGGTTGATGAAAATGCGAGGTGTTTACTTCATTAATCGTCGGCTTATCCTATTGCTCTCATACCGGCAAATTGATTTTATCGAGGCTGGCGAAAATACGGCCGACCTTGCACTCTCAAAATATGTTTACACGTTGTTTCAGATAATCTGATGCTCATTTCAGATAACTGGAATGAATTAGGAAGTTGTAGCGTAGTTTTCTGACTTCATATTTAGGAATAATATTAAGCCTGCCTGAAGGTTCTTTAGGATCACCGATTTTTTTCATTTGGACAATGCAATACCATTTAGGATACTCTTTGGATGTACTGAAGTTAATTTTTATTTTTCTTTTTAGTGGCTGCTAGTGTTAGGAACATCTGTCATTGAAGTTTTAAGTTCATAAATATGAAAAATAAATAGATTAATTAAAAAAGTAAAAATTATCCATATAAAAAATGAATTAAAAATGCTTAGTTTTTAAATGGCAACCCTGTGCGATTCTATGTGTGTGTGTGTTTGATATGTTAGAGGTAAAAAGAAGCACCATTATTTCCATGTACTTTTTCTATTTGTGGTTCTTGTACTAGATTTTGTCGTTTAGACCATTTGTTACAACAAGCAAACATGGGACACAATTTCCCATCTATTTGGGTTAATTGCATTTGTTAAAATGTGTATGAAAAAAAGGAAAAGCAAAGTGAAAAACGATTAAAGGAAACTTAACAATGAGGAATTTCCTCAAGTTATTCTCAGATTGATGTTTTGTGTCACTTTGGGGGAAAAGTAGGAATTATGTGTTTAAGCGTTGACTGACTGAATGCCACACCAAGTACATGGGCCTTGGTTATTCACACTTTTGAAACAATTACTTTATTTTTATTCCACTTACTATTGCTTCAAATACAGGTGAGATCTTAAAATACAAGAAATCAATATCTACGACAACTAGAAGTGATATATATATATGTAGGTTTTTTTTTTTTTTGAAATCCAAAGTGCATTTAAGTGCAACTTGATGTTTATTGTTGCAACGGTTGAGATATTTTTGTATTTTATTTTTTAATTCAATTAAGCATATTGTTTTAAATAAAAATAAGTAATTTTAAAACAGTTCCTTTCTACTATGCGGCATAAATACAATTTTCTCATAGGTACCACTTAATGTGCGCAATGCATATTGTGGCACTAAAGTGAAAACTAATAAGTATCATAGAACATCTATGTCTTTGGTTTTATATTGGAGGTCAAAAGAATTGTTTTTTAAATTTCGTAATTGACGATATATCCAATAAGGAAAGGGGCGTAGTTTTATATAGACATTTATGCCCTACAACACTTTGTGTTGGGGTTTATAAGTTTGATTGGGCCAAAAATTATGTAACATCTCCAAATATTGGTCTCCGACATAGGAAACTATATATGGATCTTTCTATCTTGCCGAGCTGAGTCGATCTAGCTATGTCCGTCCATCCGTTCATCCGTCTGTTCATGTTAATATGTAATCACACTACAGGTCGCAATTATAGAAGCCTATTGTTTATGGAGATGATCGCAAAATATTTAAATATTTGAAATGGACCAAAAACAGAACAACTTTCTGATTTCACTGTTGCTCTACAGCCAACAATTATAAACCAACCGACGTGGGATTTTGCATGGACTTAGAGTTTAGGGCTGGGCAGAAGCCTACCAATATTTAGGGGGTAAAATAAACCATGATTTGTATGCCAAATACAAAAACTGCCCTAAACCGCGAATATTTTTAAATCCGGCGAAATCACAAACACATTAAAAGGTAATTTCTGACCATTACGGTGATGCTGAGAGCCAAGTTATCGGATATGTCGCAAAATATGTACAATATATATGTTAAATAAATAAATCTTAGTTATTCCGCTTATAAGTCAAAAACCGCTGGACTGATTTTCAAAATTCTCATTTCGGAAAGGTCTCTTGCCAGAAAAGTATAAAGTCTAAGAAAATCGAGTAAAAATATGCCAATAAAATAGTGAATATTTTTTGTTACAATCTTTTTTTTTAAATTGTTGTCATATTTTTTCAATACGACTTACAATTTTGAATTGTATATTTTCTAAAGTTTTTCTACACCACGCAATGTCACATTAATTATATACAGATCGCAATTAGTGTCCGATCCTTACGAAATATTACATAGAGGTAGGGATAGTGTCAAAACTGAAGCCTATTGTTATGGATATGTACATTTAGGGGTTCAAATGAACCAAAAAAATAAAATTTTCCTTATTTTGCAGTCACTCTACAGGCCACAAATGAAAACCAATCGACACGGAATTTTGCATGAGAGAGAATTAAGGAAAGGGAAGAAGTCGAGCATTTTGGATGACCATTGGATTATATTTAGCTGTAAATGGTCCACAACTTTAGTTAAATTTATTTCGAATACATAACAACACGGCGGAGTGCGTAAATAGGGGTAACATCTCGGTAGAGCTCTATGACATTATTTCAAAAACGAAATCTTCTGAGCTAGATTTAAACATAAGGGAGCTTTCAACATATTATAGTGTTGTAGGGTATCACATGGTCGGCCCCGCACGACTATAGCCTTTACTTACTTATTTTAAAAAATCCAACATAATTTCAAATAAACATATATTTATTGGTAGGCAAGAATGGATTTGTTTTATTTTTATGAGAACTATTTCATATGAATCAATAGTGCCTATTTCAAAACATGTCATATCATATTCATATCAATGCAATATTTCAAAAAATATTTCAATTTTGTTTTTCCCCATTGATTATTTATATACGCAGTAAGCTTATGTATAGTTTCGCTTTACATCGTTTGCTAAACTTTTCACAAGATTATTCCTCATTTATTTCGATTTTTTTGCCATTTTAACCTTGGTATAATTCTCTGAACGCATATGAATATGTGTGCATAAATGTTCTTAATTAAAAAATATGTATGTGCTCTATGAATTTTCACACTTCATATTTATTTTCTGTGAAAATTCATATCAACATTAATATTTCAGAATCTATACGCTCTCTGAGTTCATTGAATCAAATGACAAAACGGAATGTGAACAAACTGAAATTGAAAAAGAACAGCGAGAAAAAACAAAAACGTAAAGTAGACAATCCGACAAACGACCGACCGCATGTGTGAATGAACTTGAAAACTTGAAAATTGTTGCCTGTCATTGTTATAATCGGTCAAGAGCAGCAAATATTATGGCATGGCACGAGAGATGATGACAGAGAAAAACAGCAGAATTTTATTTGGCAATGTCACAAAAATTACATTACAATGTCATTTTGTTTTAATTCTTTATTCGTTCGTGCATATACAAATATATTGCATTAAAGATTATCAAATAATAGTATCATTGTGACAAATCTAAATATTCTACAAAATGCATTATTATAAAATTTACTATAGAGCCCGACAGGAATTCATAAATATTAAAAACACATTTAGGTTAAAACCGTACTTCATGTGAGTTTATCCAAAATTATACTACACACAATATTTTTTTTTTTTTTAAATTATATTAAAAACCGTAGAGAAAGTCTTAAACTCAGGCAGGGCCGACTTTATGATACCCTACACCACCTTGCATAACTTCATATAACAAATAAAGGTTTTTATAGAACAATTTGTGAGAATTAAATCATACCATGATTGTAGTTATAATTTAAAGTCTAAAGGAACTAATATATGAAAGGAATATCCTCCTCTTTATCGATTTCTACTAAATTTGCCGAGGTATTGGTATCTTTTCAATTCAGGCTTGTGTTACCCATTTTGTGCACAAAATGTGCACGATACAATTTGGCAAGGGTATTTCTGAGCTGTATTTGATATATTTCCTCGAATATCGTTTTACGGAAGGCATATTACAGGGTAAGATAAAAAATGCAATAACGGAAATAGCATCAACTTTTGAATAAGTTTAAATTTGTTCAAATTGGTCACATTTGGCACGAACTATGGCCTTCAACGGCCAATGAAACCGTCACACGTCTCCTGAATGTTGCTCTGCGGTATTTTGGACCATTCCTGGCGAAGGCGTTGCTTGAGGTGATCGACACTTTGGTATTTTCTGGTGCCAACCTTGATTTCCAAAATACTCCAGACACAATAGTCCAACGGATTGTTAACCGGAGATTTTGGTGGGCATTGTGATCTGGAAATGAAGCGAGGAACCTCATTTTGTAATCATTCTTGGGTGGCGCGTGATGAGTGTGATGGTGCTGAGTCCTGTTGGAATATCTAAGGTCTGGGGCCAAAATTTTTGCGTGTCCAAGGCTTTAATACACCCTCCAGAATATTTTCGCGATAATATTCGGCATTTATTCTGATGCCACGGTCGATTAATATGAGTGGAGAGCGACTATCGGATGTTATGGCGCCCCACACCATCAGCATGGCCGGCGCTTGAGTTCTGGTGGCCAACTTGCTGACCTCTTTGGCAAGTAAACACGATAATTTTATTTGTTTACAAACAGCTGGGCAACGAATGTTTTCTCACCGGTGAAAACCAAACCAAAATTCGGCAGTTCACCATTTTCGACCAAGCGAAGCAACCCTTTGAGTCCTTTGAGTCTATTTTCTTCCTGTTGCGGTGTAAGTTCTTGTACTTTTTTGAATTTCAATGGCTTTACCCTGAGCTCATTTTTCAATATTTACGATCAAGTCGCTTGTTTACTTTTCGAACCATTTCTGCTGGCTTTGCTGTTTACTTCCGTCCATTTCCTTGACGTCGGGCTACGCTTCCAGTATCACGGTAACGAGCGATGGTACAAGACACAAAAGATTTATTCACATTTAAATGCTGGAGTGCTCTAACGATAGGCACTTGTGGTTTACCAGGCAAATATAAAGAAATCACACTATCACGCTTGAATTCCATCACGAACAACTTTTTTTTCTGGAAAATTCTGACCAAAATGCTTTTGTACGCTTGTAAACAATGTAATGAGCTGTGACTGGAATAATTTTAACAGCCGTCGGACGAATGGCTCTGAAATGACAGCAGTCTGAAGTTGGTTGCAGTTTTTTTTCATCTCACCCAGTATGAATAGTTCCAAATTCTGTGAATCTGAATTTGTTTTTCTTTTTTTTTAATTCCCATCGGACGAAGGGGTCCAAATTGAAAATTCGTTTTGTCGAGTTTTGGCGATATCCCTCAAAAAGCCTTCCCCTTTGTGGTACTGCCACAAATTTGCAATGGGGTTAAATAATCTCACGCATCAACACGCAAAATTTTTTGCAATATGAATGTTGTTTTTGTTTCCGCTACTATTTTTCGGCTTGGAAATGAGGTCGGTTCAAACTTTATTCGTTTTCAGCTTACTGCCAAATTGTGTTTCATATTTTCCTCTTTCATTTGTAATTGCGGTCAAATGTTGTTGATAGCCACCTAAATGTTTTGTTGCACGTTTCCCTACCCCCATTCCTTTGTATGCATGTGTTTGTGAGTGTACATGTGTGTTTTACGCGTGGCAACTAGCCGACCCAATTGTTAAATTGTGGCCAATATTTTTTTTGTAGATGAGTCCTGAGCTACAACATGCCTCTCAGCGTAATAGGCAACAGAATGGAAACAATAAAAAATAGAATAATGATGCCACCGCACATTTCACGTATGCGGCGGCACAGGGTATGGGTTGCTTGCTGGCTGGCTGGTATCTGATGGTGTTGGCGGCGTTGGTGGTTTAATGTCTGCCATTATAAACTTGCATGAATGACCGAACGACCGGCTGTTACTACTGGTGCTCCATAGCACACGTCTAAAGATCATAATCATAATTTTGCCAGCATTTTGTTCTTATTATTGTTTTTGTTTTCGTATAAAAACGCCCCGCATGTGGCAATAAAAATGAGAAGAAGAAGAGGATCATAAACAAAACTAACAAAAACAAAAAAAAAAAAAACACGCATTGTAATCTAACTCTCTGAATGACTGGCTGATTGCGGAGGAAAAACAATAAATTTCAAAGTAGGCAAAATAAGAGAATTTCGTTCTAAATTTCATTCCATGGTATGTCAGGAATGCAAAAATGAGGTCTCTCCTTCTTTCATTTGTTGTCGCTTCCACTTTTTAGTTAATTTACCATTAATCTGAAAGAAAATCTAAAAAAGAAAATGCATTTTTTCATTGTCGGCTGCAAGATAATAGGGTCTTTGTCTATTTCGCCGAGAAGAGTGTAGTTGTGTGGAAAGGAAATCCCCGCGGAAAATACAAAAATTAAATTAAGTTGGTGTACAAAAAAGGAAACACTGTGAAAATGAGAACGGATAATGTGCTATAAAATGATGTCAACTTTTTGTGCGATGTTATAAAGATGAAATAAAAATAAAAAATATTGAGTGGAAAAGCATATAAAGAAGCCACTTTTGAGGACATTCAAAGAGCGCTTATTGTGACTGTTCAAAAACAAAGCGAAAGGATTCGAGGATTTAAAACAATGGGGTATGAATTATTGTTCCACAATTAATAACATATGAAAAACGGATTTTATTTAAGAAGTTTTGTGCTCGGAAATAAAAAATTAAGAGACTTACCACCTGGATACACCTTTCTTTTTTCTTTTTTTATGAAAAAGTGTAAAAAATCATTCTAACAATTTTTTTCATGTCAAAATAGTTACTAATTCTGAAAGGGCCTGACATAACCCCAGATTCAGTTTTAACTATTTAATACAGTTAATCGTTGTGGACGATATAGAGTTAATATCAGATGTTATCAAAATTTGTCAATTGCAATTTATTCTAAAAAATATCTCTTTAGAAGACATTTTGAATGAAAATGTGAAAGCGCCTTCATAGTAGAAGTAGAAGTTTTACACGCAGTTTACCCACTACTCGTTGGTTTTTAGTGGAGGAATTCTCGAGTTAATACTTTGAAAAACAAGAGAAGCCGTACACAATGCTCTTCAACGTACACAATGTTTCGTCTGCAGCAGTGGGTTCAAAAAATGCAAGTACTTGCAAATGAAACAAGGGCATTTTACAAACTAAGTGGGTACAATCTGCTTCGAGCGGATTTTGCTTTCACTCGAAAATTAGCAAAACCTACTGGCTCTTTTTCGAGTCGCATAGAAAATAGAGTACTTGATTTCTGCTTATTACTTAATATCGCTCGACAATGCTTCTATGGGATACTTACAATTGTACAATCGTATGAGGAACTTAGAGTGTACGGACGGACCAAATTGTATTCGCATTTCCGAACGATTTGGCAGTAGCGAAAACTTCAGATTTTCGAAAACTTTTCAACTTAAGGCAAACCCTGAAGTATTAAGATTTCCAGTTCATGTATTAAAAAGTGTTTCATGAAAAGTGAAATAAACCCCGTCAAGATTTTTTTGCTTTTCCATTTTCATGTTGGCTGTCGAAAAAAGGAAAACTTATATCAAGGAGATAGAGGAATACATATTTAATTAGTCGGAGTCGAAACTTTTTAGTACCCGACTCAATTTCATTCCAATCCACAATCCGTGTGGACACCTCTCTCTCTATCTTGTCTCTCACAAAAGGCCAATACATACAGTCTTTTTTCGATAATCGAACACGTTTCAGTTACTAATGCAACGCCAGGAAAAACTCCCACTACCAACAATACGTTTTCTAATCAATCTTTGACAGCCATAATTACTTATAAATGAACCTACTTTTACATTATTTTTGCAAAAACATTTTACCCGAAATAAGAAGTTGTTTTTCGGCCACTAAAAGTCCACAAATAAGTAGAAACAAGTTATAAAGCAACTATATTTGCCCAGGCCTAATAACCTCTACCATTTGGAAGGAACTTGAAAAACTTTAAAAAAATTTCGTCGAAAAATACGGTTTAAATGAATAGACGAGGACCTGCTTAAACTATATTTTGTCCTAGGTTGTAGTGCCCATTAGGACCTTTAAATACGAAATTTGAAACAATTTCGTTGAATAATGCGCTAATATCATCAAAATATTGAAAAAATGGAGGTACCGTTATATATGGGGTCTGTATTGGGTTGAAGTATTCATTAAGGTCTTCCAAACAATTTCGGTCTATAATGTCGCTAAAATCATCAAAATACGGAATATTGAGAGATACAGTAACATGGGGGTTGTACAAAAACTTGGACCGACATGACCCATTTACGAAAAAAACACGCTTGCAACATTTTAGTCTTCTATTTCAATTCGTTCGAAAGATAGCGTGACTACAACAGACAGACGGATATTGCTAAATCGACTTAGAATTTTACGCCTATATTATCCTCTGCTAGTGTTGAACTCGTAATCCTCTGATTTGTAGCTAAACTCAATGCCCAACAAAAATGTCCATTATCAAATCAATTTTAGAAGTCGTAACTGTTTTCAAAAATGGAGAAAAGTAAACAGTTCTTATATGTTTAGAATTAATGTTCCATTTTATCACAATCATCTTTGTCCGCTGGTGGTATTGAACTCACAATCTTCTGATTTTTTGTTAATTTAACAATAATTGATGTTCCCAGTCTTATATCTAACCAACAACTCATCTCATTTTATTACGTTTTTCTTCGCTGGCCGACGCTGAACCTCAAACTTACAACCCTTGGTTTTATAGTCGAACGCGCACACTCTATGCCGACGATACTCATTACTTGGTTATGAAAAAACTTATTTATTTTGCTTTGTATATTTTTGTAGGAATAAACCATTACGTTCAGCCAATTGGTAATGCAGATGGAAGTTTGTTTACATTACCTATTAACGGGTTATTCCGCTTATACAACTTCCAAGTTTTTGCTTTAACATTAAGGTTTATTTTTAATATTACGTATATGCTAAGAACTTTTGGCATTTAATTATGATGTCCTTCCTTTACCGACGCTGAGTCTTGCCCAAGCTCAGACCAAAAAAAGTCAAAAATCTTCCATAAGGAAATATAACTCCTATTCGCTAGCTCACTCTCCTTGCCGTCCACAACACTGTATACTTGTGAGCTGGACACACTTTGGAAATAGATCCCCTTAAACATTTTCTCCAGATTAAGGAACAACCACATTGAAATGCATGCAATTTCATGTAAACTTACCAATTGTTAAAATATGTCCACGGTGACAAGAAGAGTAGTTTCTGCTTTCGATTGTGTTTTCCAAGCGCCTCTTGTTGTCATCTGACAATGAGATGGTGGGTGTGAAAATTTCTGTTATGTTTCACCAAAGAACAAAATCCACAGCCAATGGCCGAAAAAATGTGTAGGTTTCCCTTCGACAAAATATGGTGTCAAGTATTTCTCTCCCCCTCTCCATTTCTGTCATTTTCCCTGACTGATGGTATTTTATGATGCGACCAAAGAGGAAAGACCAAAAACATTTTGCCGACGGCAGACAAAATCTGTTTTGAAATTTATACCAAACAAAATGCACACACAGTTCATTTTCTATCCGTCCGTCCGTCCGTCCATTCATCTATCCATTCGCTCGTACACTTGGCTCATCCCCACATCTATTTTCATGTTTATTTTTAGAAAATGCAGTACTTAAAAATGCATTTATTTCTCTGTGATGTATTTTCATGGATTGGTGGATTGTCATTTCCCTTTTTTTCCTCTCTCTCTCTCTCTTCTACGTTTTTTTGCCTTTTAGATGATTGAAGTTTTGTTTACCTTATTTGCCGTATTTCAAGTGTTTTCTTGGTTTTCCTTTTCGAATAGTTCAGCATTTGTCCCTTGAACATTTGTTCTTTTTGGCCAGTACCATTTTCTCGTCTGATTTGACAACTCCCGTTTCTTTGATGAAGTGGCAGTTTCCAGCATTATTCTTCATCTCTACAAGTTTGTTGTGATTTTTTCTGTTCTTCCCTTTGAAAATTTCCTTGAAAGATTTGTTATTTAGATTAGATAATTCTCTGTGGAAATTTATGATTCCAATTTTGTGTATTCAAAAGAACAAAAAAAAAAAAAGAAAGTGTTAAGTATACCAAAAGTAGATTCAAAGTTCAGGGGGATATGTGCTCCATATTCGTTTTCTCCGCTTCCCACATTTCTTTAAATATTACAATGTTGGCGGATTAAAAATGATTGATGTTCAAATGAATTAAAAGTTACAAGAGATTTACAGATTTAAAAGGAAGAGTGTGTGGGATTGGCGCTAATGTTCTCTTATAAATACGTAATGTTGTCTACAATTTAAAATAAAGGTTTTGCTCTAATTTTGTAGCATAAGAGACTAAAAAGCAATATATAAGGGGAAGAGTAAATATAGTCTGCCCTGGGCTAAATTTTTCCAAAACCCTGCACTAAGTGAAGATTTGTTTAAAAGAAGTGTTTTCAAAAACCATCAAAATTCTAAACTACAGCCAATTTAGTTTATAAGGTTCTGTTTTTGTATGAAGTAGTGAATACGAAACAAAAAAACACCATTTCAAATAAGTTTTTCGTTTTTTGTTTCGTCCTTGTTCATCACACAAAAAACACGTTTTAAATTGCGAAAATCTTCCGCAACATTTTTAAATCTAAGAAGTAGCCGAATTAACCATACTTTCAGAATATTCTCCAAAAACGAACAAAACAAGCAAAACATGGAATCCACAACAAAAAACAAAAAAAAACTTTTTCTATTTATTCGTCGCTTTTAGTCGTTTTGGGTGACACGTTTTTCGGCGTTTGAAAGTTTACAACGCCAATGTAACCAAAACAGAGAGAGGTCAAGTTTCCCCCACTTCCACATTTTTTTTAAAATTTAGAGACCAAGATTCCTAGGAATTCGCACCTTTAATGTACAGGGTATGATAAAAAAAAACTGCAACAAAGCCAAACGCCATAACTTAATTTTTTTTTAATTTTATTGAATGAAAAAATGTCGGAAATAGCATCTAATTTTAGAATAAGTTTAGATTTTTTCGAATTGGTCACCTTTGGCACGAATTATGACCTTCAAACGGCTATTCGGTCACACGCTGCCCGAATGTTGCTCTGCGGTATTTTGGCCGATACCGGGCAAAGCGCTTGCTTGAGGTGATCGACGCTTTGGTTTTTTTTAGTGCCAACCTTGTTTCCAAAAATGCTCCAGACACAATAGTCCAACGGATTGGTATCCGGAGATTTTGGTGGCCATTGTGCGCTGAAAATGAAGCTCGGAACCTCATTTTAGGGTGGCGCGTGCTGAGTGCGATGGTGCTGAGTCCTATTGGAATGCCCAAGGTCTGCGGCCAAAATGTTAGCGTGCTCAAGGCTTTAATACACCCACCAGAATATTTTCGCGATAATATTCGGCATATATCATAATGCCATGGTCGATTAATACGAGTGCTGAGCGACAATGGCGGCTCACGCCATCACCATGGCCAGCGCTTGAGTTCTGGTGGTCAACCGAAGGTGCACATTTTCGGCTGACCTCTTTGGCAAGTAAACACGGTTTACAAACTGCTGGACATCGTATGTTTTCTCATCGGAGAAAACCAAATCCGGCAGTTCACCACTTTCGGCCAAGCGAAGCAACTCTACCTTTTTTGAGTATAATTTCTTTCTGTTGCGATGTAAGTTCTTGCATTTTCATGGCTCATTTCATTTTTCACGAGCCATTTTTCGGCCACTGTGAGGCGGGTTTCGATCAAGTCGCTTCTTTACTTTTCGAACCATTTCTGCTGATGTTGCTGTTTTCTTCCGTTCACTTCCTTGACGTCGGGCTACGCTACCAGTATCACGGTAGCCATCGGTGGTAACAAGCGATTTATTCACATTTAAATGCTGGAGTGCTCTAACGATATCCACTTGTTGTTTTTCCAACCAAATATAAAGAAACCACACTATCAGGCTTGAATTCCGTCACGAATAACGAATAACTTTTTTTTCTGGAAAATTCTCACCAAAATGTTTTTGTACGCTTGTAAACTATATAATGAGCTGTCACTGGAATAATTTTAACAGCTTTCGGACGATTGGATTAGAAATGGCAGCAGTCTGAATTTGGTTGCAGCTTTTTAATCCCACCTTGTATATACTTTAAGTTACAAGTAGTTACGGGTGCTTGATGCAGTAGTTACTGATGACGAATTCGGAAATATTACTATAAACAAATTACAAATATTATAAAAATACATTTTGGGACTTCATGTGATTTTGTATACAATTCTCCTACAAAGCATCATTTTAGAAGGATGGCCTCGAAGATACAAATATTCTACATCGAGTTTTACTATAAATCACCAAAGAAAATATATCTCTAATTCAATTAAATATCAAGAAAATATTTACTTCAATTTGGAAAATACTTACTTTACTAACCCTAAAGTCACTTATCTGATAAACAGTTATTGATGTCAAAAATAGATGCATTTAACGAAGTTTATTCCTTTTGATCGATTTCCTGGTTAATATTTATCTTAATGGTCGAAAATAATTAAAAACTCACTTCGAATACTTTTAATAAACCTCGGTCAAATCGAATGTAATTTTGCCCCGCATTTTTTAACTATTATCAACAAATAATAAATACCACTGTCTTTTTGATATCTTTATACCTAGTTAAACTATTTTACTGTGTGGCGCTTGTTTTCACTTTACATTTATTCTTTTTTTATTTGTAATCCCTATGGCGCAACGAAAAAAACCACACACTGCTTGCTCTCTACGCCGATTCAAAGTAAATGAGGCAAATTGAATGTGACATTAATACTCTCAACCATCAGAAAACCTGCTCTGATTTGCTCGCATTTCTAATGCTGCTCTGCCTTCTACTGCTGGCTGGCTGGCTCTGTTTGTTGCGGTTTTTCATTTCTCTCTTCATCACAATTATCATCTATTCCATTGATATCAGAATTGTGGAGAAATACAAACAGCCCATATTGTATTTACTAAAAAAACAAACAAACGATATTGTACGACTTCATTTCAAAAAGGTCTCGTTATGCCCTCCTCCCAGTTATGGTGGTTTCAACAACTGTCGCCTCAAAACTAAGGCAAAAGAAATTGTCACAAACAGACAAATAAATGGCAAAAATACTTAAAAAATAAATAGAAATAATAGCAAGCAACATACATTTTCAATTCACAGACGAATGTGAGTTAAACATTCAGAGCTAAAAATAGCGTGAATTTGCCAGAAAGAAAGTGAAAATGTTTCTTTTGTTTGCACTCAGCGTTTGTTTGCAAGAGATGTTTGTGATCTAAAGAGAAACTTTAAGTTGATTGGTGTATTTCTCTGAGGTCTATTAAAAATATGTTGTATTCACATAACAGCTTTTTGCATTATAGGGTAAAGACAACAACATATCTTTTGTATTACCGGTAAGCTATAAGCTATTTCTTAAAAAGAAAGGAATAAATATGTTGTTAATAAAATATTTGCTTTTAATCCTTAAATCTTAATCTTAAATTGCAAATTCGAATTCTCGTGCCGGAAAAACAATATGAACTAAGAAAAATTTTTGGAAATACTTCACTTCACGCCTCAAGACTTTTTTTTTTTGTAAAACGACATGTTCAATCGAAAATATATACCATTTTTATAAGCCATTCGAAGAATTTTAATTTGATAACGCTGTGCGACACAAATAATATCTACAAGGAAAAAACTATAAGACATATGTATCAGCATTTGGAAAGCTTAGGTATTATTACTGGCAAAAATACTGGGAATATTTCTGTAAAAACAGTTAACCCTCAGTCGAGTCATTAAAGGTGTATTTAAGGTCGTTTTCTTCAAAAATGTTGAAAACTCCATTAAGTTGTGATAGTATCAGATCAAAATATTCTAAAAATACATAAGAGTAGTAAAACAACTAACTTACTGAGAATCAACGCCCAGACGAAACTGAAGCTAGAATCTTGAAATATTTCACGAGAACCAGTCTTGATGCTCAGACGTGATTTTTTTTTTTTTTTTGATACTCGTGCTAAGAGGGCACGACAAGTATTTAAATGTGTTAAAAATTGAATACGTTGTATTGGACAAACGGAATGAGAAATTCGAACTTTAAGGTTACTATAAATTCTAAAATGATACCAAACTTCTACAATGGTACCCATTCGGAATTATGTGAACGGATAGAGCTAAAATCTTGAAATTTGGTGTAGTGCTTTTGGAAATGTTACTTAATTTGAAACAGTTTTTTAGGCTGAACGGGTGAAGTTGGAATTGTGAACTTTTTTATTGGGTCATTGTTGGTGATAGGTTTATGATAAAGAAAAATTTGTAATATATAAGTACACGAAAAGTACTAAACACTATATTAGGTACAATTTGATATTGGGTGAACATTGATTGTAATCTGAAATTTGATATTAGGGTCGCTATTCATGTATAGCCAGGACATATGAATTTGTTTTGGAAAGTGTGTATTATAATTGTATGAAAAGTACTAAATGGTACTAAATTTTCTGTTGGTTGCAAGGATAGAGATATATTTCTGAATTTTTATATTTACATAACTGTTGGTATTTGAGGTTGAGATTTGGAGGTGGGTTTGGATACGCGTGCTACAGTTGTCAAAAAGTACTAAATGGTACTAAATTTGATATTGAATGAAGGAATAGAGCTTAAACCGTGAAATGTTTTTTATTGCGATAACCGTTGGTATCTAGGATTGAGATATGGAACGGTTTTGCAAATCAGTACTAAACTTATAAGATAAGTACTAAGTAGAACTGGAATCCCGAAATGATATTGATATTGAGGTCTCTCTTGGTATGTGATGGTGGTTTTGTGAATGCGTACTACAATTGTTCGAAAAGTATTAATTGGTACAAGTTTTGAATCAATGTTGGTGTCTAGGATATAGAGATGTAGACTGGTTTGGATATGTGTACTAAATGTAACAAAATAGCAGTAAAAGTAAAAATGTTCCTATTATATACAAATTCCAAATAAATGAGAATTGTGAAAATCAGTTCAGCGGTTCTGGACTTGTAAGCAGAATAACTAAGATCAATTTCCTTTACATATATATTGTACCTATTTTACTATGTACCCTATATTTTTGCTATCTGTATCGCCGTAACGGTCAGAAGTGACCTTTTAATGTATTTGTGATTTCGTCGGAATAAACATATTCGCGGTTTATTGGAAATTGTCGAATTTTTGACATAAAAGTTATGGTTTATTTTACCCACTAAATATTGTCCGATAACCGATAAATTGGTAGGCTTTTGTCCACCTCTAAACTCTAATTCCATGAAAAATTCCGCGTCGTGTCCTGTAGAGCAATAGCAAAATTAAGATTTTTTCCTGTTTTTGGACCATTTCGATCCCTATATAATTTCCGATCACCTCCAAAAACAATAAGGTTCTATTCTGACCCTATTTCCGTATTCTATTCCGACCCCACTCCTATTTTCAATTATGCGAGGATCGGGCCGTTATTGCGACCCGTAGCCTGATTACAGTTTAAAATGGACAGACGGACGGAAACACATAGCTAGATCGACCATATATAGTTTCCTATGTCGGGGACCAATATTTCGAGGTGTTACATAATTTTTGTCCCAATCAAACTTATAATACCTCGGCTGCTCATTCGACTAAAACGAAAATAGCAGCGCCAAAATCAGATCTATTGCTTATTTTGTGTGCAGAATTTTCAGCTTTATTGTTGGTAAAAATGCAGGTAGTCGCTAGCTAGCTGGGTCATGCGCTAAGCTAAATAGTTGATCATGTACTACTTTAGCCGTGGCTGCTAATCTGTAGTAACAGTTGCTATGACTAATTTCTATGGCTATAGCTGCTGGCTTTTAATTTCTGATATTGTTTGCAAAAATAATATTTTAACAACATTTATAAAAGACTTGTACAAAAATTTGTTAAAGCGAGATCAGAAGAAGTTGTCTGTAGACGATCAAGATCGTTTATGTCTCTCTTTGCAAATGTTGTCGTTGTTTACCGAGGGGACATTACACTCCCACAAACGTTCCTTCAATTTTTGGACACTTTTGATCAAGATGCACCTCTGAATTGTGCGGTAAACAGAAATTACGGAGAACATTTTTGGTGGACTAAAATACACATACTCTAATTCTGCTATAATTCCTTCGATAGCAAACTTCTCCTAATGAACTCGTGTTCAACGAAAAACGCAAAGAAAAATCACATGCGGATATAACAACTCCACCCATCATCAGCCATCGCCAATGTGATGTGGCACGTGCCACAAAAAAGGCGATTGTTCTTTTTCGCAATGGAACATTTCGTTGACAGTTAATATAATTTGTTGTCAAACCATGGATTGATTTAGATCTTCCACCTCCCATATTTGTTGTTTTTGTTGCTGTTGCTTGGGGCATGGGGTCTGCCCCGGCAATGGCGGGTGATTATGGTTACACCGGTTGTTATGGTCATGACAATTTTCTATAAATAGAATTTATTATGGCATTACGAACTTGGACATGGGGGCTTATCATTGTTCTTGAATGGTTACTGTTGTTGTTGTTGTTGTTCTGTGGCACTGAGTGACCGTCCATAATATTTTGACAAGTGTTTTTCATTATTACTTCACCTTCAGTGGGTTTTCTATTGTTGTGGCTGAATGGCTGGGTGGCTAGGGTTCATTTAACTTACAAATCAAATTAAAATGGAATTTATCAATCCGCATTTATTGTTGTTTTTATTGTTCTTCTACGCTTATCTAGGAAATTCCTTAAGGCCCTTGGAAAATGTTTTTTATGCTTTATAATTCTATTAAAAAGAAAGAAAACAATTTCAAAGCCCTTCATCAATTTTATGTTAATACCTTGTGTTTAAAAAAACTGATTGTTGTTGTTGTTTGGTAGATTACAGTTAAAAATCATTAGAAAAACGTTTTTTTTTTTTAATAATCTTCGATCATTAATCACTTGCTATGAAGGTATGTATGATGGAAAATTTGGGAGAGAGCGAGGGAGGAACCTTTCGAGATAAGATTTATAAATTCATGCCACCTGAAATGTGTGGCAATGATATGAAACGCATTTTTAACCTTTGAAAAGCTTTAGATAATGTAAAATAAAATTGATTTATGGTTAAAAGAAAAATATTACAGTTAGAGCGCCTATTACAAACACAAGTGGGAAAGGTCTGAGATTGGACATTGAAAATGCCTATATAAAAGTGTCACGGATTAAATAATTCTACGAATTTTTGCTATAGAAATGACCTAAATTTATGGAATAACTGCGAAAGACCAAAGGTTGTTCATATCCGTTCAAACAGTCTAGAGTTAAGTGAAGATAAGTTCTGCAGCTTGAAATTTGCATACTCTTCACCATGTGAAAACTTGACTAAATACATCAAATTTCGAAGTTTTGATATCAATATTGGTACTGAATATTTTTCGGGGGAATAACTCTACCCACAATGAACCCAAAATATTAAATAATCTCTTATTTGGTTACAAATTAATACCGACTTTTCAAAATACGGAAAAATAGGAGGTACTGTTATATGGAAGCAATTCATAAAAAATAGTTGTAAAACCTAAATGTTATATTACACCTGGCTTTGGGGACGCCACCAAAAAGTTAATAGTTTTAGCAAGGAATTAAACTACACATAAGAACCCTAAATGACAAGAAGGAACTGATTTAATTGAAAATTGGGACAGAACCCCCAAAAAACGAAAATTTGTGGGAGTTATACCAAAAAGTTAACCTATATTGAATATTTTTTCCAGAGAAAGTGAAATTTGAGGAAGATGCCGAAAATGTGGAGTACCATTGTTGGGGGCAGGTGCGATAATGAATGAGAGCTAAAAATGTCGGAAATAGAGAAACTCTGCGGTATTTTGGTCCATTCCCTTGATTGAGGTGATCGACACTTTGGTTTTTTTTTCCAAAATACTCCAGACACAATAGTCCAACGGACTGTTATCCGGAGATTTTGGTAGCCATTGTGCGCTAGAAATGAAGCGAGGAACCTTATTTTGTAACCATTCTTGGGTGGCAGAGCTGAGTGCGATGGTATTGAGTCCTGTTGGAATGTCTAAGGTCTGCGGCCAAAATGTTTGCGTGCCTAAGACTTTAATACACCCTCCAGAATATTTTCGCGATAATATTCTGCATTTATTCCGATGCCACGGCCCACACCATCGCCATGGCCGGCGCTTGAGTTCTGGTGGCCAACCGAAGGTGCACATTTTCAGCTGACCTCTTTAGCAAGTAAACGCGATTATTTTGTTTGTTTACAAACTGCTAGACAACGAATGTTTTCTCATCGGAGAAAACAAAATTCGGCAGTTCACCACTTTCGGCTTCTACTTCTACTTTCTTTCTGTTGCGGTGTAAGTTCTTGCACTTTTGGAATCTCAATGGCTTTACATCGAGCTATTTTTTTAATATTTGCCGAATGGAATATTGCGATATGTTCAGCTCACAAGCCATTTTTCGGCCACTGCGACGCGGGTTTCGATCAAGTCGCTTCTTTACTTTTTGAACCATTTCTGCTGATGTTGCTGTTTTCTTCCGTCCACTTCCTTGACGTCGGGCTACGCTACCAGTATCACGGAAAGGAGCGATGGTATGAGACACAAAATATTTATTCACATTCAAATGCTGGAGTGCTCTAACGATAGCCACTTTTGGTTTTCCAGCCAAATATAAAGAAATCACACTATCACGCTTGAATTCCATCACAAATAACTTTTATTCTGGAAAATTCTCATCAAAATGCTTTTGTACGCTTGTAAACAATAAAATGAGCTGTCACTGGAATAATTTTAACACCTGTCGGACGAGTGGCTTAGAAATGACAGCAGTCTGAAGTTGGTTGCAGTTTTTTCATCTCACTCTGTAGACATGTATGGATGTATTCAATTTCAAATTTATGTGGTAAATTTCGATTCTATATCTTTAATAGTGCGAGCTGATGGACTGGGAGACGAATCTCAATGGTGTTTTTACACCACGGACTAACATAGTTTGCCCTCTTTCTTATGGTATAGTATATAACAATTAATAATATCGCTAAATTCGACCGGGCAGCACTGTTTATGCCCTTTTCGATGAGGGGAACTTAAATGTTACTTGTACGGTATATCCGATCCCTTAAATAATTAGAGCTATACTTTACAATGCTGGTCAGGTGACCTATCAAAATTTATTAACATTTCAGCCACTTCGAATGGAAACTAGACCTATGGGGCATATAAATCGGACATAAACGTTATATGGGGCTTATGTCAAAACATGAGCCTAACTAGAATGTAAATCGTCGCATTACAGAAAAATCGGTTGAAGATTGTGGTTGAGTCCCTAAATGTACCAAAAAAAGGGTTAGGTATCGAAAATGAAAAGGGCCTATATGGAACATATTTTGTCAATGTGACAAATAACAGTTGATTGTGTTCAACAAAAATTATATGAAGGTTATACATAAACGGGGACTGATTTTTTCAATACCAATTATCCTAAGCATGTTTTTGTCCAATTTCAATAGACAAACGAATATTTCTATATGCATCTAGAATTGTATGTTGATCAAGAATAATATATAAATGGTGGGGTCTCAGTCAAATATTTTGAGATATTCCAAGTAGATTGACAAATTTAGTATATTTTCCATCTTATGGTAAATGATTCTCTTATAAAATTACCATTTATGTTACTTCTCTGTCGATTTCCAACAAAATCGTACGAAAATACATTTTGACTCATATTCTAAAGATGAAATCCCACAAACTAAATATAACTACGTCCATACCATCACGTCTGCACGATGTCTACACACACTGTCTAAATTGTGAAGAAAACCGTCTGACGTATTCGAAATCTGGGTTAACCGTTCTTTCTTTTCTTCGGACTTAAAGTAAATGACCGTTTTTCCCATGTCCCTAAAAAAAGAACCGTTCAAAGTCTTGACCACTTCCATGCCAAATAAATTTATTGCATGACGGCCACAAAACAGAAAACTTTATGGAATACAGAAAAGCTCAATTAGTTTTTTTTGTTTATTTTGTTTAATTCTCTTGCCTGCCAGGTTCTTCAACTTTAATACATACAACAGACATAAAGAATAATTTCTATTTAATTAAGCACTGTTTTAGCAACATTTCAGGGAACTGTTGCTTTGGTCAAGCGGAAAACTGTGTAGGCATTCAACTTGGAGAAAGGTGTGGCATCAATTGTTTTTATTTTTTTGTTTTTCCTTGGAATGTTAAAACGAAATAAATATAAGTATTATTGTTAGCAGAATTCCAGCCATAAATTTCTCTTTTTTTTTCTATTGAGAGCAATGTTACGACAACGATAACACAGTACAGCGAGGGATTGGAAAAACTCAACAAGGATTGATAGTATTAGGTCACTTTGGTATAATCCCCAAAAGAGTTTAATGTTTCGTGCAAAGATTGTTTTTCAAATTTAACACGACCCTTTCAATAACGTTAAAAAAATATCCTCTGCATTATCAGCAGATCACAAATAACGGTTACTGCAAATGCATTGGATTACCAGAAAGCAAAAAAATAATAAGTTATTGCTTAAAAATTTTCATTGCAAAATAACTTATCATATCACGTAATGAATAACTGCTGCATGGAGTGATTACGCCTGATTACAAAACCTATGGTCGCTGGTTAGAATATCTGTAAACAAGTCCAGCAAAAATTTGTTAAGTAAATGTGTTATTTTTAGCACTACCAGACAACTACATACCCTATTGTATCTTGGTGGCAGTTTTGTAGGGACTTACTCCTTTGACATGAACATTTTAAAATAAATGGGTTAGAATGCTGTTTTGGGTAAGTGATTACTGGTATCAAAATGCTCTTAAACTCATTATTTGGTAATGAGTTTCTTTGCCGGGTAGGTTGTACATTCTACGCCGTCACTACTCATTACTTGGTAAGATAGAATAATGTGAATTTGCATTTGCAATTATTTTTAGTTTGCCTTTTAATGCAGTGTGTATGTAGTTGTCATTACATTTGAAAATATGGAACGTTTTCCCACACATGGATGAAGTTTAAAAGCAATCAATGTTCGTGACAGTGATAATGAAGTCAGTTTGTGAGAAGACAGTCAGTTCAACTCCACTATCAGGCAAACAATAAATGTTGAGTAGCTTTTGATCTGCTGATTTTTAGGATAACATTTCGAAATCTTATCGTTTGGAAAATATAGCCAATACCCTTTGAATTGCTAAAATCAGTTGGACCTGTAGCAAAATGTGTACTTATATTCATAATTTTTGGTAAATAGCGTTTTTACACAATAACAACTCAAAATGCCAACATTTGTCGAAATTGAATGAAAAACATGACTAAAATTTGAGCTATTTCAAAAAGTTAACCGAAAATTGATCATTTTTTATACCAATGATTTTAGATGTATTCCAAAGACATCTATCAAATAAGAAACCTCTATCTTAACTGTTGCAAAATATATCTCAAACTAGAGAAGTCCCTTTGTATAAGGTCAAAAGAATATACATTTCTCTCTACTACAGGGTGAGATGAAAAAACTGCAAACTACATCACATTGCTGTCATTTCTAAGCCACTCGTCCGACAGATGTTACAATTATTTCAGTGACAGCTCATTATATTGTTTACAAATGTACAAAAGCATTTTGGTAAGAATTTTCCGGAAAAAAATATTCGTGATGGAATTCTAGCGTGATGATGTGATTTCTTTATATTATCCTGGAAAACCACAAGCGGCTATCGTTAGAGCACTCCAGCATTTAAATATAAATCTTTTGTGCCTCGTACCATCGCTCGTTACGGTGATACTAGTAGTGTAGCCCAACGTCAAGGAAGTGGACGGAAGAAAATAGCAACATCAGCAGAAATGGTCCGAAAAGTAAAGAAGCGACTTGATCGAAATCCGCGTTGCAGTGGCCGAAAAATGGATCGTGAGCTGAACATATCGCAATATTCCATTTGGCAAAAATTGAAAAATGAGCTCGTGGTAAAGCCATTGCAATTCCACAAAGTGCAAGAACTTACACCGCAACAGAAAGAAAATAGACTCAAGAGAGCTAAAGATTTGCTTTGCTTGGCCGAAAGTGGTAAACTGCCGAATTGGTTTTCTCCGATGAGAAAACATTAGTTGTCCAGCAATTTGTAAACCGCTCGTATTAATCAACCTTGGCATTACAATAAATGCCGAGTATGATCGCAAAAATATTCTGGAGGGTGTATTAAAGCCTTGGGCACGTAAACATTTTGGCCACAGACCTTGGACATTCCAACAGGATTCAGCACCATCGCACTCAGCACGCGCCACCCAAGAATGCTTACAAAATGAGGTTCCTCCCTTCATTTTTAGCGCACAATGGCCACCAAAATCTCGGGATACTAATCCTTTAGACTATTGTGTCTGGAGTATTTTAGAAAGCAAGGTTGGAACTAAACAATACCAAAGTTTCGATCACCTCAAGCAAGCGCTTCGCTGGGAATGGATCAAAATACCGCAGAGCAACATTCGGGCAGCGTGTGGAGGTTTCATTGGCCGTTTGAATTCCATAATTCGTGCCGAAGGTAACCAATTCGAACAAATCTAAACTTATTCTAAAATTTGATGCTATTTCCGACATTATTTGCTTTCATTCGATAAAATTTAAAACAAAAATGTACAAATTATGGCCTTTGACTTTGTTGCAGTTTTTTATTTCACCCTGTATTTTGACGATCCAAAAAGACACGGTTTGTTGGCTCGCCTTAGGGTTCAATTTTCGTTGAAATTAGAACAAAAATGCATGGATACCAAGGAATCTTACTCCGAAAATTTTCCAAAGTGTGAAAAAGGGGGGGGATTGCTACCCATTCTTTTAAGACTACTTCGCGATATGAACTCACACGTATCTTCTTTTTTATGAAAAATTTGATGGATATTAATTTTTGTCTTCGACGTCATCCTTCTGAAGTGATGCTTTGTTGGAGATTTTGGCATAAACTCACTTAAAGTACGTTTTTAGCACAAAATGTAGGCTTAATGTATATTAATTTCTGACATTTAGGCACGATTTTGATTTTGGCGGTTTTTAGAACCTATATTATAATTTTATGACAAATAATTTTGTGGAATGTTTTGACATATTTTAAAAAGGATGAAAAATATACCTTTGATGAGTCACTTTAGAGTTATATAAAAATATTCCCCTTATTTTTATCTGCAATATTGCCAAAGATACTATATACCGAAAAATGCACGGTTTCCAAGGAATCTTATTCCGAAACTTGCTGCCCCTTTTTTTATGGTAACTTTGCAATATAAACTATCACCTGTCTTCTTTTTTAGCTATACTTTCATAATCTGCTGGATTTCCCCCGTAATTAGTTTTTGTGTTGCACAGTGTAATCTACATCCGTTTTCTTGTAATTATTAAAAAACACTAGATATTTTCCTGTACTCTCCAATCAATTTCCTTAGCATTTGCAGTTTGAAATGAAACTCGTTCGAATACTGAATCCCGATACCTTTATTTTCTTGAGGTTTGCTTTACCTCTTGGTGGAGGGAATTATTTTTTTACTCGTTGTAATATGGAACAAACATCGTACAATCGTACAAATGTGATACCATAATATTTTCTTACACCGCGACGAGTGTTGTATAAAGTACTGACAAATGCTTATTTGGAGAATTTTACAACAGCTTGCATTTCACTCAGCGATGTACAACTAAAAATGGGTACTGCTAATATTTTGTTTGGTGAGCGCCATTTGTTTAAGTCAACATTTGTTAAGTGGTGGTGGTGGAGGGGTTAGAATTCGACGCCTTTGTGTGCTGCCTCCCCTTTATTAATTGCTATGACTTAATGTTGTGAATGGGTGTTGCTGGCTGGCCGTCTGGGTGGTGGTGTACAAGTGCTTGGTGGTTGGAGATATGATGATTTGATTACAAATGACGGACAGACGAAGCGAGACTAACACAAGTACTTGTTGATTGTTTCCCCTGCTCCCCTCAATCAACAGAAATAATGTTTTCCCCCTCCAGTTTCACTCTTGTGTATTTTGCCAAACGTCACCAAATTTTTCCCATGCCTCTTTACCTGCTGCCCACACTGAAAATAATTACCCATGTTTGGGAATTTCAAGAAAATGTGTTTAATTTTCTGATAATTTATTTTATATTGGAACTTGATGTAACTATTTTTTATGTGTGCATTGTTGTATTTCATATCTCAATTAAAAATTCCAAACACGTAGCGTTTAACTCTTCTGATACTGCATTTTAGTCGTTTTTTTTTCTACTTGTGTAATTTTCGTATTGAATTTACAAATCCCATGACAAGTGAGATTGGGTTTGGTTAAACCTTTCCCTTTATATTGAAAAAAAAAAAAAAAAATTATGATTACTTGGATCTGGCAGGGAAGGGGAATTTTTGTCGGTTTAGTTGCTGGTATTTGTTGCATATTTGTCTAAGCGGTGGGTAATTGTCTAAATCATTATTAAATTTCCATGATTTTATAATGTTTATTCAATATTGTAAGTTTCATTAGCCGGCTCCATTACTTAATTACACACCAGTCACAAATTCTTAATTGAGGTTACATACAAAATATTTTTAGAAAGTCAGTTTAACGAGTGTTTTGAATTTTTTATTCTATTTTGGTTTTATTTTAATTGTTAGCCGAGCAAAAAAAAAAAAAGATAAGAAAATAAAAAAGACGGAATTAATTGAAGCATTTAATAAAAAAACAATTCCAACGGTAGTTTGTTCTATTTCATAATTCAAGTCAAGTGGAACCTAACCGACAGCAAATCACATGGTATTTACTTTGGAGTTTTTTTTTTTGTGCAACATTCTTTCAGGTGTCCGTTCTCCGCCGGGCCAATATCTGATGTTGTGTGAGGTCTAGTTGTGTTACGAAAATATTCATAATTATTATTACAACAATAAAAGGCATGCCAAACATTTTTCATATGACCGAACAGCATTCTAAGATAAGGAGTCTGCATATGAGTCATGCGAATTTTTGTTTTGTATCCATTTATAAAAAGGTCTGAGACAAAACAAATGTACAAAACTGGAAGGCCTATGAGCCAGAGATGGCTCAACATTCGAGTTTTTTGATTAAATAATTTTAATATCAAAAAAATATAAAGAAACTTGAAACTGTACTTCGACAACACCTTTTTTGGAATATGCAATTTATTGGTAAGAGGTTTATAGATCTTTACAAACTTTTTTAAAAAGTCGGCGGGGCAAACCAGCTATAATCAATATTGTATGGATAATACAGCCATACTGAGATTTTGATATTTAATGAGAGTTGAATTTTAATCTAAATGGATTGCGACCAAATGTTTTTTGTTGTATCTGATATCAGGCTAAAATATGGAATCATATATGGTTTATGTGAAAGGTATAGCTATATCCAAACAAACTTAGTCTATTTTTTATTTTTGTCGGAATTGATTACCGTTTTTTGGACAAATATTGGTGCATGATGGGTTGGTGATGGGAACTATTTCTAAATCTGAAACCATTTCGACAAATTTTTGTACAGGTATCAATTTGCTTCGTTTCGCCGAAAGTGGTGAACTGCCGAATTTGGTTTTCTCCGTTGAGAAAACATTCATTATCCAGCAGTTTGTAAACAAACAAAATGATCGTGTTTACTTGCCTGAAAATGTACACTTTCGGTTGGCCACCAGAACTCAAGCGTCGGCCATGGTGATGGTATGGGCCGCCATAACAGTCGATAGTCGTATTAATCGACCATGGCATCAGAATAAATGCCAAATATTATCGCGAAAATATTCTGGAGGGTGTATTAAAGCCTTGCACAATCGCACTCAGCACGCACCACCCCAGAATGTTTACAAAATGAGGTTCCTCGCTTCATTTCCATCGAACAATGTCCACCAAAATTTCCGGATACCAATCCGTTGGACTATTGTGTCTGGAGAATTTTGGAAAGCAAGGATGGCACTAAAAATATTAAAGTGTCGATCACCTCAAGTAAGCGCTTTGCCGGGAATGGGCCAAAATATCGCAGAACAATATTCGGGCAGCGTTTGACGGGCATAATTCGTGCCAAATTAAAAAATGTACATTTCGATACAATTCTGCTGCCGGTGAAGTGACACGTTTCTAAAACCTTTGCTTTTCCTCAAATCCGTTTTTAATATCGAGAAATCCCCCACAATTTCCCTATAGATTTGTAGGTAAAATATGTTATTTTCTAGTTGGAAACATTCCCATGTGCCAACTGTGGGAAATTGGATTTTTCAATTTTTCTACCTGCGCCTAGATAAGCTGTAAATCTTTGTGGAATGAAAGGTAATAAGTCTTAACATTATTACATTCACGCCTTAATGTTGGTTGTCATTTTTCACGGCTGGCAATAAGAAAAAGAAATCCCATTAGAGATCAGTAACCTTGGAATTCACGCCTCGTTTAAATTTCCTACAAAATTCGAGGAAAATGTGCTGATATTATTTGCAATCTGTTATGATGATTTTTGGAAAAGGCAAGAATTGAGTGTGATTCTCATTCACTTGTGAATGCTCGACACTTATAGAGCTTGCTTTTCACCAAAGTCGTCATATCAAAAAGCAGAAAAAGCCAAACTTCAATTTCCTTCGCCGGTATGGTCAGCAAATATTGCAAAGCTATCAGTTTCATTTTAAAAAACATGGAGTTGACTCAATGGGGGAATGCTCCAGACCTAAGCAATCATTCACAATGGTCAATAAGAATTTCGTCGAAGCGTTCGATTGCCTTCCGTTTGCTTTGGAGATAAAAAACCGTGTCCACATTAAAAAAGCAAGTCTCTCATTTTTTGAAAATTTCAGATTATTCATTTCAGATTCAAGATGTCTTTGGAAATATCACTGATAACAATACGGGTATGTATTGTATTCGTCAAAAATGTTGGCCTTCAGGCCAGTAGCCAAATGGGTTGTTGTCGTCCTTTTTCAAAATATGGCCAAAAACCTCCTTTAAACGCAAGTTTTTTTATAAATTTCTATAAATTAACTGTAATAAAATTGTTATATAGATCTCAGAAGACATCAAAAGTGCAATTCTTATCTAAAGGCCAGGATTTTATATATATTAAAACACATTTTAGGGTTAAAGCCGTACTTTATGTGAGTTTATGGAAAAATTTCCTATCAAAGCATCATTAAAACAAAACAATATCAAAAACAAAAATATTCCTCATCAAGTTCACTATGAGTTGTGAAGGAACGGTAATCCCTATCTTCACTGCATGTTAAAAGAAATAGCTGCAGCAATGTTCCCAAAAAAAAAAAAAAAAAAAAAACAAAAATATTTCTAATCTGTATTGATCAAATTTTCCTCGGCCGTTTTTGAGTTGATAACTCAAATACGTTTCAATATTTTCCAAAAATTATCACATATTTCATATAAAGTCAATTAATTGCCTATAATTTTCAAATGTGGCACGTTGTAATATTTATATCAGGCTTAGGTAATATAAAATATTGACCCACTCCTTCAGAACCTCCCCCATAATAGGTCATAACGCAAGTCAAAATATATTTAAAAAATACTTTTTAATTTGTTTTTAACTAAAAAATATATTGTCAACATTTGGGTAAAATCCCAAATATTTGCTCGATTAGTTCCAGCTTACCGGGTATTTACCTATTGAGGCATATCAAAATTTGGAATATTTTTACCTAGTTTCTGGATTCTGGACTTTTTGTACCGATTCATTATTAAATCTGGAGTTAAAAACATGAATATATGATTTACATAATATTTTTGCACCAAGCTTATATTTTTTTAAAACCAAAGTAGATTTGAATATCCTTAATTATGACCTATTGAATATGTCTTTAATTTGCAACTCTTTAGATTGGCATCCTCTAAATTTAATGAAAACTAAAGAGTGCAAATTCATATTTTCCATCCCTGCTTTACAAACGTACGTTACGTACTCACAGTGATGACCAGTGTTGCCGTTTGAAATTTTTATTTCAGCCCAAATTTTTTCTAAAAACCGCCCAAAATCGACCATATCCGCCCAAACTGTAAAAAGTTGAATAATTTATATGTAGTTTGTATTCAAGTAAATTTTATTGAAAATTTTACACTATACATAAAAAAGGTACTCAATTTTATTACATTCAATGTATTAAATACATTAGAGAAAATAAAAATTGTATGTTATTTTACTTCAAGTTTATACAAGAATTCAATGTATTAAATACATTAAAGTCATTATTATTATTCAGGTTTTTATACCCTACAACACTATGTGTTGGGGGATTATAACTTTGATTGGGCCAAAAATTATGTAACACCACGAAATATTGGTTTCCCACATAGGAAAGTATATATGGATCTTCCTATCTCACCGAGCTGAGTCGATCTAGCTATGTATGTTCGTCCGTCCGTCTGTCCATGTTAATTTGTAATCATTCTATAGGTCGCAATTATGGCCCGATCTTCACGAAATTTAGAATGTAGCTGGGGTTAAGGTCAGAATAGAACCCTATTTCCTTTGGAGATGATCGCATAATATTTAGGTGTTGAAATGAACCAAAAAGTTGCTCTACAGGTCGCAATTGTGGACCAATCGACGCGGAAATTAGCATGGGGCTAAAGCTTTGGGCTGGGCAGAAGCCTTCCAATTTTGATGGTCATCGGGTAATATTTAGTGGTTTAGTAGACCATAGCATTTGCGATAAATAAAAGTCAAATTTTCCATTAATCCGCGAATATTTTTACTGCCAGCGAAATCACAAATAGACGAACAGGTCAATTCTGACCGTTACGTAGATGCCGATAGTAAAAATATCGGATATATATAGAGAAATATATACAATGTATATATACAAAGGAAGGGGATGTCAGCTAGAATGCTTATATCTTCAGAATGGCTGGAGCGATTTTGAAAAAATTTGTCAATTTAGAATGCCCTTGTGGCATTAATGTATAAATACTAAAAAATCGAACAAAAAGATACCAATAATGATGTTCATATAGATTTTGTAGTATTTTGTGACATTTTTTTATTTTTTATATTTTTTATCGCATGCGATTTTTTCAAATTGACTTATAATATTGAAGTATTTGTTTTGTAATATTTTTTCACTTTACAACACAGGTTAGGGTTATTATTTATATACAGATTGCAATTATCGTTCGATCCTCACGAAATTTTTCACAAAGGTAGGGTTAGGCTCAGAAGAGCTTAGCCTATTGTTTTCAAAGATGTCCGCAATATATTTAGGGGTTGAAATTTACCAGCAACTCAAAATGTTCCTGATTTTGCAGCCGTTATAAAGGTCCCAAATATAAACCTAAGGACACGAAATCTCGCATGAAGTTAGAGCTTAGGACAGCGGGTAGAATGGACCACTACTTTTGTGTAAAAAAATATCAACATTACTTACAGGCGATACACAATAGGCGAACTTCTGGCTTTTTTATGCTGATTTCGTTGACGAATGTAGCCAAATATCGTAGACAAGCAAATCATATAGATGAGTCTAAATTTGGAGGCACAGAGGGGCCTCTTGCTTTTGGAGATGATCGCAAAATATTTAGGGGTTTAAATGAACCAAAAACAGAAAAAAAATTCCTGATCACACAATTGAAGCCAATCGACACGGAAGAATTCTGGCATTTTGGATGACCATTGGAATATATTTAGCCGTAAAATGTACCACAAAAACTAACAGCACAACGGAGTGCATAAATATTGGGAAAATGTCCCTGGTCAAAATGCTAAGGGTAATATCTGGGCAGTGCTCCGTGACATAATTTCAAAAGCGAAATCTTCCAAAATGGATTTGGACATGAGGGGGCTTCTAACATATTGTAGTGTTGTAGGGTATCACATGGTCGGCCCCGCAGGACTATAGCCTAATGTATTATATATATTATTAAAAAACTTAACAAAAATCTATAAAATAAATAACGATTCATCTCAATAAAAAAATATAAAATTCAGTTAGTAATAAAAAAATTAAATTACGTAAAAATAAACAATGAAAAATAAATTTGTACCCAATATGGAAAAAATCCGCCCAAAATCCGCCCAAACCACAAAATGTATCTTTTTTCCGCCCAAATTTGGACGGAAACGCCCAAAACGGCAACACTGGTGATGACCGCATGTGTACCTACGCTCTCCGAGAACAGAGAGAGAGCCAAAGAATACGAAAAAGAAAAACAAAAATCCCTAGAGACCGCAAACAGCAATAAGGGAGAGAATCAAATTTAATTTTTACGATATTATGAATGAACTGCGGTGTGTGAGCAAGGCCAAAGCACACTGTCGACTTTAGTTGATTTTTGTACGCCGTGGGAGAGACATGTATTTGCCGTTACGGCTAATTGGCCAATTCGTGTGCGCGATTTTCTGCGCTAAATAATAACAATAAAAAAAAAAAACAAACAAAATAATAATAAATAAATGTACGTCAAACAAAAAATTCATTCTATATTATTCTGTGGAATTTTAATACAAAAGCAAACAAATTTTACATATAACAACAAAGTATTGTTTTTGGTTTTTAAAAGGTACCTATTTTTTTAAAGAGTGATTCAGCGTCCGAAATTTTTTCTTTTGTTTGTGATTAACTAATGAAGCAGAATTTGCTGCTATGATAATGGAATGATATTCTGTGTGACCAGTGCGAAAAGGAAGTGCGAAATTATAAACAAAATACATACATACATACGTACATAGATAAAGAATATCAATTAAATACAAAGTGCAAAGGAAAAAACGAAAATAAAAACAAAATAAAGGTTTGAAAAAAGAAAAAAAGCAACAAGAAGTATATTGTGTTAAATAATCAAAATAAAATAGAAATGAAATATGCCACATTGGTACCTACATGTTGGGAAAAAATAATATGAAAATATTGAAGTCTACTGTTCAATTGCATAACAAAAAAAAAAACAAAATCGTTTTAAAAAATGTTAGCCAAAATATGCATTGTGAGATGTTAAGAAAAAAAAAACTAAATGTTTATAAAATTTATAGATTTTGAATATATCTATTTGACATTATCATTATGACACAATTTGCCAAACAAACAAAAATACCTTCCAGTTCTTCATACGCGTTAAATCTCGCTTCGATTGTTTACACCGCACAAAACAACATTAATACGTTTCACAACACGGATATCGGTCTTTCATGTGGATACAATAAACCGATTGTGTTAAAACGACCGTTGATCGAAAATATCCAGATAAAATTTGGCAAAAATTTGATTTTTTTGTTTTTGTGAAAATTATGAAAAGAAATGTGTGAAATTATTGGATGTTTATTTTGGATAAGCGTCAAATACACTAAATCACAAATTTCACAAAATTGGAATGGTTTTTTAAAAAATAAATAAATTATATATGTTTTTATACAAAAATTCAAATTTAAAAAAAATTCATTAAAAAGTCACATTTGAAATTGTTATATATAAAAGTAAAAAAAAAATAAAAACAACCCATCAGAGTTTCCCTTAAGCTGCTATATCTGAAATGAACATTTGCTGACTCTCTCAAAATGTTGAAGGATTATGTGAATTAATTACGAAGATGACAAAGAAAATACAAATTAACCACCTTTCACAAATATCAAAATTCTAAGTGGATACGCAAATATTTAAACCAGTGTAAACAAATGAAATGTAAAGCTTAATATCTACACTGTGGCAGACCTTATCAAATATTAATCAAATTCAGCCCGCGGAATATGTTTTTATAACCTCCACCATTCTATGAAGGGTATATTGGCTTTGTCATTCCGTTTGTAACTCCTCGAAATATTCATGATTGACGCTACAAAGTATATACATTCTGGACCAGCTTAAAATTCTAAGACGATTTTGCGATGTCCGTCTGTCTGCCTGTTGTAATCAAGCTGTCTTTCGAACGAATTGAGATAGAACACACAACATTGCCAATAGACAGGTTAAGTTCGTTGATGGTCCACGTTTTCGTATAGCCCCCATATAACGGCACCTCCCAATATTCGGTATTTTGATGATTTTAGTAACATCATTCCACGGATTTTTTCATAGTCCCCATATAACAGTATCTCTCTTAACTTAATTCGATATTTTGATGATTTTAGCGACATAATTCGCCGGAATTGTTTAAATTTTCTTATTTAAAGATCTAAATTGTACTAAAACCACGTCTTCGTATAGCCCCCCGTATGAATGACATCATTTAAATGGATTTATTTTTCCAGTTCCTTCCAAATGTTGGAAGGTGTTAAAAGTTCGACCCGGAGGGAGTTATCAGGTTTTCTACTTGCTTTTTTCTAAGATGGAATTACTTATTTTTTATTAAAATGTGAAAGATAGTCTTTGTGAGAAACATTTTTGAAAGGATGCTAAATTTACTTGTAAATCATTAGGATTACAGTGTGTTTTAGTTGAGATATGACCTTAAACATACTTGTGTCCTTCGTGAATTGCCAGCAATATCTAACAAAGCAACCATAAACTCAGTGTTAGTCACCCAGTATGAATCCGTAGGGTGCCGTTGAAATCTATATGGCCTTGAAATAAGAGGCAAATATTTATTGATCTCTCAATTTTAACTTGTTACAAGTTAAAAAGTATTAGTTGGTTTTGCCGACAGATTTATACCCTCAGCCGATGGTCGTTTCGGTCAAACTGTTGATATCCCTTTATTCCGAGCACGAGGCAGACTGAAACCCATAGAACGACTCCAAATTTCCTGAAACGGATTTGATGCAAAGGGTCCTAGGGTCTAGAACCGTTATTTCTATGAGGTACGTTTAGGCCGTATCAAATGATATATACCCTCTGTAGCCGTATGGCTAAGGGTATAATAAAGTTGTTGAAAATCAAAACAAAAAACAATTTGCTATTATTATTGACTTTTATTGTTGCCTTTTAATAGCCAAATAATAATTATTTATTTCGGGCGAAATGCCCTAGCGAAAATAATGAGTTACTAGGTTAATTTATAAGTTTTTACTATCGGCAAAAATTTGTTAAGATATTTTTTTTTCAGGAAAAAGGTTTTAAAATATCAAAATAAATTTAGGTTATCTTCACAATAATTGTTTTAATAGAGCTTCTCAATGTTCGATTATTTTAAGGTGTTTCCATTTTTGGTTCTCGGTGGGCAGAAATTTCTCCAACAAATATTTTCCAATGTAGGACAATGTTTTGACTAGCCCCCCAAGAAGCCTATTTCGTAGATCTAACTATCGGAACTGGAATTATAAATAAATATTGAATTGAAGGAACGGTTGAATTCCAAAGTAGACAAAAGAAATAGTTCCCTATCAGGGAATGAATTAGAAATATCGATAAGTTAATAGTTAGTCCAAGTAATAGAAAGTGTGAATCAGTTAAAAAATATTTTCCTCACCTTTCATTAGATTGACATTTCTATCAACGGGTGCTTCAAAAATGTAGAATATTTTTTCCTAACCATAGTAATATTGCTTTTCATAATCCCCAACTTAAACTCATTAATATCAGACATCCAGTTTTACGGTTCATAAATCATGTCCCTACTTTGTTAAAAAACTTTTTTTAAATCACCAAATACGACAAGGTGCATAGAGATTACATTTTAATCCCCTGAACAAAACGCTAAGCCCAAGATTAAATTAGCACAGGCTGAATGTCGAAACCCCTTTTTTGTTTTATTGGCCAAAAATTTTCCAACTTCAAAATATCTTTTGTGTTTTGTCTTTGGTGGAAAATTTAAGAGATTTGAATCAAGTGAGTTGGTATTAGCGGTTTGTTTGTTTGTATGTGTGTGAGCGTTTAAATGCGTTTCTTGGGAAACGGAAGTGATTTTGTGTTGAAATTTTTTTGTTGTTGCTGCAACTTTTCTATTGTTGTAAGCCGGCTACAAACCCTTGAGGTGTTTATTTTTGTCTCTCACTCGCTCGGTCGCTCGGTTCTCGTGTCTGGGGGTTTTTCCTTTACTTTTGCTGCTTTGTCTGCATTTGAACACGCATTAGCGTAATTTGTTTGTTTTCTGTGCTCTGATGACGGCCCCAACGACGACCGCGTCCCCAAAGTCTGGGGAGCAACAAATCTAATTTAATGGTCAGATTCGGTTGTGCTGTTCGTTGTTAGGTGTTGTATCTTTTGGTGTTGGCATTTTCTTGAACAATGACATTTTACTTTGTTTTGACTTTTATTTTCTTCTTATTTGCGCTTTTCTTGGGGTAATAAAGCGTCAACTTCCCAGGGGTAACATTTTCAAAGGAATCCAACTTTTCAATGAAGACATAAATACGTTTTCGAAGAATAATTCCATGTTGTTGGTTTCGCTGAGTTGTTTGAACTGGCTGCCGGACCAGTTGACTGCAGACGGGTTTGGTGAAGAAATCAATGTCAAGAAGCTCTTGGCTCTTCTTCAGTATTATTTGGTTAGCCGCAATGTTTGGACATGACAAAACGCTGAGCACAAACAAAGGAAAACAAGTGTAAAACAAGAAGAATATTGTGTAAAAGCAAAATGTGAAAATATTTTAAAACCGCAAATATTTTTAACATTAAATAAATGTTCCTCATATTTCTGTTTTCAGATTAAAAAAATTCAAAAGATAAGCAAGAAATTGTTAAACCAGAAATAAATTGTGATATTAAAAATCCAAAATAAAATAAAATTAAAGAAAATAAAAAACTAGTTTCCAAATAACAATAGTGTTCATTAATATAGCAAAGAGAATAACAACAACATAAACAAGAAATACTCCATATTTTGGCGTTAAACTCCTCTACAATCATCAACCACCATCATGGCTTCTTTGCAACAGAAGCGGCCTTCAATATCAAATTGGTTTAGCTCTCTTAGACGGCAACCAAAAAACAAGAAATCTTCCAATTCGCTCTACGATGTGGATAAACAATATCAACGTAGTTGTATAGATTTGCCCTCCAGTACATTCTATGTGAATCAAAAACCATATAGCCCCGCGCCCGGCACCTCGACCGACAATTTAATTGACAATGAGCGTAAATCGCGAACGGCATCCATTTGTGCCCGATGCTGTTGTGCCATCACACCGAAATCACGTTCCCATACCCCGCCACTTTCGCCCAATACGGTTACCAGCAGTAGCAGCAGCAGTAATGATACCAGTGCCACCATAACACCGGATTCCACAACGCCAACTACCTGCTCGCCACCAAGATCTCCCTCGATTAATCCCTATGCCAGCATAGCTTCATATAGAACACCCTGCGATGCAACAACACCTACTACGCCCACCTCGACGACGACGTTCAAAGAACCTCCCTCACCCTATGATAATGTGGTCACACCTCCAGCGATTCCCTGTAGTACTTTTGAAACGCAGCAGAGGCAAAATGTGGAAATTGTGCGTCTTGAGTCGACAGGCTCTTCGACAAAATCGTATCATGCCGCCTCCTGTCCCTCATCAGCGCCCTGCACCCCAAAGTCACCACTATCACAGTGCAACAGTCCTCCCATCCTAACGCATAAAACCGAATTTTTACGTTCCACTACCATTACCTCAACCCGCACCATTATGGTATCCCGCCCCGTTGAATTGATTATCAGTGCCAAAGGTGAACTGATATCGGCCAAAGCAAAAGCCATTGAAAAATCAGCACGTTCCAGTAGTTTAGGGTGTGTTTTGGACGATCCAGTGGAACATATTATCCCCATTTCCACACCCACATCACCGTTAAGTGGGTCTACACCATTGATACTCGACTCTGCCAATAATGAATTTAAATTCATTGATGACTCGTCAACATCACAATCAGAAAACGAACGTAATTCTCAGCAAAGTTCGACGGCCATGGACGGCCAGCAGCAGCAGCAGCAGCAACAACAACAGCAAGCAGTTGAAACGCAACAGGATAAGGAGAACTACTACTATACACTGCCATCGAAATTCAAAAAAGTTTCACGTGAATCGCAACGCTCCATGAGCATTTCCAATGGCATTGGCAAATCGAGAAATGTAAAGGCTGGCCTTTACTATAACAATAATATCGGGAGTTTATGCGATGACTGCCGGACTGTCATCGAGCGAAATCGCAATAATCGTGATATGCATCAGCAGCCAAACATGCTGTTGAGACATAAGGTAAGAATATAAACTAACAGACTGCGTCTTTCTTCCTCAAATGATTATTGGAAAGAAATACCCATTGGAATATCTATATTATTTTCAGGATATATATAAATTAACTATATAGGTCAAAATTTGTATATTTTCAATGGTTATTTAAAATCGCTTAACATGGGCGGAAAACTTCAATGTATATATATATATATATATATATATATATATATATATATATATATATATATATATATATATTTTTTTTTTTTTTTTTTTTTTTTTTTTTTTTTTTTTTTTTTTATATATATATATATTTGGCATCGGAATTGATCCCAAGTATTTTGAGTTCTTAAAGGATAAAATGCTATGCACACAATATTCGTATGAGACACAGTCGTATAAATTCCCCATAATGTCATTATTCAAAAAATCCCCACGTTTTTTGGTATAGAATTATATGTAAAGCGACTTTTTCACATAATAATAATTGTAATTGTCATTGGAAAAAATCTATTATACTGGTCTACCCCGTATTTTTTGGACATAAACAAGGACATATCCAGACTTCCGTATTACTTTGTTATAATACCGACAGTCTTAATTATAATTTCCTACGTATCTTGAATATACCATTATTCTTAATCGGTATTGACTTATTAATGATACATGTATAACAATTAGAAAAAGTTCAAAGAACTTTATAAAACCGGTCGCCTTACTTTACGACTCAATTCAGTAGCCAACATCAACAATATATATATATATATATTTTTTTTTTAAATAGAAAAAGAAAACCTGTCACGTCTTAACCATCATTATCTTAACTTATCATCCAGTCGTTCCATCTATTAAGTTGTTCTAACATTCCATGGATATCTATTGGTAGCAGCAGAAAAAGAAATCATCATGGTCAGATACCATCTAAGCGCTATGCTTATAATCAATTATTACTGATTAGATGGATACGCAAAGGAGTGAAATAACCCTACCGGTTTTGTAAACCAAGCACACGAGAGAAAGCATCTGATGCTGTACACATCCAGCTTAATTATGGGGATGACAGGTTTGCTGTTATTTCAACAGCACACAGAAAACTAACGGAAGAGATTCGTCTATGTAATAATTTATGATCGCAACATGTTACACAATTATTTATGTAAAGTATTTTTAGAAGTGATTTGTGTTCCCCTTTTAAAATGTCCATAAAATTTAAAATAGAGGTATTGCATTCCTGCAACTGATTGTGGGAGCTATAACTAAATGCAAAATCATTTTTTTTAACAATTTTAGTATCTTTCCCATAAATCTTCCTAGAACGTGATTCCAAATCAATTGCCCAAAGTATATACTTGTTTTTTGTGTTTTTTAGACAAAATCTGCAACGCCATGTCTGACAAACCTCCTTTGCTTATTTTCTCAAATATTGCTCTAATTCTATACCATTAAAATTATATTTTTTTTAAATTTTTATTTTTATTATTATTTTTAATTTTTTTCTGTAAAAATTGGTTTTCCTGAAAAACCAAAGACGCTTCACTCTTTACAATATCTTAAAAGCTAATTTGAGGAAATATTTATTTCTTCATTAATTTCTGTCGCCGTTGTTGTCTGGGTCCATGTTGCATGTCTAGATGAATAAAAATAGTACGGATGTTTGTCGACCACAGAGCATATGACGAACGGCGGACATACACGCCGTGTAGCATCAGAAAAACCACTTGCACCCATTTATGTCTCCTGTCATATGCTCTTATGGAATTTCTTGTTGTTGTTTTATTTTTGTTTTTACCATCACCACAAGTTTTTCTATCATTAAAACTGTTATTTAAATTCTTAGAATTAAATACAATTGTTTATATGCCAGCTAGGTATTTTTAGATAATTTTTTTAAATACATCTGGAGTAATACTTTTACGGGGTACAAGCATTTGGGACCCCACAGCGACCTAACTCAAATTTTCTGACTCTGGGTGAATATGGGTTTGAAACACATTTGTTATATTTTTAGTAAAACCAAAACTTTGAAGTATCGCAAATACTTCTAGACAAACTTTTCTTTGGACCAGGCAGGGGAGTGACATTTTACAGAGTGAGATAAACCTTATTTTGTAACCATTCTTGGGTGGCGCGTGCTGAGTCCTATGGCAATGTCCAAAGTCTACGAGCAGATTATTTTCGCTATAATATTCGGCATTTATTCGGATGCCACGGTCGATTAATACGAGCGGAGAGCGGCCATCGGCTGTTATGGCGGCCCACACCATTACCATGATCGGCGCTTGAGTTGTGGTGGCCAACCGAAGGTGCACATTTTCAGCTCACCTCTTTGGCAAGTTAACACGATCATTTTGTTTGTTTACAAACTGCTGGACAACGAATGTTTTCTCATCGGAGAAAATCAAATTCGTCAAATTCAGCACTTTCGGCCAACGAAGCAAATCTTTAGCTCTTTTGAGTCTATTTTCTTTCTGTTGCGGTGTAAGTTCTTGCGCTTTTTGAAATTTCAATGGCTTTACCCCGAGCTCATTTTTCAATATTTGCCGAACAGAATATTGCGATTGTTCAGCTCACGAGCTATTTTTTAGTCACTGTGACGTTCGATCAAGTCGCTTCTTTACTTTTCAAACCATTTCTGATGTTGCTGTTTTCTTCCGCAGCAGTCTGAAGTTGGGTGCAATTTTTTTCATCTCACCCTGTATTTGGAAGAAGCTTCTAGACCAAGAGTTTTTGAAGGGCTAACTCAAAAGAAAACCCCACAGTGGAATGTTTGAAATTGGCCAAAGATTCTATTTAACGTATAATAACGTTATTTGAAGGTTTATCTAAAATTCTTTCGAATCATTATTTTTGGAAAGGAAAAGTCCCCACATTGGAATGACTTAAATTTAATGTGGTAATTTTTAAGGTGAACTCGGTTTGGTTTTGGTATTGATAAAACAAATCTAGGAATACCCCTGAAAATGATAAGACCAAAGTTTCCTATTAATATTTCTTTCCTCATCTTTTATGTTTCGATTTCTAATATTATTATTACTTCAATTCAAATTGCATAAATATCGCAATACCTTCCAAATACGTAGCTATTGTTTCATCATTAAACGTTGTTAACTTTGCTAATAAATTCAAATCAGCATCATCATCAGCACAACCGTCATCATTGTCATATTTATGTGAGAATATGTCTGCTTTTGTTTTATTATTTTTTATTTATTTCAATGATTTTGTTGTTTATTTGTTCAACAAAATTATTTGAATAAAATAATTGAAATGGAAGAAGCAGAAGCAGAAAAAAAAACAAATTTTATGACGTGTTTCTTAAAGTAAATATTCCATCATTTTACTCTCGAAGATATTCTTCCAAAAAACAACAGCAACAGCAGCCATATGTGTTTTCTTTTCTCATCCATTTATATGAAGTCATTTCTATTAAAAACAAAAAAAAACCAAATGAATTGCAATGCATTTTCTAAGTAAATATACGGCGCATCCCTGTCATTGTTTGCAATGAAAACATTTGACAGATAATAAATGATTTCTACATGAAATTTTAACGACGAAAAAAATACTTGCAGTGTGAAATAAGAATATTTTGCACCATTCTAATAGACGTGTCTTATTCGCGGATCTTTAAAAAAAACTTTGGGGATCAACCTGACCTTCAATCGTTTTTTTTTTTTTTGAATATTAAAAAAAATCTTTTGGACCCATTCGAAGGTCTAACGTAACCATAATCGAGAATTATTCCAGAATATCTTTCGAATTATTATTTTCTCACCCATAATTGTGAGTTTATTGAGAATCCGATAATCATTTATACTCATGACGGACGATATTTAGCTATATTTTCATTGATTTATCTAAGACTCATAATTGAGGATTCTAAAATTATATTTTTCAAAAATCTATCAGACAAAGTATAGTGGATTTTTATATATTTTTTTTCAAAGACTTATCAGACCCATTATCTTAAATTAATTTAGAATTTTTTCAATTTTTTATGCCATTATCAAAGATATAGATCTTTTAAGATCTCAGGATTTATGCATTTTAATTACTACAAGATCTACCAAACCCATAATTGTTGTTCTTTTTTTTAACATTTTATTCGAAGATCCAAGTATACTTTTAAATAACTTTTTAGGTATAATTTAGACTGGTCCCCCTAATTTTACACCCTCCACCATAGTATGGTGGCTATATTAAGTTTGTCATTCCCTTTGTAACATCTCGAAATATACAATTCAGACCCCACAATGTATATATTTAGCGACGTCCGTCCGTCTGTGGAAATCACTCCATCTTTCGAATGAATTGAAGTAGGTTGATAATTTTTTTTATGTATGCAGAACTTCTGGTATTGAAAATGGTTCATGTAGGTCCACGTGTTTGTATAGCCCCCATATAACGGTACCTCCCTATATTCGGTATTTTGATGAATTTAGCTACATGATTCACCGATATTTTTTTACAAGTTTCGCAATTGAGTATTGTAATGGCTTATAACAAAAGTTGTCTATGCAGGTCCACGTCGTCGTAAAGACCCCAATGTAACGGCTACATTCGGTATTTTTAAGACTTTAACAGAATTTTTAACGAATTTTATTGTTTTTTAATAGTCAAATTCGTTCTGAATGGTGGAGGGTATTCAAAGTTCCGCCCAGCCAAACTTACAGCTTTTTTACTAGTTTTCATACGAAACATGCAAAGAAAGCGGAAAATTTGCCTCTTTTTACTATATATCTTTATGTATGGATAGAACAACAAATAGCAGTCTGACTTCGACCTATTACTTTCTGCTAGAAATTACGATTTCAGAGAGATTAAAATTCATCAGCTGGGATATGCAATCACTACTGCGTTCATGAAGGTAGAAACCGATGTCTAGTTTGACAAAATAAATTTGGTATTCACATATTGTCATTACATGCCGACATTCAATTTCATGTTTAGAGCCGTTTGAAGATTGCTTTTCGGGATATTAAGAATTGATGCTTATGGCGACATAATCAATACTGGAATCAATGATTCTGATGTTCCAACAATACATTTTATTAGGATAATTTATTCGAATTCTGAGCATAGAATTGCTTATGGATGTGGATTCTACATTTAAAACAAATTCGTTCCTAGTCTTTGGAAAAAATTTTGAAGAATTGAACTCGAATCCTAATAAAATGTAATGATGGAACAGTAGCTATTTTCAATACTTCATCGATTCTCATAAAGATTTTCCTGATCCTATGGTCCACCATTGGATTTTTGTCACGAAGATTGAGTAGAACAGATTTCTCGTGAGATAATTTGTAAATTCAAGAGAAGTTTTTTCGATATAGACTGTGGTTACAATTATAGGCTTAACACCAGTTATTCTTTTTTGAATTCCCAAGTTGTGTAGGAGACCCCAACAAAGAGACTTTAAAAAGTTATATTTTTATGAAGATTCCATCCAGAGTGGGTAGTATTAGGTTAACGACTTCTCTATTCCTAATTTGAAATGAAGGGGAGATATTTCCTTGTTGATTTTCTCCTCCTTAATTCAATAACAAATGATCGATCGCCACAAAACGACAAATAAACTGAATAAAAAAAATGTCAAGATCTTTGATTTGATCAACAATTCTTCATTTATCATGATTTGTAATTCCATTCTTCTCTGTTATTATTTCCGCTTATTGTATTCCTTTAATTTGACGCCATTCGTATTCCGGTCTCTTCATTTCAAAGAAATCTTCTCCTACTTGAATTTAATCATTTTAATTGTCGGGTACACCAAAATATTATTGAAGTCATACAAAAGAACATCCTCATCAAAGAAAAAAAACAAACCGTGAAAAAGAAAAGCTCCAAAGAATGTATACAATTACATTATAAAGGCAGAAATATATGTCATTATTTTCTTTTGGTGTTTCTATAAAATAAACTGTCAAATTGACAATTTTTACAGCGCAGCCCCAAAAAATGTTAAGGGGGAGATGTGCTTGTGACAATACCGGCCGGCGGCAGAATTTCGTTGTCATGTCTCGTCAACGATATTTAAAAAAAAATGTAGATCATGGTTGATATGTCAATGAAGACAGACAACCAGAGAACCAACCAAGCTGACAGACAGACGGCCAGCCAACCAGTCGTACAGACCCAAGAAGAATTAACAGACAAACGAACAAATTGTTATTAAGAAGCCACTCAAGTTACTCTGGGAAAAACGAATCCGAAACATTCCCCCTTCCATTTTGCCCGTTACATATGATGTGGTGGAGGCTACGTGTGTCATATCACAAATTAAGAATGCTGATTTTGACGGATATCTGACAAAAAAAAAAAAAATAAACACAAATTTAAAAAAAAAAAAATAAGTTGACAATAACGACATAAGTTTGAAAAAAGCTATTGTTAAATTCCGGTTTAATGTAATAGTAATACCATATAAAATCGCATATTTTTCGCTTTAAACAAAAAACTCTTTTAATGTTAATTTTTGTATAGTTGATATTCGTGTGAATATTTAAAAATGTGTACAATTTCTACTTTGGGGGATATAGAATAATCAATTGGATTATATTGTTTTGCAATGAAAACGAACTGGGAGTGTTTTGGAAGATTTTTTTTCCAATTTGGGAATCAAAACTGTATAGTGAGAAAGACGTCTTCGGGAGTTCTATTTGCATATCCGGATATTAAATACATATGGAATTAAAATATAAAACACCAAATTGTCTTTAGGTTATTGAAAAATGAAAAAAAAAATTCTCGGACCCACGTGAGCCACTCTCCATATAACAAAACCTAATGACAACAACCTATCATTTGAATTACCAGTAAAGGAGTGTGTCAGTTCCTTTGTTCTTGATATCGAATAAATAGATTTTTTAAAACATTTATCGATTTTTGGTAGAAGTTTTCTCAGTTCTTTCTCGCAGATATCAAGAATTATAAAACAAAACGATTACTTGCTAATGACATTTTTGTGGGGTAGCAACAAATTAATTAACGGGTAACAAAAAGATGAAAAAATTGTTATATATGTTTTGCTAAGAAAATAAACAAACATTTGGCAGATTTAAACAAAAAAGCTTCTGAGCTTTAAATCATTGAATCCACACATTCCATTATGTCATAGTACAATCATTTATTGAGTTTATTGCACTCCACCTCTACTTCAATGGGAACTGACAAAGGCGATTAAAAATTCATACACATACATATATTGTATTCGAAATCGACAAAGTGTCAGAAAAATAATAAAATAAGTTAAAAACAGTATTGGAAAAAATCGAACAGATAATGAGAATCGCATTTTGACGTTTGGTAACAGGTACAACAAGGCACATTGAATAATGCAATTACAAAGAAAAACAATTTATATATTTATTTATTTCCATACATATAATTGAAAATGAAAAGCTTGAGAGATTTTTGAAATGGAGATTTTATTGGTGAAATATTATTGTGCAGTGATTGATTATGGGTCTCGTAAGATAAGGTTATTTTTAACTTTAATAGGAAGAATACTTTTGAATTCAAACTGAATTAATTTTGATATATTTTTTTTTTTCAATTTTATGTTTTTGAATTTCAATTTAAAATATTTCTTAAAATTAAATTATTTCATAATTAATTTAGTAAATGAATAATTCAATTTACATAAAAATATAATGATGTTATTTAACAGAACTTTAGAACAGAAAGAATACATCTGTTGTACGTTTAGCATTATTTAAATTGGCTGTCTTTAATTAATTAATTTTATTCCTTTTCCAGCAAATCAAAGATGAACTCTGTGAAGTGGTATCCGAAATGGAGGCACTCGATGTGCCCGAAGATTCTAAACATTCCAATAAAGATAAACAAATGTCTATGGGACGCAAAAAGTTCAATATGGATCCCAAGAAAGGTAAGTTTATAACAATTTATTGGTTAATATATCTTTTAGTCAATTTTCAAAAAAATAATAGAAGCATGACGGAGAGAGATAGAAATAAAGTCAAATAAACCTCATAAAGTCAAATAAACCTCAATTAACAATGTAACTAATTTATTGTGTTATGAAAACAAAAACCATACAAATTCTATAATGTACAGGATGAGATAAAAAAAACTGCAATAAAGCCCAACGCCATTATTTTTGCATTTTTTTAATGTTATTGAATAAAAGTTCAATGTTATTAAAGAAAATGTCGGAAATAGCATAAAAATTTAGAATAAGTCTAGATTTGTTGAAATTGGTCACCTTTGGCACGAATTATGGCCTTCAAATGGCATGAAAATTTCATTTTTGTCGATTGGACCCACACGATATGGTTTCGAAATGCATTTCTGGCTACGTCGGTGCTTCTAAACTTCGTGTTAGTGTTTGGTGAAATGAAGGTTTGGGGTTCATCAACTTCATGCGTCACATCTTTTCAAAAAAAGAGTTACTTTTTCGTCACATTTTTTATGAATCACGATTTTATTGTCTATAAATGCTGATTAAATAAGGTAACTTATCTTGACTCACACAAAACACGTGCTAAATTAATTAATAATTTGTTTTGTTTAAAGTTAAGAAGTGTATACACATGTTCACAAAAATGCCGAGATATTCGCAATGCGTTAAAAGACTAAATAAATCATCACTTCCTAATTGTATGACTCGAATGACGTCAGTTTGGGATTAAAAAAAACACACATTTTTTATATTTTAATGTTTTTTGCTCATCCCAATTATTTTCTCCCCAATGAAAATGTTTACGCTATTTTCTGCCACACGCATTTTGCACATAGTTATGCTTTGGTTTTGCATAAATGAGGGGGAATCGTTGTTCACATAATTTTACAGTGTGGAAGAAAAGTGCGTTGAAAATTAAGAAATTCTAGAAAACATTTGGAAAATTAACCCCTTTTTTACGACAATTAGTACTCCTTATAAAACGGAACAACTTTGAAAGTAAATGGGATATGGCTGAATTCGTCTCCTTTAAAGGACTAACTTATTACAATATTTCCAATTGAACTCAATTAATCTGTGTTTGTTAAGAACATTTTTGTCTCTCATTGTTATGAGCTTCATCGTTCAGAAAGGGAGCGTGTAACACTTTAACGTAAATGAAGGGTGTAATAAAAGGTGACTTGTAATAATGTGCAAAATATATTTTGATATAACCAACAACAGAGACATTATTGCCAAAGAACAACAACATATCATATTAATTTCAACATAAATTTAACAACTTAATAGCCATAAATTCCCAAGACAACGAAACATATGGGAGGGGAGAATGGTGGCGATTTTCATCCACCCTTTCGAAAAACAAACATTTTTCACAAAGAATACCGACGCCCTTTGCCGAGCAAGGCAGGCTGCTGACAGCCACCATAACGCTGGAAAATGAGACCGTCAGTACTAAATGTACCCATATGGTGGCATGTTATAATTCAATTACATTCAATCTCACAAGCAAATATTTCATAAAAAGAAGATCTGTATCTCTCACCCACATTCCAAATATAGCAATGATGATATTGAGGAACCAAACATCCACCATTACACGATTATGACGTACACATAAAATTTTATTTTTGACAAATTTGACAGTTCGTTGACATTTGATTTTTCGTTAAAGGAAAACTCAACAACGATGCATGGCGGCGACTGTCCGTTGCAAGAAGACGTGAGCCACTCCTTGAGTTGTTATTTTTTACTTGAAAGAGATTTCTTTGAAAAGACAGGTACCTACTATACGATCAGCTAGCACTACGATGATGTCGCTTTTCGTATGGCTGCCATAAAGTGGCCGACACATGAAATGTGTCAATTGAAATATTGCGTAGACGTTTATTATTTGATAAAAATCATGCATGTCGCTGTTATATCGTCAACGACGGTCGACATCCATCTTTCACTAACGATGCGACGATTTGTTACTAATGGATTTTTTCTCACTTTTTGTTTGTCTTTTTTTCTGTTTTTGGGGGACAAACAAAATTATTATTGGTGACAATGAGAATAGAGTTTTATTTAATTTATTATGTATTCCGTTTAATAACCTTGGATATTAAAATTTGATATATTCGTACAAGATTGTAGGGGTCATTTTTCATTCAGATAATTTTCCTATGATGAGATGACAAATAGAATATACATAAATTATGATACCCGAGACTTAATGAATGTGATTTGTTTCGAGTTTATACTCACCATCATGGTATGGGGTGATTCAAAAGCTTGTCATTTCGTATATGATTCCTCGAAAATCGTTCTCCAAATTAGGTAATATTCGCTACCAGAACTACTACTACTTCCCTGCATAAAAAATCTATATCGTACGTACCTGTAAAAAAGTGCAACGGCCAATCTGGTGGTATTCCTGCGACAAGCCAAAAGGTGTTCCTACATAGGCCAAGAAGAACTTAACACGTACTTTGATAATGTTTTTTCCCTTATTTTTTCTTTTGACGTCAATATAAAAACCGACTCTACATTTTATGAATATTTTTCTAGTCATTTTGGTTGACGATTTTCGATTGTTACATCCTAACGCAATTAAGATTTCAATGGTTTTGGAAATAAATCGAGTTTTTGGACTTATTAAAAGAGTATAGAAGAAAACATAAGCAGAGTTCTAGGTTTTCAAATTCAAAAATCCATGAAATTTGGAATCAGACTCTAGCAAAATTAACATGGATGTATATGTAATATAGCCTACGGGAACCAGTAGAAAATATATTATGTTCAAGTCACTGCAAAATATGGTCATTTAAGATACACATTTTCACGACGTTGTTAGAAATATGTTGTAGGGATACGTTGTCGAGAGAAAACAATTGACTTTCGACCGCTTGAGTAGACGTTCTATGTGTCCTCTTTATTGTGGATTGTTTGTCTTCGCTTCTTCTGAGTAAACTTGGCATTAGGCCTTATTTTAACTGCGGTTGAAACATGGGTTTTTTTGAAAGTTGTTGTAGTCGTCACAAGGTGACACTATTTCGAGAATATATAGCAACTAGGTTGAGGAATATGTAGAACAACAGTGACAATGAAAATGTTGCCGAAGGAGTTTTGTTTTTGACACAACATTTTCTAGTTTTTTGTGGGACGATCTTACGCTCTAATCATTCGTCTTATTCAGAATCATTAAGCTTAATTAAATTACGCATATTTTTTATCCTTGGATTTTGCACCATCGAAAACTACTTGTATACCTAAAAACTTATAATCATTTGAATTTACTACAAAATATTTTTAATGATAGCAGACGAAGGTTTTCCTTTATACTTTAGCATATTTAAAAAACAATTAATCATTGGCAAATGAGATACAGCATAACTTGAGTTTTAACATTAACTGCTTGCTTAGCGTAACCGTTAAATCTCATAAAATGAGTTAAAAGCCAAAATTAGTAAAAATTTAATACTGAACTAGATGGAATAGTTATATAAATTAAAAATGTTGTGCATCTCGATCATTCAATGCAAATTTAGTTTTCATTGACTATAATTATCTGTTTTTCAGCCTTCGAAAAATAACAGTAAAATCGATGTTAGTTGCACCAGTTTTAAAGATCGTGTTCCTTAATGTCTTCTTATTGAGTAATGGAGTTGAGATATTCATTCAACATATATTTTTCATTCGAATATAAATTATATTGCAAAAATATTAATAATTAATGTTAGTTTTCTTCAGGCAAATAGCTTTACCAAACAGAAATCACATATTGATTATACACCAATTAATTTGAAACTATTTCTTAAACTAAAAACTCAAAATTCGATATATCAATTAAACCCCTTTAAAATGTTGTTAAAAACCTTCGTAGGTTAACTTCTTTTTATTTTTAAAAACATAATAGACTTTCCATGGATATCATTAGGAGCATTTTAAACCAAAATGATAACTTCTTTAAGGAAAACAAAAAAAACGTTTCACTTTTGCTATCGTCAAGTTTAAGAATAGTAGATTATCTATAAATTTGAGGAAATTTAATGAAAATCCAAACAACAGTGTAACATAAATTATGTCGATATTGCCGGAATAGCTACCGCAATTCAATTACATTTATTGCAACATATAAATCTTGAATAAACAATTACAAACCATGTCACATTTCCCAAAATATATTAAGGCGGGTCGATATAAAAATGCCAACATTCTAATGCTTTGTAAAAATTAAACAAATGCTACGTAAAGAAAATTTCAAAACATACTACTGCATTTACCTTTCAAAGAACATTATTTAGTATTGAATTTCGATAATGTAATGAAAACGATATTCTCCCATTCGATTGCCTTTTAATTATTTTTCATCTTAATTATACCAAAAATTCCATTAGTTCCATTTTATGGGCCCCTTTGCACACTATGATTTTTGTTGTTTGATTAGGGGGAGTGGGCGAAAAACTGAATAAAAACATTAGCAGTCAAGGAAATTCAAAACTTTAATCAAAAGAATTCCAATACAAATTTTCATTCAACCAACTAAACGCACGCCCCAAAACGATTTCAATTGAAATTTTAATTTGGCCACAAAACTTTTGTTGGGAGCCAGGATGGAATGAAAAATGCGATGAATGCTGCTGCCTACTCCGTCAAATGGTTCAAATAACAATGGAAAATCTAAAACATTGTTGGTTTATGGTGGGGGAGTTATTGGAGCTTTGGCCTGTCAACAAATTTGTCAATGAGCGTTCCCTCCTCCCGCTAGTGTGTGTCCAATAAATCGTGTGTTGTTAAAAGAGCGGAAATTAAACCACTAGAAAAACGCACAATTATATTTTCAAACCGTAACGAATGCACGAACACAAAAGTAACGATAACAATGCCATTTATCACATAAACCAATAACAAAAGTTAGCATCGTTCAGTTCGACATAAAATGAAAATAGGAGGCTCGACTTGAATTATGGAGCGGTTTCTATTTTTTATTCGTTTTCGGTAACCTATTTCAAGGAAATAATCTTTTACAAGCAATAACAACACTTGATGTTACATTAAAATAATAATTATGAAAATAACCATGTTGGCAAATCTAAATATAGATAAAAATTCGGATATCCTTGGATATAGACGACAATCGTTGTTCTGCGAAAATGTTGAACGATAAGTAAATAGTTTGATTTTGCACTATTGACTTTTTAAGTCCTTTCCTGGGTAAGCCTTCCAAAGATTTGTAAACACGGTTTCTATAGCGAAAATTGATGCTCTGGATATTAAACATGGGAAGGGTATGTTTTGAGCACCGAATGTAGACTGTGTAGATTATTGGAGAAGAAACGGCATCGAGATCGACAAAGTCCGGATTAAAAACGTTGATTATTTTGGAATTTTCCAAGTCCCCATAACATTCCTCAATAACATTTTGTTTAACAAATGTGTCCATTCTGTCTTTGAATTTGTTTGTTGTTTCTTGTCAATAAAATCCTTTATTGAATAAATACATTTAAATACAAATTGTCATTACAATCGGTTATGAGTCCCTCATTGAGGAAGAAACATATCTGTTTCTGTATTTGATGAGATCACTAAAGGACACAAATGTTGTCTACACATATCCGAAGACTTCAATGCGACTGGGCTCATCTGGATTTTTAAACATGTTGATCTCAAAAAGATTATGATAACAAATTCTGATTCTCGAAACAAACCTTAATCCGATAACACATGTTGATTTAAGTACTCACACTGAGGTCAGCATAGGATGAAATTTTCACTCAATTCCATTTTAGTTCAGTGGAATTGTTGAGTTTAAGTCATATTTTTCAACCGTATATTGCTGCGTTTGGCTGTATAGTTACAATTTTTTTTGCAGGAAATTGTCTTCGCTTTTTCACTTTTTTATAGCCCCCATATAAGGGTACACAACGATATTCGGTTTTTGAATGATTTTTAGCTCATTTTTCAATATAATTTTTTAAAGTTTGATGTAGAGTTCTCAATATGTACCACCTTCTCAAAAATATGTGTATTAGTATTACCAGTGATTCAACTTTGTGTAAATTCCAATTGGAAATGTCGACAATAAAAATAACACCCAAAATGTCTTCAACTATATGCAACAATCCAATCAATCTCCAATTGGCATTGATATCATACGACAATACGTATTTGTTGTCACTTTTCATTTCTCCTTCTCATATATTTTCATTTATTAACCAACCATGAATTAAATGTGTAAACATAAAACCACATCAGAAGCAAAAACAAACAAAACAAAATAATAATACCTACAGTCACATAAAATATTGACATTACCACTGGATATTCATTGCCAATGTGGTTCTGGAATTTTAGTGTGTCTCCCAATTTTATCCACAGACTTTTGTGTCCTTTTTCTTTCTGTCTGGTCGTCTGCCTTTCTTCTTTGTGAAGAGGATTGGTTTGTCATTCGAAACCATGGCGTTGTTACAAAAATACACTTTATTATCATACACAGACATACATATAAACCGTTTGAATTATCAAGGGTTTAACGTATGCACAAACAAGGCTACGTCTGATGACGATTTTTGTTTTCATGCTTCACACATAGCTTAGATAGACAGTGACGTTGGTTGGTATCTGACCATACGCATTCGATATTTCATTTTAAATGCCGATAAGGTAAGCAATCGATAAGTTAATGATGACTTATGTTTTTTGGGCGAATTTTATTTTCACAATCTTTAATAATTTTCGATAGGGAAACTGATTATTGAGAAACTAAAATTACAATTATTGTATAAACAGAAATATATTATGTGATTACACGTATCCTGTAATTTTGTCCTTCGATGCCAAAGAATGAGTTCAATCATGGGCGGTGGAAGTGACTTGGCATTACATCTATTATGGGAATCTTCCATTCCATTTAGACTAGTTTGCCCAAAATCATTTTTGCCTATCATTTCTCATTACAGTTTTACTAATTCCTTGATGTGATATTTTCGACGATACATTGTCATGACATATTCATGATTTACATGTCATCTTCATCACTTTCTGGCATTTTTGACATCATATTTTTAACATTGATCATTCTGACCCAACATCAGGGTGTATAAAGTAACCAATAACAACTTAATATCGCACTAGGGAAACGTAATTCAACTTTTGATTGTAAAAATCGAAAAGTCGGCTTGTGTTAAATATTTTGACATCATAGATTTTTGTCGATTTTTCATTCTCGTAAGAGACAAAAATTATGAAACGATTGATAAAACGACGAATTTGGTTATAGCTGATTACAGAAAAACGAAAAACATGAGTAGACTTTTGCTCTCTACTACATTTCCCATCTTGAACCAACATTTCGCAAGAAGCTTCGACTATAACGAGTGTTAATTCAGAGTCTGAAACAGAAGAAAGTTACCCGGGCAACAAGGTAAAGAAGTACTCGATAAATCGATTAGTCTATGTAAAAAGAGTTCGGTCTTCGAAGAAGGCAAAACCAATCTTATAGATTTTTTATACAGCTGGATTTGTGAAAATATATAGATGTCAAGTGTTAAGTTTAATAAAACTAACTCAAGGAAACTCATCCTTATACTCCGATGATTAGGATCGAAAGAATCCCCTACAAGGCTTAGAAGACAAGAAAGGCTTTTATTTCAATAATTGTTGGTTATTGGGGTAAAACGAAGGACATCAATGATTTCCTAAAAATCTAGACTTATTCGAGGCTAAATTTGTGGGAAACACAATTTCTGTAATTGCGATACATGGGAACATAAAATTTCGTGTTGCCTTCATTGTCAAATGGGCTGCTATAAATATAAAATACCTCTGCCAAGTTGTATCAAGATCATTTCAGATTTGGATATATATATACAAGGTGAGATGAAAAAACTCCAACCAATTTCAGACTGCTGTCATTTCTAAGCCACTCGTCCGACAGCTGTTAAAATTATCCAGTGACAGCTCATTATATTATTTACAAGCGTACAAAATCGTACAATCCAGCATTTAAGTGTGAATAAATATTTTGTGTCTCGTACCATCGTTCGTTATCGTGATACTGGTAGCGTAGACCGACGTCAAGGAAGTGGGCGGAAGAAAACAGCAACATCAGTAGAAATGGTTCGAAAAGTAAAGAAGCTACTTAATAGAAACTTCGTCGCAGTGGCCGAAAAATGGCTCGTGAGCTGAACATATCGCAATATTCCATTTGGCAAATATTGAGAAATAAGCACGGGGTAAAGCCAGCTGAAAATGTGCACCAGAACTTAAGCGCCGGCCATGGTGACGGTGCGGGCCGCCATAACAGCCGATGGTCGCTCTCCGCTCATATTCATCGACCGTGGCATCAGAATAAAGGCTGAATATTAATGCGAACATATTCTGGAGGGTGTATTAAAACCTTCGGCACGCAAACATTTTGGCTGCAGACCTTGGACATTCCAACCGAAATCAGCACTATAGGAATCAGCACGCGTTACAAAATGATGTTCCTCGCTTCATTTCCAATGGCCACCAAAATCTCCGGATACTAATCCGTTGGACTATTATGTCTGGAGTATTTTGGAAAGCAAGGTTGGCACTTTAAAATACCAAAGTGTCGATCACCTCAAGCAAGCGCTTCGCCGGGAATGGGCCAAAATACCGCAGAGCAAAAAATTTGATGCAATTTCCGACATTTTTTGTTTTCATTCAATAAAATTTAAAAAAATTGTAAAAATTATGGCGTTTGACTTTGTTGCAGTTTTTTTTATCTCACCCTTTGGTATAAAAGAAAAAATGTCTCCGTCAAATTTAGAATTGGATATGTCTCACATATATTAGATCCCCTTGAAATCAAATGATAAATGCTCTAACGCCAAATATTGATAGGTGGTATGATCTACTTCAAACAAATTATTTTGTTAAAGGAGCTCTACTAAATATGCATAGTGGTGTAGGGTATCATGCGGTCGGCCCCTCCCTCCCCGGCTTGACTTTTCTTTACTTCTTTAATTTGGTAGTAATAGGTTTTGAATATATTTATAAAGATGTACATTTAAATTTGTGTACCTTTAATTTTGAATGTTTCTCCTATTGTCTATTTGATTCATGCTCTAATGTTTACACGCATTTACGTTCGAAATCATTGTGTTTCAGATTTCATACAAACTCTAAATCTTGAGCCAGTTGGGTGATACACATTATTTCAATAGAATGTAATTTTGTGATATGAATCTATGAAACTAATTAAGTAATGCAAAATAAAATGTAAGAATGGATTTATGTTCTCTGCGTGCTAAGACTGTGAGTGTTTTAAAAACAGTTTTCTATAGGAAATAATCCTTTTGGTTAAAAGAAAATACGTAATAATGCATTTAGATGAGAACATTTGGATTTTTTTTTTTTTTAATAAATGTTAGTTTAATTTTTTAATAAAGAGTATATAAGTCGTTTACATAGATACTTAATACACTATTGGTAATATATTCCATACTAAACGTGGAAAAATAACAAAAGACGTTACAAGCCTATTTATCTATTCACCAACCGCACTGATGAAGTTTCTTAATGCAAAAAATCTTCCTGTTTCGTCCCACCCACATGACACTCAAATTAAATGGAAAAAATTATCATTAAATCATTCTAAATATAGTAGTCTGCAAATAATAGCATACTAAATTACAAACTTCCGATAAAGTCATTTCATATTAACTTCCTGACAATCAATTACATTTTGGCAAACGTATATTTATCGTTTTCAATAAAACTGCAACACCAGAATTATTTATTAACATATGTACATGTGTGTGGCTGTATGTTTGCCGGTAGTTAGTGCTTAATTTTGAGTCATTCTGTCAGTACACACTTTTGTCTCTAGATTCTAAGCAATATTCATTGATTTTTTGCATTCCATTAGACTAAAAATCATTTGTGTTGTGTTTTGTTGAACACTTCATTCAGAGATTTTTTGATGTTCATTCAAAATCTTGTTGTCTGACTCATCTTTATGCAAATAACACAACAAATTAAATGTATTCAAGGTATTCGCACACCATCTTGTTTGCCGCCACTTTCACATTATCATTTTAAACGACATATAGTTAGTAATAAAAGTGAAGTGATGACAGTGGGAGAAATGTATTCATTTTTAGTAAATCTGTGTGAGATTTATTAAAATCAGATTAAAACCATCTATTATTCTCTTTTGAAACAATTGTACTCATTCCTTACCATTTTTTTACATTTTCTTTCAGGTATCGAACACTTGGTTGAACATCGGCTACTACGACACGATCCACAAGATGTTGCACATTTCCTTTACAAAGGTGAAGGTCTCAATAAAACGGCAATAGGTATGTATTTTTTTTATTATAAACAATATTATATCACACCACACACCTATTGGGTATTAATTTCAGAGTCTATTTACGACGTCATTGTTAGACAATTAACACCCTTTGTCGATAACGATGATGCATTCAATTACAATGAAAAAAAACCACAAGAAAAATTTAATTCTAAAGAAAAAAAAAAAAAAAAAACAACATCGAAACGAAATACCCATTTGTATAAAAGAAACAATAGATAGACATTCTTGGCAAATCAAATAAACAAATTAAGCGATACAAGGCCACTACGAAAAGCTATGTAAACAAAATACATCAAATAGAATTTACATAGAACTGAGGTACCTAAATTCAAACATATAAACAAAATAAACGAAAACAGAACAAAACAATCATGCAATTGAATATAACCTCTCATAAGAGATAAACCATTACAAACAGGACTTTGTAATGGAAGAAAAAGAAAATTTACGAACATTTTTAAAAGAGTTTATTGACCCTATCATTGTCGAAAGCCATACCACGCATTCATCTTATTATCTAAATTGAATTTCCCGATCGATTTTTAACTTGGTGGGAACCTGTATGCACAATTTGTTGGTGTATCATTAACATCGTGGGAGAAATATGTGGGACATATAACCGAATCTAAACCAATATCGACAAAAAGAGGTATTTCGGGTCTACATTGATGCCATGTGTCGAGTTGGTCACCTTTGGCACGAATTATGGCCTTCAAACGGCCAATAAAACCGTCACATGTTGCCCGAATGTTGCCCTGCGGTATTCTGGCCCATTCCCGTCCGGTGATCGACACTTTGGTATTTGCTTTCCAAAATACTCCAGACACAATAATCCAACGCATTGGTATCCGGAGATTTTGGTGGCCATTGTACTCTGGAAATGAAGCGAGGAACCTCATTTTGTAACCACTCTTGGGTGGCGCGTGGTGAGTGCGATGGTACTGAGTCCTGTTGGAATGTTTAAGGTCTGCGGCCAAAATGTATGCGTGCCCAAGGCATTAAAATACCCTCCAGGAAATTTTCGCGATATTATTCGGCATTTCTTCCGTCCACTTCCTTGACGTCGGGCTACCCTACCAGTATCGCATTTATTTATTTACATTATATCACGCTTGAATTTCATCACGAATAACTTTTTTTTGGATAATTCTCACCAAAATGCTTTTGTACGCTTGTAAAAAATATAATGAGCTGTCACTAGAACAATTTTAACAGCTGTCGGACGAGTGGCTTAAAAATGACATCAGTCTGAAGTTGGTTGCAGTTTTCTCATCTCACCCTGTATAGTGTATAATACGGCTATAATTAACAATAAAATATCAAATAGGATGAAACATATATAGGACTTATAGTTATATCTTCTTACTAAATCTTCAAGACTTCCACAACTAATACAACTCTGTGTAGAATATCCATCTTGTTGGAAGAGATATTACATATTTAGTGCACAGATAGTTATAGTAGTTCTAAATTATGCATGACAGCTATATCCAAATCTAAACCGATCATCATCCATTGGTTCGTCCTAGGACCAAATAAATAAACTGTGCGAAATGTTACCTTAAGTGGGTAAGAATTTGGGACCTGTACTTTGTTTACAAAAATACATGGACAGACAGACAAGCACACATAACAAAAAGACAAGCATACATAATAAATTCACATCACCCTCTATGAAAGTGGGGCGTAGAGTATTAAATCATACAAAGGCATTTATCAAATTTAATAAATCCCATTCCTTTTCTTCTTCTCTCCTTGCAGGTGATTATTTGGGAGAAAACAATGACTTTAACAAGGAAGTTTTAAAAGCTTTTGTGGCACTGCACGATTTTACAAATTTAATATTGGTTCAAGCTTTAAGGTAAACATTGACTACATTTTTATTTACTCAACCATTATCAATAAATATTCATATTTTATTTTCTCTTTTTTATTTCTTTTCATTAACGCTTTGCAGACAATTTTTATGGTCCTTTCGGCTGCCCGGTGAGGCGCAAAAAATTGATCGCATGATGGAATGCTTTGCCCAGCGTTATTGTCAACTAAACCCTGATATATTCACAAATACCGATACCTGTTATGTTTTAAGTTTTGCCATCATCATGTTAAATACATCGTTACACAATCCATCGGTATGTGTTTCTATAGAATATTAAGTATATTATGTCTCCACACTACACACTCCGTATATTCTCCATAACGTTAGAGATAGCTTTTTTTGAATTTGCAGTATATTTCTATGCAAAATATTAAAGAGGGGAAAAGAAGTATTTTCCTCTTGCATCTACATTTATTGAACAGCATAGCCTTGCTACTTTTAGCAAATGCCAATCGTGTTTCTCATTCTTCTGGTGCCATTAGTCCAAGGGCCTTTGTGCATGTATTTATTTTATGCTTTCTATGACAATCAGCGGTTGCCTAAATCGTTTATTTTTATCGCTGCCATTTTATGTATTTATAAATCAAAAAGAGATGTTTTGTATGCGAAAATTTGCATCATCAGTCCCTTGGCAGAATATTAAAAAATATATTTTCAAGAATTTCTAACTTTTTAACTTGTTATAAATGTAGATTTATCTTTTAAATAAAGTAACAGACAAAATTCCCACCATTTGCATTATAAAATAAACTATTTTGGATATTTAAGAGAGCTTGAGAGAGAAAATAATTACTGACGACAATTTTAGAATTTTAAGAGGGTCCTATGATAAAACTCATTGAGAGACGAAAGAAAATTTACAGTTCACAACTGTAAGAAAGTATGACAAAAAATGGAATAAATGATATTATTATTATTATATAATAAAAATATTCGGGGTACATAAAAGTTAGGGTCTACTTTACCCGTTAAATATTATGCGACGACCGTCCAAATTGATATACTTCTGGCCAGTCCTAAATTTTAACTCCATGTAAATTTCAGCGTCGATTGGTTCATGATTGTGGCCTTTAGAGCCATTTCAAAGTCAGGATTTTTTTAATTTTTTGTCCATTTCAACGCCTTAATATTTTGCAATCATCTTCAAAAACAATAGAGTTCTATTCTCACCCTAACCTCACCTTCATTTTATGTTGAGATAAAGATAATATCATAAAGATCAATTACAATTCTCCCAACATGCATATTAATGTTTGTTTCGGTGGCAGATTTCTTTATATCGTTTATGAGAATATATAGATATTGTTTATTAAAATATATGAGTGTAGTGTGGCGGTAAATAATATGGCATGTTTCGATAACTAAGTACTAATTCATCAAATATACTTCCATATTCCCCATTAGGTCAAAGACAAACCCACAGTTGAACAATTCATCTCAATGAATCGCGGTATCAACAACGGCGGTGATTTGCCACGAACCCTACTTGAATCTCTATACGAATCCATACGAACGGAACCGTTTAAAATACCCCAAGATGATGGTAATGATTTAATGCACACCTTCTTCAATCCCGACAAAGAGGGTTGGCTGTGGAAACAGGGTGGCAGGTAAGTGATTTCGAATTAATTGAAATTTAGTATTTGGAATGATATTAACCTTTTTAGTATGTTCTCCAGATACAAATCATGGAAGAGGCGATGGTTTATATTGAACGACAATTGTTTATATTATTTTGAATATACAACAGATAAAGAACCCAGGGGGATAATACCATTGGAAAATATATGTGTAAGTATGAGTATTTTGCAAAGGTGGTTTTGGCAGAATGTTAATTAGACACAATGTGTTTTAGTATTTGTTGGTGTTTTGGTATTTCGCTCTTCCCTTATTGCTTGCATTCCTCTAATTGTAGTCGTCCGTTCATCTAACATTTCAAATAATAAATTCAAATCCTCCTGATTCCAAGTGTATGGCAATACTAAATGTCATTCTAATATATCAGAAAAGTTTAAAAAATCGCAAATTTGCACAAGGAAGAAATATTTTATTTCCACAATCTACAAAACTTGTAGATTTTTCCCTTTTCGAGGTAAACACATTGTGATTTTAATACTCGTCGCCGGAAATGTGCAAATATTCCATTATACTTCAAACAACGCTACATCACGAGGTCTATAATTCTATAAATCAATCAAGTGTCCAGAATTTACTCTTGATTCGAAGTTTTAACATCCGCAATTATTTGTTATGATCGAAAGTCATTCTTATGTTTTTCTATACGTTTGTTATTCGATTTATGAACTTAGAATCTTTTTATGTGGTGTATATAATTTGTCTCTCCAAATTTTCTTAAATTTTAATCCAAGGTGTGGTAATCTGTCTAACTGCTAATTTACAAAGGAGAATGGCATATGGATTGGGGCGGTAGAAATAAAGTTAAATTAACCCCTTCTGTGGGTGTGGTGGAATACAACAAGACATAAGGAATTTGTAACTTTTATTATTATCAGTTTGTTGTTAACAAATTGTTATGACAGAAACTCTTCATATGCCACTGTGCATAATTTCTTGAAATTCTTTTATATAATCACTCAATTACATTTTGCCGGTCGTAAATAAGGTGGATACGCACTCATAGATCTCGTGTTTTGATTTGAAATTTGCATAAGACATTCCCTTATCATATGCGTGCCTTATTTTGGTTATCAAATTGGACTGACTTTTCGGATGGAATCAGTTCATCCCGTGAGAATGCACAAATGTGTATCTTATATTTTGTTACGTCATATCACAAATTGATCTCGGAAATCTTAACCTATCCAATCCGTTGCTCATATTAAATCCTTCTCTCCCGTTTGTTGGTTGAATTCGTAAGCATGGGACTTGATCCTCTTGGAACATATTTCTATAACCTCCATTGCTTTGATTACAGGTTCGAGAAATTCACGATCGCAGCAAACCCAACTGCTTTGAACTCTTTGCTACTGGTGGAGCAGAAATTATTAAAGCATGTAAGACTGATTCGGAAGGCAAGGTAAGTCATAAGCTTGAATTATTGTCTATAGCCCGGCAAATTAATATTCTACTTTTTTCTTTGCACACATTTAGGTTGTTGAAGGCAAGCATAGCGTTTATCGCATGTCTGCTGCCACCGAGGAAGATCAACAGGAATGGATTAAGCGGCTAACACAATCCATTAGTCATAATCCGTTCTATGATATTTTAGTACAAAGAAAGAAAAAAGCTTTAAGTAAAAGTTAGTATTAGCTTTACAACATTGCAATAGGAACACGAAGAACAACATTTAAAACAACATCAGTGGCATCCACAACTATTATATTAACCAAAAGAACAGTAACAAAAACACACCGAGCATACCACTGTCATTTTTCATTTTATTTCTACATCAACTTAAAGGTATCAGCTTTTTAGAGCGAAAACATTCAGCAAAAGGAACTCTTCGAAGCGAATTGAAAACAACAACAAAAACCAAGTGCAAAAAGAAAATATTATATAAACTTTAATATTAGTTTTATTATTTTTGTAGTATAGTTACATATGTGTAAATCCTTAATTTTATTGTAATTCTTTTTTTTTTTTTTTGGGATCTCATATGAATTTTGAATACCATTTCTCCAATGTACACGACACACGAAAAAAAAAAATCAAAAATACGCAAGAAACCACCTTATGTTAGCAAATGAAGCTGGAAAATTGTCATATTTTTATGTTGTAATTGTTTTTGTTTGTTTTTTTTTTCTCGTAAATAATTGAAATAACTTAATGTTTTGTTACAAAGCCTTACTTTACTTAAAGAAAAATATGTGTAATTGAATCGCACACATTTGTCTATTGTCTGAATTTATATTTTTCCATAATTATTAATTCAATTATACCGTTTTGTTCATATAAAATATTTCTCTTCCTTGCTTTAATTGTATTGTATTTGGTGTTACTATTATTTTTTCGTGTATTGAATTCAATGTCGTCCTTTATATAAATATTAAATATTATTTTCCACTATTGTTTAGCAATTAGTTTAAATTAAATTAATTGCCATTCTCTTTTTGATATTGTTATGTTCTTAAAAATATTCTTCGAACTTTAGAAAAGGTCTTTAGATAGAAATATTTCTCGTAAATAAAAAGAAAACCAATTTGTATTTAAAAAGATAATTGATTATTGATTTTTATTTGGCTTCGCATTTGACCTTCAGCGTATAAGATTTATGAGCTTATTTTTATTTATGTTTTCCAAGGAAACTTAAGTCTGTTGGTGAGTTTGATAACTACTTTGAAGTCATTTTAACTAATTAAGGTGTAATATTCGTTTCAACTTACCACCATAAAACATAATATTATGTAATTTAATGCGTTTTGTAGACATCAAACGCATGGTATTTTTGTGATTCTTATCAAGGATGTACCAATGCATACTCAATTCTTTATTTCTTTATTGTTGCTAAAAGCAACAATCTGGTATTACTGATCCCTTAATTTTATTTCATTTCAAATATTTATTGCATTCAAATTTGGATCCTTTTGTGTTTTTTACAGTATAAATTAAGGGCTTTCACTCTTTCATTATCAGGCATGTCACAAAATCCAGTCGTAATGGTTTGAAATCAATAAACGCAATACAGTAATGAACGCTATACTTCAAAAATACGCCGGAGGAATTTAAGAGATACTCCAAACCCCTTGTTCTACCCAAGTGCAGTGTAAGCATTTTAATTACAAGTATAGTTTTAAACTATAAATAAATTTCTGCGCTTGCCCCTAAATCATTATAACGTTATTCATATTTTGAAATACATGTTAAAATTCTTACATTTTTGCACAAAATGGAGGGTATACCATAGTATGGAGGGTATATTAAGTTTGTCATTCCGTTTGTACACCTCGAAATATACATTTTAGATTCCACAAAGTATATAAATTCTTGATCAGTATGAAATTCTATGTAGATTTAGTGATGTCCGTCCGTCTGTCCGTCTGTGGAAATCACTTTAGCTTCCGAACTAAATGAAGTAGGTTGATAAAATTTTACTCAAATGTATATTATGTATAGTACTTTTGGTATTGAAAATGGGCCATGTAGGTCCACGTTTTGGTATTGCACCCATATTACGGTACCTCCCGATGATCGATGCTTTTAGCGACATTATTCACCGGAATTGTTTCAAGTTTGGTACTTGAAGTTCGAAATGGATACTACAGCCTAAGACAGAAAATAGTCTCTGCAGGTCTACGTCTTCGTATAGACCCCATATAACGGTACCTCCCGATATTTCGTATTTTTATGATTTTAGTGGCATTATTCACCGGAATTGTTTCAAATTTGGTATTTGAAGTTTGTAATGGATACTACAGCCTATGACAGAAAATTGTCTGTGCAGGTCCACGTTTTGGTACAGCTCCCATATATTAGTACCTCCCTATATTCAGTATTTTGATGGTGCAGGTCCACGTCGTCGTATAGACCCTAATATGACGGCTTCATACGGAATTTCTTTTTTTGAAAATATCTAAACTCGTTCCAAATGTTGGAGGGTATCCAAAGTTCGGCGCGGCCGAACTTACATCTTTTACTTTTTTGAGTTTGTTTTTATCTTTGCCTCAATTTATTGCCAGATTGTTTATTTTTCCATTTTTTTGTTTTAAGAAAAAAATTAATAATGGAATAGTAGAAACAACTAAAATTTGCAAATTATTTAAAATTAAAAGATAAAAAAGACATTGGGGTGTATTTGTTATTACAACAACGTTTTTATCATTTTAAATTGTTTTGAGAGCGTTTAAAGAAGCAAGTTTAAAATAAAAATACAATTTCACTTCCAAAATCAAAAAAATATTTCAAACCAAAAACAAAAAAAAAATCGTTTTCTGAAGAAGCGTTCGGAACCCGTTCCTGTTACATGCCTGTATATCTGATATTTTTTAATTGTCACGTAGTTTAATGGGAATATGTTCAATATATCTATAAATTCCCAACACTCGACCTTCAAATACAATTCGATTCCAATTCTGGTGAAAGATTGAACCAGGTACTAAATTATTATTATTAGAGCATAAAAATTGAGTAATACCTCATTAAAGTATGTGATATCTTTTTAATTTCATTATTTCGTTGTCATCTGCTACGATTTTTTTCTAGATTCTGACATTTATAAAATTGTAAGCGTCGAAAACGTCAAAAGCCTGAGTACAAATTTTTGCATTCATTACGTAACAATGAACATTTTAGCACATTTTAGCTTAATTAAAAAGGGGAATGTCCATGAAATGTGATATTAGATTCCAGTTGTTTTGAATCAAAATTTTAATGTACGTTAATTAAAAATGCTCACATTTAATTTCATATCGACCTAAATTTATATTACAAACAATGTATCGTGTTCTATTACAGCAACATAAAGATATCCATTAACGTTTTATTAGAGGAAAATACGCAAAATCAACTCTTATCGTCATAGATACATTTAAGAGAAGTCTAAGTATTACTGCGATCTCATAACCCATTAGGCGATGAAGTGGATTTGCAGAAGATAGTGGATTCTATTTTTAATCTACCATTGAGATTATGAATTGAGTTTTCACCCATAATTCATAGTCTTCTTCCTCTTACAGTCTGAATTAATGCATAGTATAGCCCAAAACGATTGTAGTATAGTTTTGAGACGAGCTCAATGATTTGAAATTTGGAGAGAAAAATAAAACCAGATAGACACTATCTATCACAGACCATTTAGACCCGGTGATTTTGAGACATTTATAATAATATATTCAGTATGTTTGGCATTAAAAACGGTGTGGAACCATATAGCGCTACTTCTTGATATTCGATATTTTGAATGTTTTGACCACAATTTTAAACCAAATTATGTGTAACTTGTCATTTAAAGTTCTGAGTAGATATAATCTACTCATGCTAATACTTTTCAAGATTACTCCAGTATTTGGTATAGGCTCCATATTACTGTACCTCCAAAATGTCGGTATTTTCAAGGTTTCGACCACAATTTCAAACCCAAGGCATACAGAATCTCTCCCTGATAAGTTTTGTGAAGATTCATTTTAAAATTTCAAATTTTTTAGGATTTCTCCCTGCAAAATGTTGTGAAGATAGGTTCACTATTATATGTAAGTCATATTTGCTTCCCTATTTCAAATAGAGTTTTTTAACTTATTATTTAGTATTATTCACCGAATTTATTTAGTATTATTCACTAGTTAACCATTTTTTAAATAAAACAAAATCGGCAGGATTTTTTTGTTAATTATGAAAAATGTCATTCCATACCAAAATACAAAACTAAAATGTTAGGACCTTCTAGAACTATAGTATGGATGGTATATTAAATTTGTCATTCCGTTTGTAACACCTCGAAATATACATTTTAGACCCCACAAAGTATGTATATATATTCTTGATCAGCATAAAATTCTATGTCGACTTAGCGATGTCCGTCCGTCTATTCGTCTGTCCGTCTGTGGAAGCTTCCGAACGAAATGAAGTAGGTTGATAAAATTTTACTCAAATATATATTATGTCTGCAGGACTTCTGGTATGGAAAATGGGCCAAGTAGGTCCACGTTTTGGTATAGCCCCAATATAATGATACCTAACTATTTTGGTGATATAAGCGACATTATTCACTGGAAATGTTTCAAATTTGGTATTTGAAGTTCGTAATAGATACTACAGTCTAAGACGGAAAATTGTGTGTGCAGGTCCACGCCTTCGTATAGCCCGTAGTGGATACTACAGCCTATGACCGAAAACTGTCCTTGCAGGTCCACGTCTTCGTATAGCACCCATATGACGGTACCTACCGATATTTAGTGTTTTGATGATTTAAGCGACTAAATTCACCGGAATTGTTTCAAATTTGATATTTGAAGTTCGTAATGAATACTATAGCCTATGACAGAAAGTTGTCTGTGCAGGTCCATATAATGGTACCTGTCCCATATAATGGTACCTCCGTATATTCGATTTTTTTTTTCAAGTTTAGCACTCGAATAATGTAATGGTTTATGGCAAAATTTGCCTATGCAGGTCCGCGACGTCGTATACACCCCAATATAACGGCTACATTCGGTATTTTTAAGATTTTAACAGAATTTTTTATTTTTTTTGAAAATTGCCAAATTTGTTCCAAATTGTGGAGGGTATTCAAAGTTTGGCTTGTTTTAATTCTATATACTTTTCGGATATGGCGAAAATATGGCCATATTTTCAGTTAATTTTCAAAATATTATAAAATACTTGTAACTACCTATAGTCGATATATCCATTTTAAAATAAAATTATCTATTTTAAAATTATTCACCCGTCTGTGCGACGGAAGGATTATCAATGAAAAATATGAAGAACAGCTATTTTGTGTCAGTTTCAACAATTAGTGGTACCGTTGACCAGAAAAAATGTATATAAATGGTTAAATGATTTATTCTGATAATTTGCATAGGTATTACCATACATATTTTGTAAAGTGGTAGAAGATACATGCTCATACGTATAGAGGGAAGCACAATATCTTCTTGAATGTGTTTCATTAAATCAATAATTGTTTTTTTTTTTTCTTTTGCTATTAGAACAGGAATGTCTTATACACAAAATGGTTTAAAATAAACCTTTGACACAAACTTCATAGATCCTTTTTAATTTCCTAAATCACAAATTCAAATTTAAACAAACTCAGTTAAATGCAATCAAATATTTCGAAGTACCTAAATTAAGGTATACTATTACATATGGGTCATACAAAAGCAGCGTTCGAAAATAAACAGTACACATAGTGTACTGTACCGGTACAGTATCACTAAAAAAATTAGCGGTAGTGTACCGACACACTACCACTAAATAAATTCAGCTTTTATTTTCATAATATTGAATTGCATTAGTAATTTTTGCATTATCAAAAATATCAAACATCTAACTTTTCTCACAAATCGTAAACAACACAACGGTACATTATTTTTTAATGTTCCGCCATGTGGTACACTACGATTTTTTAGTGCTCCGACTGCGGAACACTACGTTTTTCAGTGCTCCGACTGCAGAACACTACGTTTTCCAGTGCTCCGACTGCGGTACAGTACATATTTTCAGTTCAGTTCAATATAGGTCCATAATGGGCCATTTCTTAACAATATCCTTATTCTAATACTGGAAATGGTTGACCAAAGAGGATAAGTCTGCAGCCACATTTTCAACAGATTTCAACTCGTTTCAAATTGTTTATAACATTTCGCAAATGCTCTTCTATATGTTGATTGCATCGTAATTGCTTTGTATTTTAGTTGCTATAATATGATATTTTCATGGACAACTATTGACACATATGTATATGTTTTTAATAAAAAAAGATACAGACACTAAAATAATTTTTAAAAATTTATTTCATATCCCCCTTTTGATAAAATTGCAAAACATTGTAGATTAAATATTCGCAATATTTGTTCTTACCTTTCAACAATTTAATTCATTTCAAAATTTGTAAGTTATTCATTTAGGAACTTTTTTTGGAAGACGATTGTAAGCGATTTTCTTAGAGAAATTTCAATAAAATGTAAACTTTCTTATGTTCATATAAAATTTCAAAATAGATTATTGTATGGATTCGAATACTATTGAGTCAAGTTATTCTGCTGCTATATGTTGTTGTTTCCTTGTTGTAAGGGAGACTATTTTGGGGGACCGATTTTACCCGTGTAGAAATGTAAAGAAATTACGAAAAATTGTACGCTTTCTATTGGTTATAGTGAATATAGATGATAGATTCGAAAGCCGTTGGAAATTTGCAATATTATTTTGAATTACTGTGAAGAAGCATGCAGTCATTTGCTAAAAACTAATATGCTTATTAAGAAAATATAAATATTTGTGGCATAAGTATGTAGGATGGATGAATGTGAGCATATTGCACACCAAAACCATATTCAGAATAACTAGAAATTCAATAATTTACCTAGTGAAAAATAGATAAGTTAGGCACTAAAACCACAATATTTATATGCTAAATACAATAGAATATATCAAAAACATATAGAAAATAGATAAATGTTTATTCATAATCATAAAGTACTTTTACAATATCGAGGAATAAACCAAACAGACAGACCAGTGTATTGTGTTGGGTTTTTACATTATTTGTAATATTTTTAACATTTCAGCTGTATTATATTAAAAAGTTTCATTTTAGTAGATAAATAAAATAGTAATATAAAAATGTATAATATTGAAATAAATTGTGAAATATCATTAAAAATAAATTTGATTTACGAAAATAATATTTACAATTTTTATGAAAACTTGTTTTACTTTTTTCTTCAAAAACTATGGAGAACACTAAAACAACCGAAAGTAAAAGGGCTTGAATTCTACACAAAAAGTGTAGGGGAAATATTGTTATCAGTTTAAGTCAAAACTAAATCGGCTCACGACGAGTTCATATCCATTCAGATAAAGACACAACATATATACAGGGTGAGATAAAAAATTGCAATAAAGTCAAACCCCATCATTTTTACATTTTTTTTTAATTTATTGAATGAAAGCAAAAATGTCGGAAATAGCATCAAATTTTAGAATATGTTTAGATTTGTTCGAATTTGTCACCTTTGTCACGAATTATGGCCTTCAAACCGCATTTATTCTGATGCCGCGTTCGATTAATACGAGCGAAGAGCGACCATCGGTTGTTATGGCGGCCCACACCATCAACATGGCCGGCGCTTGAGTTCTGGTGGCCACCCGAAGGTGCACATTTTCAGCTGACCTCTTTGGCAAGTAAACACGATCATTTTGGTTGCTTACAAACTGCTGGACAACGAATGTTTTCTCATCGGAGAAAGCCAAATACGGCCGCCCACCACTTTCGGCCAAGCGAAGCAACTCTTAAGCTCTTTTGAGTCTATTTCCTTTCTGTTGCGGTGTAAGTTCTTGCTCTTTTTGGAATTTCAATCGCTTTAGCCCGAGCTCATTTTTAAATATTTGCCGAATGAAATATTGCGATATGTTCAGCTCACAAGCCATTTTTCGACCACTGCGAACCATTTCTGCTTTTCGAACCATTTCTGCTGATGTTGCTATTTTCTACCCTCCACTTCCTTGACGTCGGGCTACGCTACCAGTATCACGGTAACGAGCGATGGTACGAGACAAAAAAAGATTTATTCAAATTAAAATGCTAGAGAGCTCTAACGATAGCCACTTGTGGTTTTGCAGCCAAATATAAAGAAATCACACTATCACGCTTGAGTTCCTTCAAGAATAACTTTTTTCTGGAAAATTCTCACCAGAATGATTTTGTACGCTTGTAAACAATATAATGAACTGTCACTGGAATAGTGACTTAGGCTTAGTAATCACAGCAGTCTGAAGTTGGTTGCAGTTTTTTCATCTCACCCTGTAGACTAATGAAAATATAGAAAAAGGAATGCCCTCACCCCTCATCTTCGAAAAAATTTGCAACAGCAGGTATGACTGAAAATATTGAAGTCACTCAAATCTTAAATGTTAAAATATTAAAAACAGTACAAATGAAAATATAGACAAAGCAATGCTCTAACCGTTTATCTTCGAAAAAGTCGGATCAGCAGATGTCGTCTGTATCGTTTCAGGGGTTTGAGTGAAGTCACTCAATTCTAAAATGTTAAAAATAACAAAAACTGCAGGATATTTGTAAGTTGAAAATTGTTCCATAATAAAAGAAATGTGAATAGTACATGATGACATCGAAAATTTCGGGAATAATCAAGTGAAATTCTTGAAAAACGATAAAATGTGTCTTCGAAGTCGAGTGTCTATTGTCTATGCTTCACTAGCTCTGAGTGACTTTATTGGGTTAATTTTAAAACTTTTTAGTCTATACCTTTATTTGTCTATGCTATTGCTACATGGAAAATTGCTTTCAGATTATTAGCAGATACAACAACCAAAACTTGAAATGTAGTATAGAATATTCCAACAGATGGCCGATTTTATATAAAAACAAAAAGATTTGATTCAAAATTTTTCGAACTGCTATTGCCATCTAGCGAAAATCATAACTATTAAATATCCCACCTTATATTTCATATATATTTCATTCAAGATAAATATCAGATACAATTACCCAAATGGAGAATATTGTTCCATCTATATTTCAACAGATGCCATATTTTACAGCACAAAACATTGTGGCTTAGATGTGGTCCGTTTGGAAGTTTCTTAGGTTTCGACTGCCTAAAAGTTTTAAGCGTCGGAAACGTCATATACCTGTATAAAAACAGTTTCCCTGACGAGTTTTTCTGACGAAGTTACATCATAGCTATTTTGCAACAATTGAAAATTACAATTTTCCTAAAACAAGAATTGAGCACCCGTGTTTTGTTGTTGCAAAATAGCTAAGCTAAAGACCGTTCTGTTTTTTCATGAAAGGTATGGAAAAGAATATGAATTTCAATTTGGTCAAAACTTTGTAATTTTTTTTTGTGTCAAATGAAGGTGCCATTCGAAGATGGGCAATACCGATAACCTTCTTCCGGTACTTCACTAACTCAAGATCAAAATTTTCTAAAAAAAAATGGACGTAATCGGCTTGAAAAGTTTGAATTAAAGTTGGCAGTACTATTTCTATGGGTAGGATTTAGCGGTCACTTATTTTTGATCGCTAATATGCCGAAAATATTTGGCAATACCGAAATTATAAGCATATTTATTTTATATATTTTTGCCGATAATTCAAAAAAATAGTTTGATAATCGCACTATCGGTTTGGTACTTCTCCCATAAAGACTTAACATTTTTAATAAATAAAACTTTAAATAAATAAATAAAAGAATATGAATTTCAGATGAAAGACATGCTTGCATTGACAATTACAATAAGCTTGATAAATATGCAATCACCGTGTTTCTGTCGAAAAGTCTTATTATGTTTGCCTAGGTTTACGACTTTCTGTCACAATTTCGGACAGGCCATCTGTGTTGAGGATATTAGCTGATTGGCCTATGTGCTGTCATTTCTAAGCCACTCGTCCGACAGTTATTAAAATTATTCCAGTGATTGCTATTGTTTACAAGCGTACACGAGAATTGTGAGAATTTTCCAGAAAAAAAGTTATTCGTTATGGAATTCAAGCGTGATAATGTGATTTCTTTATATTTAGCGTTAGAGCACTCCAGCATTTAAATGTGAATAAATCTTTTGTGTCTCGTACCATAGCTCGTTACCGTGATACTGGTAGCGTAGGCCGACGTCAAGGAAGTGGGCGGAAGAAAACAGCAACATCAGCAGAAATGGTTCGAAAAGTAAAGAAGCGACTCTATCGAAACCCGCGTCGCAGTGGCCGAAAAAAGACTCGTGAGCTGAACATATCGCAATATTCCATTCGGCAAATATTGAAAAATGAGCTCGGGGTAAAGCAATTGAAATTCTAAAAAGTGCAAGAACTTATACCCCTACAGAAAGAAATTATACTCAAAAGAGCTAAAGATTTGCTTCGCTTTTCCGAAAGTGGTGAACTGCCGAATTTGGTTTTCTCTGGTGAGAGAACATTCGTTGTCCAGCAGTTAGTAAAAAACAAAATGATCGTGTTTACTTGCAAAAGAGATCAGCTGAAAATGTGGAACTTCGGTTGGCCACCAGAACTCAAGCACCGGAAATGGTGATGGTGTGGGCCGCCATAACAGCCGATGGTCGCTCTCCGCTCGTATTATTCGACCGTGGCATTAGATTAAATGCCAAATATTATCGCGAAAATATTCTGGAGGGCGTATTAAAGCCTTGGGCACACAAACATTTTGGCGACAGACCTTGGACATTCCAACAATACTCAGCATCATCGCACTCAGCACTCGCCACACAAGAATGGTTACAAAATGAGGTTCCTCGCTTAATTTCCAGCGCACAATGGCCACCAAAATCTAATACCAATCTGTTGGACTATTGTGTCTGGAGTATTTTGTAAAGCAAGTATTTTGTAAAGCTGTTATATACATACAAACATATAAAAAACGGGAACCTATATTGAGAATTTTATCGTACAAAGAGTTTTACCTGTGAGTCTTAAATTCCAAATTTGAAGAATTTCGTGGGTTAAAGTGACTACGATTATTAAAATTTGAATTTCGGTGAGTACCGTGAATAATTGTGTGGCTGTGATTAGGTTAAGTAAGATTAGTGTTGTAGTACTTAAGGAAAATAGTACGACAATTCCAAAATAAACAAAGAAAGTGAACTCGTAAAGGTGTATCTACATTGGCTACATATGTATAAGGGTACAATTGTACCCTCTTCCATAAACGTATAGAGGGTGTATATAATTTAATACGGCCAAAATGTTTCTGAGCGGATCTAGACATTTCAGCCCATCAGTATTTTTATCTTTGAGTACGAAAACTCTCGATGGGAGTATCCGATTTGGTCAAAACTTTGTAATTTTTTTGTGTCAAATGAAGGTGCCATTCGAAGATGGGCAATACCGTTAACCTTCTTCCGGTACTTCACTAACTCAAGATCAAAATTTTCTAAAAAAAAAAATAAAAATAGGAGTACTCTTTATCAAACTTGGCATATTAAGATGAGATGGGGAAATGGACGTAATCGGTTTGCTTAAGGCGCAAAATATGAAAAGTTTGAATTAAAGTTGGCAGTACTATTTCTATGGGTAGGATTTAGCGGCCACTTATTTTTGATCGCTAATATGCCGAAAATATTTGGCAATACCGAAATTATAAGCATATTCAAAAAATTCAAAAAATAGTTTGATAATCGCACTATCGGTTTGGTACTTCTCCCATAAAGACTTAACATTTTTAATAAATAAAACTTTAAATAAATAAATAATTTAAATAATAAATAATTTAAATAAATAATAAAACTTTAATAAAACTTTCATAAAGTACCAAACAAGTCAGCGGTTTCGGCAGCATTTCTAAAGATACGTTTCAAATCTATTGTAACATACGTTACAAACATACGTTACAAATATTTTGGCCTCCTTCTTCTGGCACCTTCATCACAAAAGGTCCAAATGTAGACTAACAATTAATTACTCAAGAAAATTTGAATTTTTTACTTTTTTATCAGTATTAGACTTCCAGATTTTTTTTATCAATATTAGAATATTGTTGTCTCGCAAATAAAAGATAAAACTTTTTGTATAAAAAACATAAAATTGTATTTTTTGCGATGTACTTCAAAATTAGTTCATCCTAATATTTTAATACCATTTCTTTGTCTATATTTTCATTAGCCTTTGGTGGTTTAAACTTGGGATATCGTAATATTTTGTTCATATGGACAGAGTCAGTCTTTTTTTCTATATTGATTCCTATTGACTTAGCTTAATATAGATTCTTGTATGTTTATGACAATTTTTTATACCCTCCACCATTCTATGGATGGTGTATTAACTTTGTCATTCCGTTTGTAACTTCTCGAAATATTATAAAAGACCGTACAAGGTATATATATTCTGGATCAGCATAGAATTGTAAGACGAACAAATTGAGATAGAAGGGAAAAATTTTGAACGCGTGTGTATTTTTCCAAGGGGCATATTAAGTTCTTAAATCGGTCAGGTCCACTTTTTCGTATAGCTCCCATTTTAGCGACATTATACACCGGAATTGCTTCAAATAACCGTTCGAAAATTAACAGTTCACAAAGATAGTGTACAGTACCAGTAAAAATCTTTAGCAGTAGTGTTCCGATACGCTACCACTAAAAAATATTTTAATGATACTGTACCGGAACACGACCAAAATTGTACTGTGCCGCAGTCGGAGCACTAAAAATCGTAGTGTACCGCAATCGGATCACAAAAAAATCGTAGTGTGCCGGAGTCGGAGCACTAAAAAAACGTAGTGTTCCGCAATCGGAGTACTTAAAAATCGTATAGTACCACATGCACCACATTAAAAAATGTACTGGCATCAATATACTTTTTTATGATTTGGAAGATAATATTAAATGTTTGAGTTTTTAGTATAATAGCATTGATAATGAATAAAATGATTATAATGAAAAAAATAAGGGATTGCAAATTTAAAATTTACATTTTCATATATTTACATGCATTCTTAAATGAAACAACAGTATCTGATAACATCCTATCCGACTTGGCTAAATCATACAAAATTCGATATTAGAATCACTGTTTTTATAAGTGGAAATTAAAAAATAAATAAAACAACGTACAGTCATTGGTCAATGAAACATACTTAATACTGATTTATTTAAAAGTATTAAATTTTTATTAAATAAATGTATTTTTTTAATAAAAATTGAATTAATTAAACAAGTTAAATATAATAAACATAATATAAATAGAAAATAAAAAAAGAAAATGTAATAAACTAAAAATATAACTGTACCAGTAAGAACTTTAATCTGATCCCAACTGGTAATAAAAAATCTCATTGGCTTTTACCATTAATATATGCTCTAAATTTAACGGTGGCAATCGATTGCGCTGATCGGATGACATATATTTTATAGCTGAAAATAAGCGTTCCACGCTTACTTGTGTTGATGGTATTGAAAGTTAAATATTCACAATATCACTAATAATGTTTGAAGAATCCCAATATTCTAAAACATTTGCACTTAGTGGCAATCTAAATTTTCTTTCATAAGTGGATAGATCAGATTTGAAATTATCAATGTTTGAAGAACTCTGTGTAGGCGTGGTAGGATCTAAAGTTTTCAGGTGATCGGAAAAGGATTTCGCTGTACATGCATTACTTGTTGATGGAGTTTCATTCAGTATTGAGCAGGCCGTATTGTCTGGTGTAGAATCTGAAGAAATAAGGGTAATAGTTAACAAATAAAAAAGCATAAAGTTTGAATACCCTCCACCATTTGGAACGAATTAGGAAATTTTCAAAAAAATGAAATCCATTAAAAATTCTGTTAAAATCTTAAAAATACCGAATATCGTATGGTGCCGATATATTGGGGTGATATACAATATTGTGGACCTATAAAGACAAATCTACGTCTGGGGGTAAAATACCCACAAGGAACACCTTGTGTGGAATTTAAGACAATTCCATTGAAAAATGTGACTAAAAACATCAAAATACCGAATATCGGGGGTACCGTTATATGGGGGATATATGATATCTTGGACCTATATAGACCATTCTCTTTTAGGGGGTAAAATACTTACAAAGAACTCCTTGTGTAGAATTTCAGACAACTCTGTTAAAAATTGTGGCTAATATCATCAAAATACCGAATATCGGGGGTACCGTTATATGGGGGCTATACGATATCGTGGATCTATATAGACAATTATCTTGCAGGGGGTAAAATACCCACAAGGAACACCTTGTGTAGAATTGAAAAATGTGGGTAAAATCATCAAAATATCGAATATCGGAAGATACCGATAATATTTTTAGGTCGCGGCATTTTTGTAGTTATTCGCTGAATGTTTGAGAAGAACTAAAAAAAAGGACATTGGCTTTTTTGCATATATTCTAAAAATATTGTTTTTAAAAATAATAAAACTATCTGTATTCCGTTGTGAAAATGTGGCTAACTTTATTCTAGATATCATCACATATTTTGATGTAATTCCTATACGATGTTTGGCTTTATTTAAACCTAAATTATAAAACTAAATTTAAACCCTCAGCCATACTTTGTAAAATATTTAATTTTTTGCACCTACATTCATTGATTTTTTGGTACCACTAAGTAGCAGGTAAATTATCTGCATAATAAACATTCATTGATTTCATTTAGCGACCACTTTAGATAATAAAACAAACTTGACCTTTTACCAATACATTAAATTTTATTAAACTAAATTTTACTATCCATATTCTTGCATTCATTCGTAGAATTTTTGTTTTTAAATGGACGGACCTTTTTACTGGTTATTATAACGCAATAGGCCGAAAATCAGGCGTATCCATAAGGACTTGTGGCAATCACTAAAATACCCATGGAATATTTCATTTTTCAATTTAATGGTTAAATACAAGTTCTTATATGTTCAGATTCGGTGATTTTTTTACCCTTTCTACCTAATCTCATATTTTTCAACTTTCTTCAATTTCGCAAGCAATCTGAACATACATGACAAATAAAATAAATCCAGCATTTATTTTCATAGTATTGAATTGTATTATTTAATTTTGCATTGTCAAAAACATCAAACATTCAATTTTTTCCCAAAACGTACACTACATTATTTTTTAATGTTCCACCATGTAGTACACTACGATTTTGTAGTGCTCCGACTGCGGACCTCTAGGTTTTTTAGTGCTCCGACTCCGGTACACTACGATTATCGTTGTACTCCGATACAGTATCACTAAAATATTTGTTTAAGGGCTGTGTTCCGGTACGGTACACTATCGTAGTGTACCACTCCACCTCGGTACGGTGCAGTTTTACTAATGCAAAATTACTAATGTAATTAATGCCAACATTACTTGTTGGCAATGTGAAAATCATGGTCACTTAAAATATGAGGGTTTTATTGTCAGACAATTTGATGTAATAACTGATAGAAAAAATGGACTTTACTGAGCGTGCGTAAATTGCAAATATGAAGAAAGATTTTGAATCTATTTACTCGCCTCTAAACTATTTTGAAAACATGTATAATAAATTTGAGTATCGTAATGTTTTGCCCAAAAGAAAAATATCTTCAGCAATTGTTTCTGGTAATAACTTAATATCGCTAAATTCACCAGTTGTAACCCGCTGACAACCATCCGGCGCCACCGTCGCAATTTTCATCTTCGCCATCCAGCAGATCATCAGCTGCTGATTCTAGTACAAATTAAAGTCGGAATACTTAGATCTTCTGAAGCTCCATCTAAATTCCACATCATTTGCATAACGTCTCCCTTTTTTTGTAAGTGATTATACGTCAATTCTTACAGCATATCCCTCAATGCAATGTGATTCCCTTCCTTCTAGTGGTCTAATTGTAGCTCCTCCTAGAAAAAGCGTATTTATATCTAGATTGCATCCTAAGACTACAATAATTAATGTAAGTAGTTATGTTAAGTTTAAAATACATAATCTTCAAGAAATTGTTAAAGTTTTTATGTTTAATCCTCCTCCGATCGTGGGATTTCATCGTTTAAGCTTGTTCTTTGTAAAAACATATTTGATATTATTATTAATAGGTTAGGTAAATCACTGAATCCTGCCCGTACTCTTAACGCTATGCTGGCTTCAAAAGACTTATTGAATATGATTCTATACAAATTTCATTACTTCTGAAGTATTTGCTATATATTGCTTTAACATGTTCCTCCAAATGCAGACTTTGAAATATATATTAAGCACTTAAAGGTTCTGAAAGATGTTTCATGTTTAAGGTCAGCAAATTTTGATCTTATTTGCCTTGGTGATTTCAACTAACCAAATATATCGTGGATCCCACAGACGATATTCTTGTATCGTCTGTAGGCTCAGCTAGCAGAATGGACGACTTCTGGGAAACTATATTTGACCAAAGTCTTTTCCAAATAAATAATGTTATTAATGTCAAGTAAATAATTTTAGATTTAGTATTCTCCACAACCGTTAACCTTTCATTATGTAGATGTGCACCGTTTGTCGAACCGGAGGATAAGTTTCAGACAACCCTCAATTTAAGTTTTGAACTCAAGTAACATCCAAACAATCCAAAAAAAAAAAATATTCTTTATTTTTATTATTATTATTTATTTTATTATTATTATTTTATTATTATTATCTTTCCAATAAAATCTGGCATTATTGAATTTCCGACTTGTATAACATCTTAAATGATGCCTTTAGACTAACAGTCTCTAATTCAAATTACGGGTTACATGGAGGCTTGCCATGGTTTACTCCATATCTAAGACATTTACGTCTTACAAAGCATTAATAGACTGAATTTTTTGCCACAAATTTTACTTATGGAAGACGAGGTTTTAACTGGTTTAAAAGCTTTAAAAAGTACAATCTCCCTAGGTCCAGACGAAGTACTGGCAAACGTTCTTAAGTTATGTGCAATTGAATTATACTTACCACTTACGAAATTATTCAATTACTCCTTACCTTTGGGCTAGCTGATAGCCGAGCAATATCGAAAATTATAAACTTTTTGAATTTTTGGTTTCGGGTAGATTAGTACACTTGTGGCACCAACACCTTATCGCCTTATCAACACGGTTTCATCAGAGGTAGGTCGACTTTGAATAATCTTATGGAATTAACGTACTATGTTCAGAATGGTTTTACTAATAAATTTCAATCTGATGTAATTTATACCGATTTTAGTAAAGCTTTTGACACTGTCGTACATAGATTATTACTTCACTAACTTGATCTTGGGTTTCCTACTGGATTTCTTCATACCTTGAAAACCGTACTCAAAAAGCGTCTTTCATAAATACAGTTTTAAACCAGTAAGGAAAGCTCAAAAGTCGGGCGGGGCCGACTATATGATACCCTACACCACTATGCATATTAAGTAGAGCTCTCGTAAAAGGGTTTATACAGGGCATTTCATAGCTCTATGAGATATTTAGTACAAAATCAAAATCTATCTAATTCTATCGTGCATTTTACGAACTATAGCTATCTCTGAACCGGGTTTCTCCAAATTTAACGTATTAGCTTCTAGACTGAATTCGGTCTTATGTACGAAAATTCAGGTGATTTGGCTGATATTGACCATTTAGTGAACATTTAACCCGAAATCGGATGAAGATATATATGAGAGCTATATCCAAATCTGAACCGATTTCGATAAAATTTAAAACAGCTATTCCTGTGCTCCATCTAATACCTGGTACCAAATATCACGGTTGTGGAGTGAATATTACGAATGTAAGGGACTAAAACACTAAATCGGATGAAACATATATATGGTTGCTATATCTATATCTGAACCGATTTTCACTAAATTTGACATACTTGCTTCTAGGCCGAACTCGGTTGGGTGTGCCAAAATTCAGGTAATTTGGACTGATAGTGGACATTTGGTGCACATTTAACCCGAAATCGGATGAAGATATATATGGGAGCTATATCTAAATTTGATCCGATTCTCACCAATTTCAATAGGGTTCGTCCTTGGGCCAAAAAAATATTGTTTGGAAAATTTCATCTCAATCGGATAATAAATGCGACCTGCATTTTGTTCACAAGAATACATGGACAGACGGACGGACGGACAGACGGACTGACATGCATAAATCGACTCAGAAAGTGATTCTATGAAGGTTCTCAAAAGTAAGTATGGGTCTATCTCGTTTCCTTCTCCATGTTACAAACAAATGCACAAAGACATAATACCCTTGCCACTATGTGGTGTAGGGTATAAAAAATATACTAGTCCATTCTGGTGTTCCCAAGGGAAGTCATTACTTTTCGTTCTCTATTTCAATGATCTTCCGACAGTTGTAAGGTTTTCCAAAATTGTAATGTTTGCAGATAACGTTAAGCTTTTCACTAATCCCGATTCTCTCAATAACTCATTACATTTACAAGATGATCTACAGTTCTTTGTAAATTAGTGTGGTATAAACGGTATGTCACTAAATCTTAAAAAAAGCAAAGAAGTATCTTTATTTCGATATTCTATCTAATTACTTCGTAGTTTTATACAAACTGGAGAATATAGACACATTTCTTGATCTTAATTTTGGACAATAAACTTCGTTTTAACTTACACATTGAATCCAGCGTTAATAAAGCAAAGTCACTTCTAGGATTCATTAAGTGCTGGTCTAAAGAGTCTTGAAGACCCTTACGTTACCAAACGTTTGTTTACATTAGAGTATGGTTGCGTACTGTGTATATTCGCTCTCAAAGGTTTGACCTGGAATCCGGCTGAAGAAAATCGCTTAAAAGATCTCCAATCGTTAGAAAGAAGAGATTTAAAGCTTAGAGTAATATTTTTAATACGACTTTTGTGTGGTTATATTGATTCACAGTTTTTAATTAGCGAAATAAAGTCTTATGTTCCGTCTAGAATAACTCGTAATTATATACTGCAAAATCTTTCCTTGGCGAGATCTAACTACGAACTAAGCAACCCCCTTAGATGTTAATGTAACGTACATAACATCCCCTATAATAATTTATCACTTCCTGAATCTTCGAATGCAACAAAAAAAATCAATTCTTAATTTGTAATAATAGGTGTGAATAGGTGTGAATAGGTTTGAATTTTGCTCATTGTTGTGTACTCTTACTACCGGCTGATGTTTTACTGTAGCTGTTAATTCCCTTCAATACCCTTAGCATACATTCAGAAATAATAACAAACATTGTTTTATTTTTTTAAATATAATATTCTCTATATTTTTAATTCTTTTTCTTCCATTTTCTTGTTGTTAATCGATATTTTCATTTTTTAATGTTTGACTTTAAAGTTTCATAATAATTATTTTGTTTATGGATGTTTTGTTTTTTTTTGTTTCTTATGCATTCTTCTTCGTATTTTTCTATTATAATAATATGTAGTAATAATAATGTAAGATTTCTTTATTCTGTTTTCATTTCATCTAAATATTTCAGATAATAATACAATATAATAATAATAATCGTTCATTAATAATGTGTTGTTGATTTTTTCTTATAATAATTTATTAAACATGCTGTTTGTTGTTGTTACTTTTCGTATTCCCATTTTAGCTTTTTTTTGCTTTATCTTTTATTATGCTTTATCATTGTTTAGTTGAGTTTGGTATGTCTTGACGTATGTAATTATTACGATATTCATCTGGGTTTCATGAGGGCATTTAGTGATGTTTAATTTATGTGTAACATATTTATAATAAATGAAAAATTTATTATTTAGTTGTTCATTATGAGGAATAGTTCAATTATTATTAATTGCAATTATTCAACTTAATTTTTTTTTTTCAAAATAAAAATATAAATGTTTTTGTGTTCTATTTAAAATATTTGATAATTTGTATTAATTAGTAAATATTAATTAATAATTTATTATATGAGCTAAGTAGGCATAATAATAAGCTGCAATAAATGAAACCTAAAACTCGAGTATATAATTATATAAGTATCGTTTTTGTCGCAAAACTTGAAATCAAAATTATTAACAACTTTGAAATAAAAAGAGGAATAATATCTAGGCAGACTTTTGGGTCTGCAATTTATGTGTTGTTAGCTTTAAAACTTAATCCAGACTTTCTCATGTTAGAATTCGCCTTGTTACGTATTTGTTTTTTTTAATACTTTGCTTACTCGTTTTAAGATTCATTGCCTCCTAATGATAATGCATACCATTGTGCGTAATAATAAGTTTTTCATACTTTATTTCTTTTCTTATTTTATCTATTTTTTTTTTTTTGTATAAAACTAAAGATTTTTCGTTTTTTTTTTTTTTGCTGGAATGCCAAAAGAAATGCCTGAAGTTCCTTAATAAAAATATTAATTCAGTGTCTACAATGTCAATACAATAATGTAATAATTGTTGCCTAATACCATTAAAAGAAAAAAAATTAAATGCATTATCTCATTTATTTATTTATTTATTGGAACTTCTTTTCAGCAAAACTTAAAAATTAATGAAATATATATTTAAAATTTGAAAATTAAAATGTAATATCTAAATTTTTTGTTTTTTTTTTCGTTAAAACTTCAAAGATAATCACAATGTTGATTTGTAACCATAACACGTCTTAATTTACATTAAAGTGAAGCGGGAAAAGAAACATTGTGATGAATGAATTTGCAGGCAGTAGAATATAATTCTCAATTCTAAGATAATGCGATAGAAACGAATCTACATATCGGACTATTGGACATTTTCTAAATCTGTTAAAAAATTGATGGCATTGCCGAAACTATAGAGAAAATTTGCTACTTCAATGCCATCAAAAAATTACTAAAAAACATGTAATTTGATGCATCTTCTGAGCTAACACATTGCTTGTGTAAAGTATCCAAATCTGATCCGATTATTACCAATTCGTTCGTCTTTGGGACAAAAAAATGACCTGCACCAATTTTTCAGGGCGAGATGAAAAAACTAAAGCATTTTCCAAACAAAAAGTTATTCGTGATGGAATTCAAGCGTGATAGTGTGATTTGTTCATATTTGGCCTGAAAACCCCAAGTGGCTATCGTTAGAGCACAGCAGCATTTAAATGTGAATAAATCTTTTGTGTCTCGTATCATCGATCGTTACCGTGATACTGGTAGCGTAGCCCGACGTCAAGGTAGTGAACGGAAGAAAACAGCAACATCAGCAGAAATGGTTCGAAAAGTAAAGAAGCGACTTGATCGAAACCCGCCTCGCAGTGGCCGAAAAATGGCTCGTAAGCTGAACATATCGCAATATTCCATTCGGCAAATATTGAAAAAATGAGCTCGGTGTAAAGCCATTGAAATTCCAAAAAGCGCAAGAAATTAGACTGCAACAGAAAGAAAATAGACTCAAAAGAGCTAAAGAGTTGCTGCGCTTGGCCGAAAGTGGTGAACTGCCGAATTTGGTTTTCTCCAAAGAGAAAACATTCGTTGTCCAGCAGTTTGTAAAAAAAACAAATGGTCTTGTCAGCTGAAAATGTGCACCTTCGGTTGGCCACCAGAACTCAAGCGGCGGTCATGGTAATTGTGTGGGCCGCATAACAGCCGATGATCGCTCTCCGCTCGTATTAATCGACGTGGCATCAGGAAAAATGCCGAAAATATTCTGGAGGGTGTATTAAAGTCTTGGGCACGCAAACATTTTGGCCGCAGACCTTGGACATTCCAACAGGACTCAGCACCATCGCCCTCAGCACGCGTCACCCAAGAATTGTTACAAAATAAGGTTTCTCGCTTCATCTCCAGCGCACAATGGCCACCAAAATCTCCTGATACCAATTCGTTGGACTATTGTGTCTGGAGTATTTTGGAAAGCAAGGTTGGCACTAAAAATTACCAAAGTGTCGATCACCTCAAGCAAGCGCTTCACCGGGAATGGGTCAAAATACCGTAGAGCAACATTCGGGCAGAGTGCGACGATTTCATTGGCCGTTTGAAGGCCATAATTCGTGCCAAAGGTGACCAATTCGGAAAAATCTAAACTTATTCTAAAATTTTATGCTATTTGCGACATTTTTTGCTTTCATTCAATAAAATTAAAATTGTCATTATTAAAACTTAATTGATTGAAACATTTCCCCTACAATTTGTGGAATATTTATGCTGGGTTCTTTGTTGACTATATAAGTAAAATGTACCTACCGATCTACCCTTGTTATTGTGTGATAGAATAGTCCTCGGCCATTTCAATGTGTTTTCAATGTCTATAAACTATCGCTTTACTTATGAGAATTCACAATGTTTTTTACCCAACAAAATTATTTTTTGAATGAACAACAATTTTCCCAAAAACTCCAGGCGGTATTAGCGATCAGGGAATAAGGAAGTAATGCCATGTTTACGTTAGAACTTTTTGTAGGGTTAACCTACTTTGAGAGGATTTATTTGAAGTAAAAGTAATGGATATGACAATTTAAATCCAAATCCAGTGGGTTAACCCTCATATATATAAACGTACTATAAGTGTTATGGTTAGCAAACTACGAAAGTTTGTGACCCAACTTTAAAAATTATCTTTGAAATTTGCCATTTGTTTATTTCCTTTCGTTATTCTTAATAATAATTTTCTGTTAAATATATATAGTTTGTAGGACTAAAATATACGTAAGTTGTTAGTAATTGTGTAATTCTGAATAAAACATACTGGTATCTCAATAGATTCAATGAAAGAGGAAACTTAAACGTCTTTATTGCAGAAGATACGACTACATAATGTTTAGAAGAAATGATGTTTCATATTTAACATATTTGGAAATTTATATATCTTCCAAACAATATTTGTGAATGTATCTCCATGTGTCGCATGATGAGCTGTGTTTGCGTTCTGAAATGTAAATGAGTTTGTTTTTTATACAGAGGGTAGCTTAGTTTTATAATTAAAAAAATCACTGCTAAATCCTTTACATACATTTTTTGTAGAATTTGTTCATTTTCACTGCTAAATCACTGCTAAATCCTTTACATACATTTTTTGTAGAATTTGTTCATTTTCTTTTTAAAATTGTTTTCACATATTTCGCTTGGTTTTATGTTTTTTTGTTTCTTTGTAGCTCAGTCTTTTACTAATGTTTTTTTATTTGCTTTTTTTCATTTTTAGTCTACCATAATAAGATTTCATATTTTTTCATGTTAATGTACCGATTTTAATTTATAAGAACGAATTATTAACAGCATATATCAGAATAACAGATTCCTAGTACTAAGGGAATAACAAACATAAAATCTGCAGATAATAAATGGATGTTATCGTTTGTTTAAATAAAGAAATAGAAAAAATAAGGAATAAAGTAATTATTGGAATACTGCAAATAAGAAAATTAATACAGCGATGGAAATCTTAAGGTGGGAATACATAAATCGCATATTTGGCTGGCTTGTGTCATCGGATGGCTTCTTCGGAAATAAACAAAGGATCCTAGGGCCATTTTCGAACTAAGTTAATCTAAAACTCCTTTGCTTCTCTACGAAGTAGAGTATAGTATGGAAAGGACATGATCTCTGCATGACGTAATACTAGGGTGTTTACTGTCGCTATTACTTTTGGCGTTTTACTTAGACGACCTACATCAATTTATTGGCGGCGGAGTTGAGATTAACGACATAAATAATTCTGGCAAATGGAATGAAGTTACTACAAAGAATGATATATAGATTAGTAGAGTATTGTGATATGTAAACAGTTTCTGTCAACTTGGAGAAGTAAAAAATAATGATGTTCAGAAAGAGTGGAAACATTTCGCGAAATGGAAAATGGCTTTACAAAAATAAACCAATAACAATTACCTCGGAGTTTACATATCCTGGGATGTCATTAACACCTAAATTCTCCTTCGAAAGGTACATACAGTCAAGAAATAACTCATCCAAAAATATTATAATTTCCACATTAAAATCCTATTTGAATAAGCCTAATGTATTAATTACGTCAAAATGGAAACTGTTCTGATCAATTTGCAAATCACTCCAACAATGTGGCTCCCAAATAAGGGGACATACACATTTTGAGGGCGTAGACAAAATACTTCTGAAAAAAAATCTTTAAACTAGCAGGATTTACACCAACATAATTATTAGGATTGGAAACCGCCTTGGAACATAGCCACACATTATCTTTAAAAACGGATTTGAAGTACGTCAAGAGCACGGCACTGCTTAGTCAAGAGCACGGCACTGCTTAACGAAGATGACTTACTGAATATTTTAAATGGATATACAGGGTGAAATGAAAAAAAAAAAAAAACTGCAACCAAATTCAGACTGCTGTCATTTCTAAGACACTCATTTCCGACAGCTGTTAAAATTATTCCAGTGACAGATCACTATATTTTTTACAAGCATACAAAGCATTTTGGTGAGAATTTTCCAGAAAAAAAGTTATTTGTGATGGAATTCAAGCGTGATATTGTGATTTCTTTATATTTGGCTGTAAAGCCACAAGTGGCTATCGTTAGAGCACCCCCCGTGTCGTAGTGGCTGAATGGCTCGTCAGCAGTACATATCGCAATATACCATTCGGCAAATATTGAAAAATGAGCTCGAGGCAAAGCCATTAAAATTCCAAAAAGTGCTAGAACTTACAACGCAACAGGAAGAAAATAGACTCGAAAGAGCTAAAGAGTTGCTTCGCTTGACCGAAAGTGGTGAACTGCCGAATTTGGTTTTCTCCGATGAGAAAACATTCGTTGTCCAGTAGTTTGTAAAAAAACAAATGATCGTGTTTACTTGCCAAGGAGGTCAGCTGAAAATATGCACCTTCGGTTGGCCACCAGAACTCAAGTGCCGGCCATGATGATGGTGTGGGCCGCCATAACAGCCGATGCTCGCTCTCCGCTCGTATTAATCAACCGTGGCATCAGCATAAAAGCCTTGACAAGCAAACATTTTGGCCGCAGACCTTGGACATTCCAACAGGACTCAGGACTCGCACTCAGCGCGCGCCACACAGTAATGGTAACAAAATGAGGTTAATCGCTTCATTTCCAGCGCACAATGGCCACCAAAATCTCCGTATACTAATCCGTTGGACTATGTGTCTGGAGTATTTTGGAAAGCAAGGTTGGCACTAAAAAATACCAAAGTGTCGATCACCTCAAGCAAGCGTTTCGCCGGGGATGGGCCAAAAACCGCAGAGCAACATTCGGGCCGCGTGTGACTGTTTCATTGGCCGTTTGAAGGCCATAATTCGTGCCAAATGTGATCAATTCGAACAAATCTAAACTTTTTCTAAAATTTGATGCTATTTCCGACATTTTTTGCTTTCATTCCATTAAATTAAAAAAAATTTAAAAATTATGGCGTTTGATTTTTTTGCAGTTTTTTATCTCACCCTGTATTTTCGTCGTATCTGATACCAAATATCATTGTTGTAGGGTGGATTTTACGGCTTTATGGAATTTTCATATTGAACCTTAACAAAATTTCATGCACATGTTTCTATTTCATTTAGTCTGATGTTACCCGTTTATAAAGGTGAAAATAGGCGAATATATAAAAGAGAGACAATCTAAGCCAATACCACAAATTTCAATAAAGTTCTTCATTGGGCCAAAGGAATTCTATATACATTGACTGTCATGCATATTTCAGTACTAAGAATCCGATTCGAATGATAAGAACAATAACTACTTACACCAGTAATCAAATTTGCAGTATTCCTGTCCAAAAAAATTATATGAGCAATAAATCCAAAATATTTAAAAAAAAATCCTAATCCATATTTAAAACGAAATCTTGTTCAGTCCCTAAATGAAAACCTTTTTATTTTTGAGTACAAATATTATGTATGCAAGTATGTATGTATGTATATATGTATGTTTTCCTCTGTTATTTTGGTAATGCCGAAAATTGACTTTGCTTTTTTTTCATGGTTATCTTTGTCGATTTTAAAAAATATATATATGGAGGTTCAGCACTTTCTGCTGCCATTTTGAATGCATGGAATGGAATAGTTTTTCTACTTCTGATTCTGTTTCGGAAACTATGACTTTGATTATGTGTAGTTTATCTGTAAAATTTGATGTTTCAGTTAAGAGTTGTTCTTTTGTCGGTTTTTATGATTTCTCTGTTTTTTAACTATTTCTTTTGTGTTTTTTGGTTTATGTTCGTTTATGTTCTTTTCTTTAGTTAAAAGTATTGTTTGTGTGGATCCAGTTGGCGACCTGCTATTTTATTTAAATATGTAATATAAAATAATTTAAGACAATATGTTGCTCATGAATGTATTTATAAGTGTATTTGGGTACAGCTCCTTAGTGGAGCGATATATAATTATCGTATTTTTTCTTTTTTTTGCCTTTTCCCTTTTTAATCTCATTTTGTCATTTTCTATATATACGATTTATTTGTTGTTGTTGTTGTTGTATTATGGTTGTATATTTATGTTTTATAAAAAAATCTCCTACTCTTTAGTCATCTTATTTGCGGCTTTAATTATTATAGTTTCTTATATTCTGTTGTAACTGCTAAATTATCACTACAAGTTTTGCAAAAAAGTTTTTGTTTTGAGGAAATAGAGTTTTGCAGGTTAGGGATTAGAATAACTTTGCTACGATTTATAGGTTTCAATGTGAAATATTTGGATGATGAGTTGTTATGGAATTTTTTCAAGAGTTCTGTTTTATACAATTTTAGCATATATGATGATAGTAATTATAATAATATGGGGTTTTCGTGGATTGTATTGGAAGTTTTTGGATATAATAATTCAACCAACATTTTTTTTTTTCATTTGTTTCCGTTCCTTTTTTTATTCAGTGTGTTGTTTTCTTCATTGTTACTTACGTATTAGTGAAATTTTATCATAATATCTTATACTTTTTTTTCTTGGTTTGTGAAAATTATAGCTAAGCCTTTAAATTACATAACATATTCGTAATAACTCATGCTTTGTTACTTTTTGCAATTATATTTTCTATATTTACACTTTTCTGAGGTTAATTCATTCGGTAAATTTAAAATCTTAATATAACTATATTGTTTTGTTGTTATTAAATTGTTTTGCATTTTACTGAAATGTTTAACTGTAAAGAATATATTTTGAAACTTTTCGTTTTTGTAATTATTTCTTATTTCATGGCTTATATTGCATGTTCTACTAACAATATTGAAAATGTTGTTTTTGCTCTATTTATTTATAAATCTATTGTTTATAATAAATGAAACAATATTTTTTTTGGATTTTTGGTTTAATTTTGTTGTAATTACTAGTTGTATTTTATAATAAATCTCTAAAGCGATTAATGTAATTTCCTAAGCTTATATGTTACTAATTATACTGCTTAGTGTCTATTTAATTGTTGTAAACTATTACTAATGTATTCATTTGTATATATATTTTTTATTTTATATTTATTTATTTAAGAAGCACTTGAATATATATTGTGTTTAAAGAAAAGAGTTTTTTTTTTTTGGTTGTATTTTTTTATGTTTGACTTTTATGTATACTGAGAATGTAGTATTGTTTAAAATCTGAATAAAAGTGAAAAAATAAAATAAAAACAAAGGTATTTGCTACTGCGTGTAGAACTGCATTTATATATGGAATGTAAGACTGCTTTAATCGTCTATCATTTATTGATAGATTACAATCAAATTTTGAAAGAGTTGTAGTTTAATTTGAGACCGCGATTAAACTTCAAAAGCTGAACAAAATGGCTAAGGTTCGCGACAGTATTCCTAGGAGATCACCGATACCAAGGATTCCAAATCCAAAGGTGAGTAAAATTATGTATGGAATTTACTTTAAGGAATACATTTACTATAGTGGAAAAAAGCAAGACTCTAATCAATATGAACTTGAAAGTACTTGGCTGACTCAAATTTAGTCTCCCCCTCAACATCAGACATGGCCGAAAGCTCCCTGCTGGAACAATTTGGATGGTAATTACAAAGGTAACACCAAGAGCGAGATTATGCCATGACCGATTGGAGATTTTTAAGACTTCGGCCTTTAAAACCATGAAACCGAAGGAGACCATGTTTTTTTGTCCACGCATCACTGTGCAGAGAAAATTATGGGAGCACAATAAGCTTTCACTGACTTTGGGTTTCAAGCCTCACTTTTCATATTCCACGTTTTATGCTTCCAACCAGAAGGTTGAGACTAGTTAGGATACTAATGCCCTTAAGGTTTCCAAACGGGTTGCAAGGTGACACGTCCGCAGTCTTAATACTAGTTAGACAGTTGCTGCCACGCTCTTAGCACGCTCCCCAAACGGGTTGTACTGTGACCGTTCGATACAACTCTTACACCTCTTTCGATTCATTATCCTCCCCCTTCTTACGGTTACATACTTATACCGTCAGTATAAAATTCAACGAAAAACTCATTCAATAATAATTCTTATTTACTTCGTGTAAATAACGCGTAATAAGCCTCCCAGTCCATACCCAGTTTGGTCTTATTGGCCCTATTATAAAACGTCTTCTTGTCTTTCTGAGTTGGGCTAGGTCTTTCGACCACCAACCTGCACCTTCTGCCGGGGAAGGTAAGCGGACAAGCTCATTCATAACTCTCAATCAGGATTTTTGTTATCAAATTAACGGACTCGTCCACATCTGAGGCGGAGTCTACTGGGAGATTACCAGTAGATCTGGAAAAGGTTACATCGTTTGTCAAACTCTGTTGGATCTCTGGGCATTGCAACATACCGGACAATGAATCGGCTGATGAATTGGCCAGACGCGGATGTAAGACAGTAGGTCTAGAGATTGAGCGCTCTGTGAAGCCACCCTTATGTCACTTCTTCCAAGTTCTGCATAAGCATTATCTTGGGAAATTTCAACAGAATTGCCTAACTGGAAGGGGATGCAATGTCTCCAAAAAGATTTGGCCGGTGAACTCTGAAAGGAGATCAAGGTCACTCATATCCAATACGAAGCTGATGGGCCTAATTACAGGACACTGCAACATAAAGGCCATGATATACAAATGAGGGGATGATGATACTGAATACTGCAGGCTTTGTCAGGACAGGGAAGAAACTGAGACGGTGGAGCACTTACTCTGCCACTGCCCAACTTTTATAGTAGTGAGACAGAGGCTACTCTGTAAGCAAATTCTGCCAGACTTGCCCTCCCTCTCCGACATCGAGCCAGCAGTCATTCTTCAGTTAGCCTATAGACTAAAATGGCTAAGGACGACACGTTAATACACCGGGGATGCAAATCTACTAACTTCTCTACTCTTTATTCAGTTCCTCACTTCTTCAGTATCTTCTATTCTTTTCTTCTCTCTATTCTATTCGTTTAAATTAGGGTGAACACAATGGAACAAAAGATCTCCGAGTGTAGTTGTTGTTTGTACAACCACTCATCCTTTAGCCTAACCTATTTCGTGTAACTACCCGAATATGTATTTTGATTTTATACATCAAGAATGTCGATCAACAGTCATCAAAGTAAGAATAGACGTCTAGCTCGTCTGCAGTCTCAATGCTAATTAGCTCTTAACTGGTTTGCAGGGCATAGCACGCTGTCGGCTTTTTGAAGCTCCCAGCTACCACTAACCAATATCTTTTCCAGCATACCCGAATACCAACAGGAGAAAGGAAGGATTGGTTGTTTTCGTCGTATAGATAAATCCACACAAGTTCATGGCAACCGAACTTCTATCCGCCACGTAGTACGAAAGAGACATAGTACAATATACCTAGTATGTACAGTCTTGTATTTGTTTGTGCATATCTATCGATCTGAAAATGGAGTTCAAAATACTTAAGAAATTAGTTGTTTTGAAATGAACTTTAATGAAAGTTCTAAAAACTTTTGCTATGAACGTAAATTGCCTAAAAGGTCGCTGTTCTTTCCGAAAAAAAATACCAGGCCGTTCTTGTATTTTTTGAGGTTCTCGATCAAATATATTACGAATACCAAAGATTTCTTTAAATGCAATTTTTAATACGATATTGTTGAAAATATTTTATGTAAACTTTTACAAATAACAAAATATTATTAATATATTACACACAAATAAATGTTGGCAGTTTCTTTCCGTTGTTACAAAATTGGCAGTAGAAACAAATTTTGAGATACATATGGACTAATAAACAAAAACATCAAATTAGTTTTTGTTAAATAAATAAATCGTTTCATCCCTTCATGCTACTTTAGATATTTCTACGCTTTTGTGTTTCTTGTTTGTCAATTAGCAAATACTACAATTTGATTTCGTTTCTTCACTCGAATAACTACATATTTCCGTTAGTTGTTTAATTGTTTTAAAGTTTTTACAAATGTCCTATTCTCTTTTTAAATAAAGTAGATGTGCTTTCTTTTATTGTGTACCTATATATATATATATATATATATATATATATATATATGTATATATACTTATACATATTTCATATATAATTTTGGTAAAAATAATTATAAAGTTATCATCACTGTTTCTATGTTATGTTGTGTATATTTATAAAACTTGTTACAAACTTGGGTATCATGTATAAAAGAAAAACTTGTTCAGTTTGTCTCTTGACTATTGCTAATTCCTAAATTGTATGTGTCATTTCATTAAGTGTTTGTTATTTACTATTTTACAATAGATTTTTACAGTGTAAAAAATTAATCAAAAATAAACCACTTTCTAATAAAAATGTTTTGGTAAATATTTATATATGTATACTGTTGTCTTTTGATGTAGAACAAAAACAAATCCAAAGTCGGACTGTAATGAGTATAGCTAATTACATTTTTGTAGTTTGTTTTATTTTTCGTATTTATATAAAATTTGTACCAAATCACATTTGATTTTTTCGCATAAATAAGTTAGCAGAAATTATGTAAGACATATTTTTTAATAAGCAATTATCCATAGCAGCTTAATTCCTGAATTTTAATTTAAATTATAAACTCATTATAATTTTACTTTGTCAATTTTAATTAAGACAAACATTTGTGTATTTTGAAATTATAACAGGGAACGTTACTTATTTGAAGAACGCTTTGCACGTTAGGCTTTGTATCTTACGCCTGAAGATATGCTACATATGTATGAAATATTTATTGTCTGTTAATTCAAACAATAGGAGTGTTTGTTAGCCCTACAATTTGTAAACATTTGTTGAAATTTTTACTGAAAGCTGTTCGTTTACTCAAAACCCAGCGGATTTTTTGCACATAAATCTTCCAACTGATACCACTTACAATGTAGGTGCGACTCATCCAAAGCCTGTATACAATTTCTACTTACATTTACACAGCGATGGCCTAGGCCGACAGACGAGTCCGAAATCTACCGACAATATAAGTGAATGTTGGATGGGTCCGGAATCTACCGACATTGTAAGCGAAGGCTGGATGTGTTCGAAATCTATCGACATCCAATTCAGATGCAATTGACAAAACAGCATACATTTGGATGGTGATTAAATTGTAATGGCCAGTGGACTGCTGGGAAGTACAGTAAGTGAGAGTAAAATGAGAGAGATATTTTGACATTTTAGTTACGGTGAAAACTTCCCCAGTAAGAATTATTCAGTAACGTGAACTGTTCAATAATCAGTTGTTTTGTAAGCAAACAAACAAATTTAGTGAATCGGTCTTTTGCGCGAAAAAAAGTTTATAAAAAATACAACATAGGATAAGGTAAAGATATAAAAAATAAATAATTTAAGGGCGGATAATGAGCTATTTTGTTTATTTAAGTGTCAAATCCAGCTAAAATATTGTGCATCCGTGGAACACCAATGCCTGTGTTCATATCAATTGGAGATTCAGAAATAATAGGTATTTCTTGCAGACGGTATTTTTTTGTTCCGGGTGATATATAGTGCATTAACAGTTATTTCGATGAATCAGCTATTATCTTACAAATGTTTAGCAAGGTGCCGTTCGTTAAATTTAAATCTAAAATCTTTAAAATCTCTTTCTCGATAGAAATTCGCATTTTTTCTCAGAAACTTCTTATTGACTATATGTTACTGGGAAAGTAAACGAACGGACCTGATATAAGAGCCTATCGCCCAATTAGAAAAATGAATTACCAAATTTAATATAAACATGTGTTATTGTTATTGAAATCAGAACTAGAGCTTTCATTATCGATTAATAACAGATGCCACACCAACAGTTTTTCTACGGTCAAGTGATTTGTATGCTCAATATGTTCGCTTCGAAAGCATATGTATTATTGAATTGTTCATTTGTATATTTCTCTATGTCAGATTTACTTTAGGTAAGTATATGTAAATTTCCTGCAAAGCATGCATACAAGAATTTGAAGTAATTGACAATCAACATTGTTTAGAAACCTTTTTGGTTTAGGAGGAAATATGTAATACCATTTTTTTAATCAATTGGCTGTTTTTACACAAGCAATAAAGCAGATATTTAAAGAAATAGGTGACAACCTGTCACATCTTAGAAATATATTTTTTTTGGCGTGAATTTGCGTAATGAATGATTTTATATTTCCGTAAATCTGATTTTTTTGATTTACTGACCAAAAGGGTTATTAAATTAGTTTGTCATTGAATTTGAAGGTATGTTTCATAGCACAGGAGTACATTGAATATTTTGACATTTTAAATAAAATCGCAAAATATTTAAGCTTTTAAAAAAGAGTTGCAGAAAAAACTCATTTCTTGCAACTTAAAAAAAAAAAAAAAAACAGAATGCATCACTCTGATTTTTATAGGCTATCTAAACATTTTACATTATGCCATTTTTAGCTTACACTCACAATAATTTTTAAAGCAGAAAAGAACGTTTAACTATTGAAACATTTAAATGTATATATTTTCTCTCTTTGTCTAACATAATTTACTCCAGACACGGAACGGAACCACAAACATTTAAATACCAGGAGTATACAAGCAATGTGATGCCTTAAGGCTGCTACAAAAGTATTAATTTTAAAATGTGAAGAAATCACTTTATATATGACTCTAATCACTTTAAATATGGCCGAGCTATATCGTTTGCGAATGAGTCGGTATGAAATGTTTGTTTTGCGAAATGACGACCAGTACAATTTGCCTATTTATGACAAATTTAACGGTGGAGAATATAAAAACAAACAGACTGAGCCCTGTTGAGCCCTGCTCAACAAAATGCCAAAGATAGGACAAGACTTATTCAAAATATGGCAACCTTGTGAAAATGGCTCTGTTGTTATGATATCATAATACCATAGTTACCAATGTTAAGCAATTTAAACTGCTAAGCCAATATGCAAATATTGGGGAAATCTACGGAATTGAATATTGAAACCAAAATTTTGAATTATTCAAACTTTTTTGTCATTGGTTGTTGTAATTGTTGTTTTTATATTAACATGCCTCTGCCATGAGGTTGGTATTGTAGCCACAAATCATTTGCTCAAAATGCATTTTGTCTAGTCCGTACCATTTTAGGCCTTTGAAAATGCTAGTGGTTATCAATATTTGAAAGAGATCTTGAAATACGCATTAACATTTGGAATAAAGACGCCTCAATGTCAAATTGTTCGTATATTTTATTTTGTGTAGCATTTCGTCCCTTTTTATATTAACCTTCTTTCTAACTAAATTATTTGTAAGGGGTTATAAAATATATAAAAAGTGGAAATACTTACTGATTATTATTTTAATAGATCTTAAATAACTTAAATATCATCGGTATGTATACAGGGTGAAATGAAAAAAATTGTCTGGAAAACCACAGCACTCCAGCATTTAAATGTGCATAAGTCTTTTGTGTCTCGTACCATGATATTGATAGCGTAGCCCGAGGTGAAGGAAGTGGAGGAAAAAAAAAACACCAATATCAGCAGAAATGGTTCAAAAAGTAAATAAGCGACTTGATCGAAACCCGCGTCGCAGTGGCCGAAAAATGACTTGTGAGCTGAACATATCGCAATATTCCATTCGTCAAATATTAAAAATGAGCTCGAGTAAAGCCATTGAAATTCCAAAAAGTGCAGAACTTACACCGCAGCAGAAAGAAAATAGACTCAAAAGAGCTAAAGAGTTGCTTCGCTAGGCCGAAAGTGTTGAACTACCGAATTTCGTTTTCTCCGATGAGAAAACATTCGTTGTCCAGCAGTTTGTAAAAAAAAAACAAAATGATCGTGTTTACTTGCCAAAAAGATCAGCTGAAAATGTGCACAATCGGTTGGCCACCAGAATTCAAGCGCCGGCCATGATGATGGTGTGGGCCGCCATAACAGCCGATGGTCACCCTCCGGTCGCACTAATCGGCCGTGGCATCAGAATATTGGAGGATGTATATTGGAATACTGGAAGGTTTATTAAAGCCTTGGGCACGCAAACATTTTGGCCGCAGACCTTGGACATTCAAACAGCGCCACCCAAGAATGGTTACAAAATGATGTTTTCGCTTTATTTCCAGCGCTATATGTTTTATGCTATTTCCGACATTTTTGCTTTCAGTCGATAAAATTAAAAAAAAAAGTGTAAAAATTATGGTGTTTGACTTTGTTACAGTTTTTTTAAATCAACCTGTAGAAAGGAACTTCTTACAGCAGCGTTAAAAAAAATGTATGCACCCTTCACTTTTCAATCTGGGATTTTATCGGAATTTCTGAATAATCCTTTTTATTTACTTTTGCGCTGAGTTCTGATATATTTTTCAACGCCTCAGAACTGATCATCCTTTGCATACATTTATTGGCGCCTTAAGCATAAACATTTACGTCATTACATATGAATGAAATATGAAATAAAACCATCGATTTAGGTAATTTAGAATATTGAACAAATCGAATCCAGGTAGTGTAGCTGGAGGCATCCTCAAAGAATGAAATAAAATTAAGTGAAAGAATTGCAAGTTTCAAAACTTTATTATATATAGTATATATAAAGCGCAGAGAAGAAACATCGTTTCTTAAAATGAATATCCAATATCGCACCCCTACTACAGCCCTAATAGAAGAGTTCCATTCCGTATTTTTAGTCTAATTGATACATAATTCATTGAGGAACTTCTATTCAGTGGATTATTGTGGAATTTTAATGCATAAGGGATAACTTAAAATATATCGTTTTATAGTGCGTGTGTTTTTTTAATGTAACTTGTCACGCAAATATTTTAGATATCAAAACCCAATTTTATTAAAAAACTCCAATGCAGAGCATTATTGAAAAGGTTAGGGCTACCTATATTTTTGTGCATATGATATTATATTTATAAATCTTTCATAATTATGACAATACTTCACATGGTAGTTATTGTAGACCGTTCTTTTCAAACCCATATTGAATGACTCTGCAATGGGAAAAACCCCAAGAAGTGCGTTAAAGAATTTTCCATAAGGAAACAAATCTATCCTATTCCTATAAGCGGCGCATTAAGCTATCGATTATTGGCACTCTACAGATTAGATAGCGTGCTATATAAAAAAGTAATCTCATCTCAATATTTGGCATATAATTATTATCTTCGGATAAAGTTTTCAATATTACTTCAATACAATTTGTTTAGTTCACGATCGCATACTAATTTTGGACATTTCCTAATCTTCCGTAGATCGTATAATTTGACATAACTGTTATTTTTATTTTTCTTCGTTTTGAGACATGCATTGTTTTAAATCCAAATTCAATACAATATTTTAACGGAGTACATATGCAGACGTATGTAGCCACCTACAATTTTACATACCTTCATTTCCAATTAGTTTTAAATGGATTCACTTAAAGCGTAGTTCCCAATTCCATTAAAAAAATAAATTGAGAAAACAGAAATATTTTGATGTATAATTTTGAATTGAGTGTCTTTATTAAAATTGATTTGTAGTTTTCTTTTTGAAATTTGATTCCATTGTCAATCAATGGAATCAAAACTAATTATGTAATAATATTTCTATATATAATACAATGTATGTATCATGTAGTATGTGTGTAAGTGTAAATGTATGTAAGTATGTAATAATTAAATAGCGAAAATTAAAATTATAAAGCGTTTTTCGTCTTCATTTAATATTAAATGTTAATTCATGAATCATTATAATTACGTTTTTTTGCTGATCATGTTGTTTATCTTCTTCAAGTATGGCACATAATTTGTTATTATTTGATAAAAATAATTGCAATAACCTTTTGTTGTTGTTCTTCTTCGTTTTCCTCTGGAGTTTGAATTTTATCATCGATATTAACTCAACTTGTTGCTTGTGGTTTGTATTTTAGTTTATTGTAAATTTAACCAAAGTATACGTTCTCATATATTGATTTTTGTTTTTTTTTTTTTGTCAAAAACCTCGGTATAGCTTATAATTTTAAAAATATTTAACACTACTTAAACGTATGGATGAGTATTTTTGTTGTTGTTGTTTTAAATTTGTATTGTTTCCTTTTTTTCATAATAAAGATGATAATGCATTTAATGACAAATTTGTTAAAAGAATAACAAACGAAAAATAAATACAATTTCAATAAGTTAATAACAAAATAGTTATTCATAAGGAGTCAAGGTAATAAGCACTTAAATAAGTTAGAATAAAAAATCAACAAACTTAAATGTTATAATTTTTAATATATTTATATATATTTAATTGCTATTAGTTAATTTTTAGAGGCAATATTAAAGAAGAGATTGGAAATTTATGCCACAACTTCTATCGAGGGCTTGTGTTGTCACTGTTACAGAGATCGAATGTCTGTCAAGGGGTGGTTTTGTATAACAGCATGTAAAATATTTATATATAGCGGACAATTGGTATTGTTGTGCAAAAAAAAAAAAATATTTATAAATTTTTTTTAGAGATAAAAGCTCAGATTCATATAAGGGAATGTTTTTTTTGGAACGATTCCTAGAAATGCTGTACAAATGTAATAAGCAAACTCTTTATCAGGGACTTACATGAAGTTCTGTTTATATTGAATCAATATATCGCTGGAACGAATGTGCTAGAAACGACATTTACCATGATTAATGTGAAACTCAGTTTCGTAAAATGGCCGAAACAGGAATCTCGGCTTAGAAAGAAACACAGATTTGCCTTGATCCGGACAAACGCACCCGTTCCCCAAAAAGGAACTGTTAGTTGTCGTTAGTTTTAGTGGAAAATGTTTATATTTTGTTCTTTGGATATCTGGCTTCGTGGGTAGTGCTAGGTATTGATGTATATGAACGAAATCGAAATATTCCTTATCAAAGGCTTATTGCTCAATTATAGAAACTCCTTGATTGACCGAGAACTTATTTATTTTTCCAACACTTATCTGTTGTTATTCTGCACTACCCGAATGATATTTGTGCCAAAACTACTTCGTTTTGTCGAGACCGAACAATAACAATTGGGGTATATTCAAAATTCTTTCTGTGCAAATCCACATATGAGCGAAACTTCCTCTTAATTAGGCTTCAAACAAGAATTACCTCGATATCATAAAAACAGGTGGTCTCCGCATGTGCCAGATAAACTCACATGACATCATCCCTTTTTATTACGTTCTCATTCACTGCACAAAACGGAAGCTATCGATTGGCTCAGCAACCATAATTCACGATGTATAGGGCGATTACCTAGCTCATGATTTAATAACGTTCTTTATCAAAGAGCGGCTTTGCAAAACATTTTAGATACAGTCTTTATAAATCTGAACTAAAAATTTAATAGCATTGCACGATCTTAAAGTTCTAGGAATTTTTGTTGGAGCTACTAAAAAGTAACTTGAACTCATTTTGGATATATGTTCTAGGTTTGAGGCAAATATAATAGGCGAATATCTAGTTCTTTATTTAACGACGTTCTTTATTAGGGAGCATTTTTGCAAGGACTTTGCAAGACATTTTAGATATAGTTTTTATAAAATCTGTACTAAAAAGTTAAAAGCATTATATGACCCTTCTTAAATTTATAGGAATTATTGTTGGAACTACTAAAAAGTAACTTGAACTCGTTGTGGAAATATGTCCCAGGTTTGAGGCAAATATTTTAGGCTTGCGTTATATGGAAACCATTTCGGATGGCTTTTTATTGGTTTTGATATGAGGAAACCTTCGTTTACCAAGTAGAAGACGAATATGAAATATATTTTAAACAGTTTTGTTTTTGAATTTTACTTCAGTACCAATACACCCCCTGCACGTTCCGCTCGTTATTAGATAAGTTGCTTAGCCAATTTCTCAATACTCTTCTAAGTCTAAAGTTTTCTATAAAAGTAACGTGTTATCTAAGTCAATAGTTGATTCATAAATAACTGTAATGGATTTTCAGCTTTATAATATTTCTTTCATATATGTATATATAAATGTATAGGTATGTAATATAAGTATATATAAAATTCTATTTGGTTAAATAACATTACTAATTTCAAAAAGAAGTGTTCTGGTTTTGTTGTTTTCTCGTATATATTGAAATTGGGGTATTGTAATGTTGAGGGATGTGATTGAGTGAATGAATGTTTTATTTCCACTTGTCATAGATTGTTTTGTTTTATTAAGTCTGGATTTAGTATTTTTTTAGTTATCATTTTCTTCGATTTTTTTTCTTCTGTTTAATAATTTATAAATGTAAATTTTTGTTTTGTTTTTTTTTTATTTTTCTTGTGTGGTTTATTAATAATTTAATTTTTGTAAAAAACGCGGCTAAAACTACTGCTACTATGTAAATTTTGTATTTTTTTCTTTGTTTGGTTTGTTAAATATATATTTTTTTCTACCTTAGAATTTATGAGTTTTCTATAATGAGTTGTGATTTTGTTATATATGTATGTATATTTTCTTTTAAATTTGTAGTTGTTTCTCTTATATTTTGTATGCTATATATATAAATGTAAAATGTACAAGTTTAATTACAAAAGTTGTTTTGTGTTTCTTTATTTTATTTTTAATATAATTTAGCATTAACAAGTTTTGTATTAATAAATTATTTGGTATTTGCTTTTTTGTTTAAATCATAATTTAATGGTATTATTTCTTAGCTTGTTTTAATAACATTTTCTGGTTTAATCAATTTTGCTTAGCAAATTGTTTAATATTTTTACAAAATGTTTTTTGTTTATTTTGAATTGTTAAGCTTCCATTCTGTTCAGTTATACTAAGGGAATTTCTCAAGAATCTTAGTTCTACTGGAGTTTTGTTGTTTTTCTTGTTTTGTATTTGCTTTTGTAGAATACATTTTCTTTGTATGGATAATTTCCTTTTGTTGTTTTTATGCTGTCTTTAAGAAATATTTTTTTGTTTTCATTTCTGGCAAAAGTTTATCTAAATTGTTTATATCTTCTAAACTGTTAATATTTGTTCAAATCAATAAAAATATTTAGCAAAAAAGTAAACATGTTATAAATAAATGATAACCAAATGCATTTTCTTTAAAAATATCTGTAATAAATCATTCGTTTTTATTTGTTTAAAAATCAATGTGTATAAAGAGTTTTGTTTTATATTAAAAAATTATTTCAAAATGTTCTGCATTTTATAAATATTTGTGTCATTTTATTTTATTATTTTGCTGGGATTATTAATTTGCAATGTATAAATAATCACTGATTAACATTTGTTTGCTGCCTGACTTTGCAGTTTTGTTGTCTTTGTAATAATATAGGCGTATTATTGTTTTAACATAACTAAATAATCTATATGATGTAAGTATGTATGTATATACAATTGTAAATCCCCAACGCTGTGATTATACCTAACTGTCCTAAGATTAATGTTATAAAGGGTGAGAGGTGTGTGGTGTCTATGCATTAAAATGTGTTCCGACGACGATGAAAAATAAATCAAATTATTTATCTGAAGTTTGTTTTTTTTTTCAATAAAAATGTTGAAATCCTCTTCGACAATGTCAGAATTTTTTTCTTCTATTAAGTAGTTTTTAAAACAGGAGAAAAGCACACAATCTTTAACAAAAAATGGGATTGACTATTTAAATGTAGATGCACAGATTTTTTGAATATTTCATCAAAGGAAAGGTATTGTGTGACAAGTATACTTTTAGGCGGAAAGAATTCGTAACATTAAAACCAATGAACGATGGAAGTTTGGAACAAATTTAATCATTTCGAGAAAGTAATTGGAAAAGTAATTGGAAAGACTGCACAACAATTTGAAACTATGACAAACGTCTAATGCAATTTCGGAAACTGAATATAATTATTCACAAGTATTTTTCTTAGGTTGGCAACTATAAATACAAAATCTAAAGATAAACGTATATACCTGCACTTGATTTTAATCTCGTCTAGCCCTTGCCGACCAAATCGCTTTTACTTCTAGTTTGATATATAAACGGTACCAAAAAAGAGAACTGACAACGTCCTTTATTAAGGATATTTACTTAGAGGATACATTGTTATAATTTTTTAAAAGAAATGTGTAGAAAATTCTAATCACTCTGAGTAACGAAAACACAAAACACACATATGATAGTTTACGAAGAGGACAATCTCTGTCTAACTGTGACTTAGAGTATAATGAAGTTTTTATGGAATTATTGAATAATAGTTGGAAATTGATGGAACGGTCTAAACGGTCAGGTTGCATCAACAGCAGTTGTTGTTTTCTTATTTAATTTACGTTTATCGACCTGTAAATTCAATTTTATACTAGTAGCTCATAAATTTTTGGCTTTGAGATAAATCCGAAATAATATGTTCACGCATACCCATGAAACGATATAGACGACATCTGGTGATGCGAGTTTTCTTCGAAGATAAACGGTGATAGCATTTAGTGTGAAGAGAACACTTTTCAATTATATTAAAACTGCGACAATGTTTTCAACCGATATTTTCCCTTATTTAACTTTACAAAACATTTGATCGGTCAAATAAATGTAAAGGAAAAACATTGATCAAGAGCGTTCACATCATTAGCACACTAGTCAAATTTTTATTTTTTGGCAAATAATTTTGTTTTCCCTATTTGCCGTCAAATAAGATGTGGTGGTCAGAGAAATATATGACATTTTTCGTCAAGTATTTGTCCAATGTGGCCTTACCTTAACACGATGTGGAAACTGGCCTTTAGATTAGTGTATATAATTGAAGTCCTCAACGAAGTGTCTTTAATTCAAGTCGATTCTCGTCTGCGAAGGTTTGTGTAATTGAATTTTAAATATTTGTTGGTCTAATTTTCTTCATTGAAAAAAGTGGGTGTGAATTGTATTGAAAGTATATGGAGTGAAAATAATTGCAGTAAGAATTTTATTAAAATTGATCATGTATAAAAATTATGTATGAGTAGGATTATTTCTTTAAAAAAAATGAAGAACAAAAGGAATTTTGAAAAGCACTTGGCATTTTGTAAATATGGCACATAATGACATTTAGGAAGGTAATTTTAGTGAGCAATTATATTTATTACATTTAAAATTTAGCTTTTTTGAATTTTGAGTTTAACATTAAATTTTGCTTAATTTTTTCGTTGATTTCATTATTTTAATGGCTAAATGTTAGAACGTTACAAAACTTTCGTAGAAAAAGAATACTCAATTTCTTTAAAAATCGGAAAACGATTTTGCAAAAAAACTTTAATAACAGGTTTGTCAAGAACGATTTAATAAGGGGATTTCCTTTGTCTTTTGATAAAACCATTGGAATGCTTTCTTCAAATTTACAATAACATATTGTAATATTGGAAATAGTCTTTATGAAAATGTCTTTACATATCAGTATGTAAATGAATGGTTATTTAGATTTATTGGAATACCGACAGTTCAATCAGTTGTGATTACTATGCATTTATTTAAATATTGAAAGAGTTTTATTGAAATACAATGGCAACTAAACATAAATATTTTCAATGGGCGCTTTTTCCTTTCTTCTAAAATTAAAAACTTTATGAAAGAAATTAAAGGGAAATTTTATTATTCGAACTACGACATGTTGATTTTGCAATTGGTTTTTTCTATAAGTGCCAGTGCTTTTCAAACTAAACACAAAAGTTCTTCAATATATGATCAATAATTTTGTGAAATATGAATACTTATAATTTCTGGGATTTGAAATACTTGATTTGTTTAAGCCTAATTATAATTTTTTTTTCATCATCGCCATATTCAGCCTGCTGTGTTCTTTATTTTGGGTATGTGTGTATAAGGAAATTTGGTTACTGTTGTTGTTGTTGTTGTGTTTTTTCTCTTGATGTGTTTGTGTGTGTCTGTTCTATATTTTATAATAAATGAAATGTGGTAATACTTTTCTGAAGCTGTCAATAAATATCATTTTCATCCCAATCTACTGACTGCAGTACCAATTTATCCAGTTCTTTGGAATCCCCGGAGCTGCTATTGCGTCGCCGTCGTTTACGATGCAGATTCGACCATTTACGATTTAGATGTACCATTTGTGGCGCTGCAAACATGGCTGCGGCAGCTGCACTCAATTTAGTGGGAGTTATGGCACTGGTTAGGGTGCCCGCCAACGAGGTCGATTGCAGAGGCTGTTGATGTATGGAATTTGAACTGGAATTGCCATTCGAGGAACTAATGGTAAACGTTTCGCGATTGTTGAAAAGATATTTACGAGCTTGTGGCGGCATATCGGAACGTGATTTAGCTGAGGCATACGATGAGGAGTTATAATTGCTATAATGTGGGCCAGAATGATGCGATGAAGAATGCTTCGATTTACTCGAATGATGTTGCAAAGATGATGAGCGTTGTTGTTGCTGTTGCTGTTTTCTGTAGGGCGTATCATAGGGTGGGGGTGGTGTTATCATGGCCAATGAGGATGAGTCATCTTCATGGTCTGGAGCTAGTTCTAGTGGGTGTTGATCGGAACAGGCCTCACGAAATATTTCTTCCTCATCCTCCAGTTGGCGCTGCGATTGCTGTTGGTGGTGGTGTTGATGAGGTTGATATTCATTGGAATATTGTTGTTGCTGCTGTTCCATACCGTGATATTGGGAACTGTTCTGCTGATTGCTGTGTTGTTGATAGTTTAAAGAAAAAATTGGATATGAATAGGGTGGTGTATAGAGATAACCATCAGTGTAGACGGGTTCCGGTTCGTCATCGTCGTCATTGTAATCGGTAGAGGAGGGCACAAAATGATTCGTTGTGGGATTTACTTGTACAGGTGTGGCAGGAACGGATTTAGCCAACGAGCTTTTATGTCTTCGATTACTGTTTGTGTTGTTGTTGTGATGATGTTGGTTATGGTGATTGTGGTGTCTATGGTGTCTGTTACGTTTCATTTCTAGCTTATTGTGATTAGTAGTTGTTTTTGTTGTTGCTGTAGTTTTAGCTGTTTCGTTTGTCTTTTTGGCAGTGTTGTTTTTTGTTGTAGTTGTTGTTTTACAAAGTGGCATTGTTGCAGAAGATCTCTGCTCATCTATGGTTTTTGCTGTTGCGTTTGCAGTTTCAGCATTAGTGGCCTCACTTGTTCCTGCTTCGGGTGCCACTGAGTCTGTTGCTGCATTTGCATCTGCATCTGCTGCTGTTGTTGTGGTTGTATTGTTGGATGTTGTTTTGATTAGTGGCATTGATTTGGTATTAGTGATCAATCAATCACGATATATATAACTACAATTCTTGGGGCTCTCTTGTGGTGATGGACTGCTGGATGGTGGTGCTGGACTAGAACTACTATTTGACATAACAGGCGATGAAGCCGAACTGGAGTGTTGTGGACTATTGGAACGGTGTTGTTGAGTTACTGCAAAAATGAAACGAAAAGAGAAAACAGAAAAATGTATTGCCACAAAAGGCAAAGATAAATAAGTGAATACAATTGAAAACAGAGTACAATGGAAACACAAGAGAGAACATCAATTTTTTTTTAGTTCGAAAAAAGTCAGAGGGTCTGGGAATTTATATGAGATTTAACTTTACCATAGAAGCACATAATTTATTGTAAACTAAAAACGTAGATATATGAATTTTGAAAATTTGCAAAATATAATTTTAACTGGAGTCCACCATAAAAATAGGAAATAAATATTTATATACTTGAAATTAATCCCGCTTGTGAATTGTTTAAAATTTCAATCAAAATGTGAAATGATTACCCTTATAGAGTATTTGTTGTAAATGTCATCCTGTTTTCACGGCTCAGAATTTCTAATGTGTTTTAACAATTGGATATATACACATAGAACATACTATTTCTCATCACACAGTTTCTGTTTAGGTAAAGTTGTGACTCACTAGTGCTATTATCGCCTAAATTTGTCCAATAAATATTGGAACAGTTTTTGAGACATTACATACAGTTTATTAGTGTTAGCGTTATTTGAGTTTATATTCCCCAGTCCTTTTCAACATTTTTTATAGAGATAAGAATACAAATATTCCATCAGATATATCTAAAGGGTGAGATGAAAAAATTTCAACTAACTTCAGACTGCTGTCATTTCTGAGCCACTCGTCCGACAGCTGTTAAAATTATTCCGGTGACAGCTCATTATATTGTTTACAAGCGTACAAAAGCATTTTGGTGTGAATTTTCCAGAAAAAAAGTTATTCGTGATGGAATTAAAGCATGGTAGAGTGATTTCTTTATAATTGGCTGGGAGACCACAAGTGGCTATCGTTAGAGCACTCCAGCATTTAAATATGAATAAATCTTTTGTGTCTCGTACCATCGCTCGTTACCGTGATACTGGTAGTGTAGCCCGACGTCAAGGAAGTGGACGGAAGAAAACAGCAACATCAGCAGAATTGATTCCAAAAGTAAGGAATCGAATTGATCGAAACCCGCAGTGGCCGAAAAATGGCTCGTAAGCCGAACATATCGCAATATTCCATTCAGCAAATATTGAAAAATAAGCTCGGGGTAAAGCCATTGAAATTCTAAAAAGTGCAAGAACTTACACCGCAACAGAAAGAAAATAGTCTCAAAAGAGCTAAAAAGTTGCTTCGCTCGGCCGAAAGTGGTGAACTGTCGAATTTGATTTGATTTGATGAGAAAACATTAAAAAATACCAAAGTGTCGCTCATCTCAAGCAAGCGTTCGCCGGGAATGGGCCAAAATACCGCAGATCAACATTCGGGCAGCAAGTGACGGTTTCATTGGCCGTTTGAAGGCCATAATTCGTGCCAAAGGATACCAATTCGAATAAATCTAAAATTATTCTAAAATTTGATGCTATTTCCGTCATTTTTTGCTTTCAATCAATAAAATTTAAAAAAAGTAAGAACTATGGCTTTTCACCCTGTATTTATAGCCTATTCATGAATTATCCTGTTGGGATAAAATTCAAAGTCGATTTTACAATGACTGTTTTTCTGTTGAAGTCACGAGTTCACACTATTTTAGGTTTATCCTTCAGTTTTTGTAGAAATGGTTGCAATATTGTACGGGATCGGTTCATATCTATGTCCCATATAACAGTACTTCCAGAATCAAAGTAATCTGATGATATCCGATATATTTTCTAAACAATTAGCGGTTCCCATAGCAGAAAGGTGGGGAGATTCAAAAGTTTAAGCACTGAGCACCAACAGGATTTTAAATAATTTTTGGGACAGCAGTTTGAAACTCCCGCTTTTTATGGTTAATGTTGAGTAGTGGACATTTTGGTAGAGTAAATAGTTTCATCTCCGGAACCTTTTAAAATTTTACTATCTTCAGAAAATTTGGAGACTGCTTGTATGTAATTATGGGCAAATTTGCAGGATTGTAGTTTATTCAATGCAGGATGAGAAACAGTTAAAAAATGTAATTTATTTGTTCATTGTGTGTACTTAGTTGATATTGAATAGCTAATACCTATCGTATAAAAGCGATGTTTATATAGACTCAATGATCGACACATAGCCCTCCTGGAGATCAGAACAATTGTTGGTTATGTACTGTACAGCGTGTGTTCTATTTTGATCATTAGATACTCACTTCATGGACAAAGTTAAATCTCATACAAAAAGTCAACATCAATATATTATTTATTGAAATAATAAAATAATAGTCAAATAAATCTGGTAAAATGGATGAGTGTTGGGATGACAGATTAGTTTAGTTATGATAGTTCGGGATGAAAGAATGATTAGTGCTTGCCATGATGAAAATATAATTTCTAATAGACTTTTTCATTTGTATTAAGACTAGATGAATGAATGATATAATGACATATTGTTAGTATATATGTAACCTAGTTATATTCTTATGGTTCCCCATAATGTTAGTATTCTCTTAAGGGTGGCAGTATATGTATTTAGAATTATGTAGAAGTTTTACCTCCAGAAAATATGAAGTTTTCATTATAGTTGTTGTAATTATGGTACTTGTTCTCCTCGGGACTCATCTCTAAACAAACAAAAAATCGTAATGGGACAAAGCATATAAATTGTTCTTTATTGCATAATATTTATAATCAATTATTAGGGTGGAAAAGAACACACATCAAATCAAGTATTGTTTTTTATTTAAAAAAGGATCTTTGCATAAAGGAAATTATTATCATTATTGACTAAGTAATTTGAAAGTTATGAATCAAAAGACATTAAAAAAAAACTAAGAGAAATCATTCATAGTAATTGAAATAATTGAAGCAAAAAATGCTCATTGTCTATCTCTATGTTTTCTTATACGCTAAAGGGGGGGAAACATTCCAGGGGTATAAACATCATATTGAAGTTTAAATAATTTGGGTCGCTTAGGTATATTACTAAGTATATTTGAGCCTGGTATGGTTCTAGATATATATTGAGTCTGTGTCGCAGATAAAATAACTCGGTGACATTTTAAGAAGTAAGCCCTAAAAAATAGGGCCGCATTGTAAAATGATATCTGGCGTACACGCAGTGGCTACCCTACCCTAACCAGTAGAAAATTTACCAAGTAGTTAGTAATCGAATATATAGAATCGAATTAATTACGAAAAATCCAGTTGTTGTTTTTGAAATTTATAGTAAGTGTGGATTTTCTATTTCACTATTATACAATGGGTTTGAAGTTAGTATGTAGCACATTCTAAATGTGAATATATTATCTCTAATTTTTGGAAGAAACAATTATGGCTAAAATAAAATTCTGAATACAGAGGTCTATAACATCTATATGTTTTAAAAATACCGTTGAAAACAAGGCATTAAGCGAACTTTGGCTGTATTAATCTCTTTTTCAAGGATTTTTTCAATGCATTTTTGGTTTTAGTTTTTAAAGTAAACTTCATCTATTATTTTACTGTTTCTAACAACATATTTACGCTTCGGAGTAAAATGTTTCTATGTTATATGTTTTTGAAATGTATTTTATTATTTGTAAACTTTTTCGATCTGAAATGATTTAGGTGAGCACTAACATTGAGAGAAAGGGGTTTAAAGTTGAGCAAAACAGGTGTTTATTGAGGAAATAGTGAAGAGGAGATTTTGTGACACATATTTGTAAAAAAAGAACAGAACAATATCAAGGACCAGACACAAATTATTTTTTGTTTAACATTTTTCCATGAGGTAGGCTCATTTTAAAATTTTTGAAATTAAAAAAAATATGTCCTTCAAAGATATACATTTTTTAAGAATCCAAAAAGACAATTTTTGCTGGAGCCAAACTGGGGAACAATGGTATCATACATAAATATTGTGGTGTAGTAAACAACAAAAGGGAAGACATTTGGCTTTTATAGGTACAAAAAAAAAAAAATAAATAAATAAACAATAAAAGAGTAACGAAATTGAAGAGTCTCAAAGGAACACTATTTTTAAGCGTTGTTATATAGGTTTAAGGAGAGAAACCCGTTGTTGAATCCAACGAAAACCAGACCTTCGTTGAATTGAGATAAAGCAAATGGTAGAAAATATATATTTAGATGAAAATTCTGAAACTAAGTTTTTGGAGCTCAATTTGGACAATGTAACACAACCGCTTTTTACCTTAAACTGAGAGATAGGGAGACGAGAGAGGGAGACGAAATATCTTCTAAGCTTAAAACTTTCTAGAACAAATTAACTCTCATGAGAGTATATGCCACAATTTTATTGCATGGATGGTTTAATAAGAGAACTATCCAGATGTAGTCCAAGGGGACATTGTGGAAAGATTTTTCAAGATTTCCATAATAACTTCAAAGAAAGGATATGCAGAAATTTGTTAGAAACCCACATAAGGCATATTTACTACAAAGGAAGGTTTTAATTAGCTTTAATGACATGGTTTAAAGTCCCGCAATTCATTAATACAACCTAACTTCGGGGTAATCCTCAAATTACTGTATTGTTAGAGCCTCAGATTAGAGTATATCAATTTCGCTGGAAAACAAGAATTCCTTGATAAGCATTTTGGTGAGAATTTTCAGAAAAAAGTTATTCGTGGTGGAATTCAAGCGTGATAGAGAGATTTCTTAATATTTAGGTGGAAAACCACAAGTGCCTATCTTTAGAGCACTCCAGCATTTAAATGTGAATAAATGTGTCTCGTACCATCGCTCGTTACCGTGATACTGGTAGCGTAGCCCGATGTCAAGGAAGTGGACGGAAAAAAACAGCAACATCAGCAGAAATGGTTCGAAAAGTAAAGAAGCGACTTGATCGAAACCAGCGTCGTAGTGGCCGAAAAATGGCTCGTAAGCCGAACATATCTCAATATTCCATTCGGCAAATTTTGAAAAATGAGCTTTACCCCAAGCCATTGAAATTCCAAAAAGTGCAAGAACTTACACCGCAACAGATGTAAAACATTCGTCCGATGAGAAAACATTCGTTGTCCAGCAGTTTGTAAACAAACATAATGATCGTGCCGCCATAACAGACAATGGTCGCTATCCGCTCGTATTAATCGAATGGCATCAGAATAAATGCCGAATATTATGGCGAAAACATTCTGGAGGGTGTATTAAAGCCTTGGGCACGCAAACATTTTGGCCGCAGACCTTGGACATTCCAACAGGACTCAGTACCATCGCACTCAGCACGCGCCAACCAAGAATGGTTACAAAATGAGGTACCTCGCTTCATTTCCAGCGCACAATGGCCACAAAAATCTCCGGATACCAATCCGTTGGACTATTGTGTCTGGAGTATTTTGGAAAGCAAGGTTGGCACTAAAACATACCCAAGTGTCGATCACCTTAAGCAAGCGCTTCGCCGCGAATGGACCAAGATATCGCAGAGCAACATTAGGGCAGCGTGTGACGGTTTCATTTTTGAAGGCCATAATTCGTGCCAAAGGTGACCAAATTGAAACAAATCTAAACTTATTCTAAACTTTGATGCTATTTCCATTTTTAGCTTTCATTCAATAAAATTAAAAAAAAAAACAAGTAAAAAAACAATAAGTTCGGCCGGGCCAAACTTTTAATACCCTCCACCCTAGGGTAAAAGAACATTAGAAGAAATGTGGCAAAAAACATTAAAATGCCGAATATCGGGAGGTACCGTTATATAGGGGCTACACCAACACGTGCACCTATAATTACAATGTTTCGCCACACGAACTAGGACCCATTATGACCCACAAATACCAACTTTTACACAAATCAGTGAAAAAATGTGGCATAAATCATCAAAATACCGAATATCGGGAGGTACCGTTATATGGGGACTATACCAGAACGTGGACCTATACATGGAATGTTTTGCCACACGCTCAGGGACCCGTTGTGACCTACAAATACCAATTTTCAGACAAATCCGTGAAAAAATGTGGCATAAATCATCAAAATACCGAATATCGGTAAGTACCGTTATATGGGGGCTATACCAAAACGTGGACCTATACATGCAATGTTTTGCCACACGCTCAGGGACCCGTCATGACCTACAAATACCAATTTTCAGATAAATCCGTGAAAAAATGTGGCATAAATCATCAAAATACCGAATATTGGGAGGTACCGTTATATGGGGACTATACCAGAACGTGGACCGATATCTCATTTTCAATACCAACCATCCTAGGGACAATACACACACTTGTGCCAAATTTCAAAGGTCTACATCAAATAATGTGGGCTCTATCGTGATTTCAACAGACAGACAGACGGACAGACAGACAGACAGACAGACGGACAGACAGACAGACGGACATCGCTAAATCGTCTTAGAATTTTATGCTGATTATGAATATATATACTTTATGGGGTCTACGACGAATATTTAGAGGTGTTACAAACGGAATGACAAAGTTAATATACCCTCCTACCCATGGTGGAGGGTATAAAAATGTAAAAATTATTGCGTTTGACTTTGTTGCAGATTTTTTTATCTCACCCTGTATATATAGTTTACGAGGTCCGACTAATGTTTTGCGGGGTTTTACAAAATAAACATATATTTATTACATTAAGTGTTATGTAAAATATTATTGCATAGTACAAGGTATTGCCATTTTGGGTTCTCAATAAACTCATTCCAAAAAAGTAGTTTTCAATCTCAGACTTCTGTTTATATGCCATATAAACATGATATTCAAATTGATGTCTGGTTCAAAATAGGTTCAAAAGAAAAGCCTTTTACAAATATGTGTACATATTTTTCAAAAAAACAAAAGAGTAAAGAGGTCCTATTGCATATGTAGATCTTAGTGTGGGTCGTTGTTTTTTTTTCTAATATGGCATAATTTATCTTACACATACAATGCATGTTGCAAATATAAAAAAGGGTAAATATTATCTTTTTTCAGTCTTTTGGAAAAGTACACACTCACACATCGACAATATTTATATGTTGCAACATGCACCATTTACATTCGAATATCAATTTGGGTATTTTAATGCATTTCATTAAAATTGAAAAAACAAATTGTGAAAAATATTTTTTATAAAATTACAATTGAATTATAAATAAATTATAACAATGTGCAAGAAATATGAAATTTAGGTGGTTTTATTTTAAGTGAAATTACGACATTAAAGATATGAAAGCAATAAAATTAAATGAAAATACACACTCATATTTTTGAATCAACAAATCAATTGGAAAAAAATTTAAAGATATTTGGATATTTGTGTGTGCGTGTATGAAGTAAGAAATAGAGCTAGAGGTGATAACGTAATGTAAGAAATAACTTACCAATACCATGACGGGGCGGCTGCCTTCTCATACGACCAAGACTTCTATTACGTGTGTTTGTGTTAACAGCCTGAATTTTAAAGTGATTTTTGATTGGTATTTGGAATTTATTTTGAATTTTTGGTTTTTTGTTGCAATTGTAGTTGTTGTTTTGGTACATTTGTAAAAAATAAAAGAAAATGAATAGATTTTGTTGTTGTAAAACATAAATATTGTAAATTGATTACAACAATGTTGTGTTTTCCTCATTTTTTTGGATTTTTTGATTTTGTTATTCAATAATGAAAATGCAAATGATTTGTATGATGACAAATGATTATGGGGTTTTAATAAATCTAATCTAATGAAATTATTGTTCAAAATATTATTTCTCTATGTTGAATTTAAATGACATGCTTTTGTAAAACTGTTCAAGTTATTCAAAAATATTGAAACCATGTTTTCAGCATTAATTGAATTGCACATTAATTGATTAGCTGTCATTTAGGTGAAAGTTAGATACTGACAGCCACATGCTACATGTTTTTTTTTTTTGGTGTATTTAAATATTGCAATCTAAATCGATTCAAAATTGATAACTGTTAACTGTGGTTTAAAGACGATAGTACCATGCTGAAGATTGAAATTGTCGATATTAGTGTTTTCACAAATGAATTAGAAATCATATTTAAAAATTCCTAATTAAATATAGAAACTCAATTTTGCAAAATTCTTTCTCTTAAAATCAAACAGCATACAACCCCAATAAGTACTTTTTAGTTAAAATTATTCAATAATTTTGAAAGATTAAATCTTAGTAGCATCATAATTTAATAGTAAAATATGAATCTATTTCGAATAAATATAATTAAAATCCATAATTATTGGACCGAAACCCTGACTTCCATTGGAATGCATACAAATGTTGGAGATTCGTCGCATTCTGCGTCGCATTTTGTCACCGAAATATACATCTATACTAAAGACCTTAATACAAAAAGGCGAACATTGACAGTCATAAAGACTAAGCCAAGAGGTATATTATAACTATTAGAACCTGTGCCTCTTGGGTCGAAGTCGTTTCAGGACATTTGGAGTCGACTTAACGCTGTATTTGGCCATTGCGAAAAAAGGGAGAATCTGATTTCGCCCTGATTTGGCAAACCTGTATGTGCTTCATAAGACTTGGATAAAGTTCAAAGAGGGATAAAAGCGGCCCACTCCTTCTGGTGAGTTGCCTAAACTTAAACATTTAAAAAAGTGTCTATCATAAAAAGTGAAAAAATAATACAAATTGTTTCAAATATCGCCCACCGTAGTATTTGTATATGACTTAGCTCATGAATAAAAATTTTTTTCGCCCAAAATTATTAAATTTTACAAATAAGCAATATTAAAGTTGATATAAGTATTAGATTGGCTCTTAATATGGGATCATCCCATACTCACAAGAAGTGAAATATTGCAACGTTATGCTTATATTACTCCTATATCTCCGAACTAAAAAATGGATCAAAGAAAACTTTGTAAAATTTAAAATTAGAACCCAATGTCCATCTATAACTATTCTAACTTTTTTTAAAGTATTAATTTAAGGTTTTGAACAAACTCCCAAAAGTTTATACTTTTTGGGGTGCCAGGTCATGAGCATAGACTAGTAAATGCCCGTATGCCGAAAAATAATTTTATAATAAGTGAATTTATGTGTAATTATTTACCTCAACTATTGGAGTGAATCCAAATAGAACTTAATAAGAGAACGCTATTTCTTAAAATCTATTTATAAAGGGAACGACAATTTTTTAATAAAAACCACATTCAGTCACATGTATATCCGCTAAAATCAAGCTTAGATCACGAATTAATCCGATTGCTCTGATGGGTAAAATGGTCCTATATTATCTATTTTCTTTGAAGGAATTTGAAGGCCAATATTTGTAAAAAAATCGAAAGTAAATGTCTCCGATAAATACGATAAAATGCATACGTATTTGGAAAGTTATATTGTTTTTTAAATGAGCACATAAGTATTTTTCTTATATTTGTATTTTTCATCATTTGTAAAATATGACTATATTTCATAGTCATCATAATACCGAAATGGAAAATTATAGATCTTCCATTCAGTACTTTTCGTACCGGTACGAATTTTAAATAAACTTCCTTATCTAAAAAGTAAATTCTCAATTCTATTACCAAAATTTTTATTTTCAGCTCTATTCCTGCACTCCTACCTGCCCATTTTCCAACCCATAGCTACCTTCAAAATTCAAATTTTTTCCGCTCTATTCCTATACTTATAATATGTTATGTACATTTAATACTTCTGAATTCCGAGATTCACATTCTTACTCACAGTGATTCCTATATCAATATTCAAAATGTTGATTGAACACTTCATAATCACAGTGATTCTAATACCAAAAGTCATAATTCCAGTTCTTTTCCTACACTATTTATCAAAATTTTAACGATTTGGTACTTTTCCTACACTTATTGCGCATCTTTCTATACTAAATTTCAACATTCAGCTTGTATATTTTTACCCAAAACGGAATTGCATTACAGTTCTTACACTTTGTCCACAATTTCAAAACTACATTCTCATATCAAGACTATTTCCCAAATTTTAGTGAGTTTGGTACACTTATTATTCGACTTTCAAAAAACCCGTTGGTTTGTCTATCCTACACAACATCAAAAGGTCCTTATTCCTAATTTCAGATTTGAAACTCCATACCTTTTGAAAATACCAAATTTAATACCATTTTGCGCTTTTCGGATTTTTTAGTATATAATTCCAAATGCACCTCCATATATCAACCCTACCACAAAAAAAGTGATCTTAATACTAAATTTTTAGTTTTAAGCTCCATTTCTACCTAATGCTACTTTTTAGATTTCAAGAATATGCATCAGTACCATTTAGTACAATTCTTGCACTTGGTGCACACTTCCAAAATCATTTCCTTATATCAACCCTTCTTCTCCAACTAAATTTGGTACAAGAATTTGGTATACACCAAGATTTCACATAATATGATAAAGGTACCAAATCTAGTGCATTTTGATTGTTTTCAGCACACGATTAGTACAAAAGAAATTTTGGTACATCCATCCTACAACCCATCGCTGACCCTCGTTCCAAATTTCCTTTTCCTTGAACCCATGAAATGGATTCAATTTTTGGTACCTTACATTTATATTTCGAATTTCCAACAAAAACCCAACCTGATCTTACCCTTACACCACATTGACCTATGGCAAAATTTCAAGATTCTATCAGCCATTTCGCCTGGGTGTTGATAAATCCTTAAAATCCTTAAAATTGAAAAGAACAATGATTATCACCAAACAAGAAGCAGAAATACAAAAATGTATTCCAAGAAAATATAAAGTACATCCGGTCGAATATATTGTAAAACAAGTAAAAAACATTAAGTTCGGCCGGGCCAAACTTTTACTACCCTCGACCTTTGGGTAAAGGAAACATTTGAACCCACTATGGCCCACAAATACCATTTTTTAGACATATTCGTCGGAAAATGTAGCAACAATTATCAAAATACCGAATATCGGGAGGTACCGTTATATGGGGACTATACCAAAACGTGGACCGATATCAATCACTCTCGTAAATCCCTAAAATTGAAAAGAACAATGATTATCACCAAACAAGAAGCAGAAATACAAAAATATATGCCAAGAAAATATAAAGTACATCCGGTCGAATATATTGTAAAACAAGTAAAAAACATTAAGTTCGGCCGGGCCAAACTTTTACTACCCTCGACCTTTGGGTAAAAGAAACATTTGAACCCATTATGACCACAAATACCATTTTTAGACATATTCGTCGGTAAATGTGGCAAAAATTATCAATATACCGAATATCGGGAGGTACCGTTATATGGGGACTATACCAAAACGTGGACCGTTATATCTCATTTTCATATCAACCATCGTAGAACAATACAGGTAGACTCATCGACGCAGCTGATGAGACAATGAACTGTCAACCCAATTTTGGAATTAGAATTTTAATTGAAAAAATATTTAAATTTTTAAAAATATATTTCTCAACAACCTCTGATAGTAGTTGTATAAGAAAACATATAAAAATATACTATATATTATATAAATATATTATATATATATAATATATTTTTGAAAAATCATTTTAAATAATCCTGAAATATCAATGTTCCGAAGCGTTGATGCATCTACCTGTATTCTTCTACCATGATACCAACCACCGTAGACACAATGCAAATTGTTCTGCTAAATGTTGATGCTCTACGCCAGACAATGTTGGCTGTATCGTGATTTCTACAGACAGACAGACGGACATTGTTAAATCGACTTAGAATTGTATGCTGATTATGAATATATATACTTTATTGGGTCTACGACGAATGTTTAGGGATGTTACAAACGGAATGACAAAGTTAATATACCATCCTTTCCAAGGTGGAGGGTATAAAAAGCCTTAAAAAGTTTAAAACTATTTTCGGGTAAAGAATAAAAAGTCCACATTTTTTGTAAACAAACTGGGATTTTTTCTTGGACACCGTTTGAAATTCTTTTTTTTTTCCATTTTCGGCTGAATTTACTCCGATTGCAAAATTTGCAAACTTTTTAAGAGATAATAATTTCCAAGAGATTTAAGAGATGTATGTATCTAAGAGACGTATTCGAATATTAAAGTTGTATATAATGTCTATAAAAACGTTACTGAGTATTGCATAAGTTACAAAAACTAAAAACTACTATTTACGCTAGTCATTTACGAAACAACATGCATGGAAAAAGGGTCTCTCCGAATTTTTAAGTGTTGGGATAGTCAGGAATAAATTGTGTGAAAAAAAAACGTTATTTATAACGTTTTTAAAAACGTATATTTCGAAAATGTGATAGTTTTAACCAATATGGAAATTTTAATAACAATGTATACGTAGACCAATGTGTACTGCAGATAATGATGAAATCTATGTTTTTATATATTTATCAAGCCTACCTAAGAAGAAAGTCAATAAATAGGAGAATGTAGAGTATTGGGGATGCGGGATGGCTGATTGTTTTTTTATAAGTTTTGTTTGTGTGTAACATTTTTGATAGAGAAATCAAACACCCATTTTTATTTTGGCAAAGCATTGAAACTTAAAAGTTACCAGTATCGCCATTTCGTTTTGTGTTACAAAAGCCAAAGAAGAACTTTAGTCAAATAAAGAAAGAGAAATACAAAATGGAATGCATAGGAAGTTGATGTTTAAACTAGAAAAACATAATTTAGCTATGAGTGTGCAAAAATGCTGAACAATTGGTTTTGAGTTTAAAGCCAATATTTGTTTTTTTTTTGTTTATTATTTACAAAACGGAAACTTTTCAATGTATTCTTTTTTTATTATTATCTAAGCAATAAAAGTTAAGCAAAAATTTGATATAAATAAAACATTTTCAAACAAACTCTTTTGCATTTTCTTTTCTTCGATTTTATAAACGATTAAAACCATAATGAATTATTAATTATAACAATAACTGAAACAAAAAAGGTTGAAGCCAGAAACAAAAACAACTTTTATTTACCATATTTTGGGTAATTAATCCCTGACTGGTTTCAGCCGCCCCACTCCCGTCTCAAAGGTAAACCTAATGGGGAAGAGAAAGGAAAACAGGTAAGAAAAAAGTAGAAGATAGTATAGAGTTGTTGTTGTTCTGCTTCGTATGCTATCGTGTGTGTAACCAAAAACAATTAGGAAAAATAAAACAATAATAATTAAAAATTAATTTTGACAAAACAAATGAAAACGCTTTTTTGAATTATTAAAATTTCTCACTGACTCTCTTTTTTTGCATTCGATTGGTGTATTTTATGGTTATCTCGTGAAAACAATACTTGTTGTTAATAAAAGAATATATTTGAATTTCAGAAGAATAGGAGAAAATTTATTTACATAGGTTTTTTACAGTTTCTTTTTTTATTCGTTTTGGAAACCAGTCCCACATAAACACACAAATATATACAATTTACACATAAGATAATTATTAGCACATTGCGTACATTAGATTAACCCACCTCCTTGCAAATATACTATACTCAAACATTGATTCCAAATTAGCGAAACAGTTTCCCTTTTCTTAGCGGTGAAAAAAAAAAAAGAATTTTGTTGAAGAGATATACAGGGTGAGATGAAAAAACTTCAATCAACTTCAGACTGTTGTCATTTCTAAGTCACTCCTCCGACAGCTCTTAAAATTATTCCAGAGACAGCTCATTATATTGTTTACAAGCGTACAAAGCCATTTGGTGAGAATTTTCCAGAAAAAATGTTATTGGTGATGGAATTCAAGCGTGATAGTGTGATTTCTTTATATTTGGCTGGAAAACCACAAGTGGCTATCGTTAGAGCAATCCAGCATTTAAATGTGAATAAATCTTTTGTGTTTCGTACCATCGCTCATTACCGTGATACTGGTATCGTAGTCCGACGTCAAGGAAGTGGACGGAAGAAAACAGCAACATCAGCAGGAATTGTTCGAAAAGTAAAGAAGCGATTTGATCGAAACCCGCGTCACAGTGGCCGAAAAATGGCTCGTGAGCTGAACATATCGCAATATTCCATTCGGCAAATATTGAAAAATGAGCCATTGAAATTCTAAAAAGTGCAAGAACTTACACCGCAACAGAAAGAAAATAGACTCAAAAGAGCTAAAGAGTCGCTTCGCTTGGCCGAAAGTGGTGAACTGTCGAATTTGGTTTTTTTGATAAGAAAACATTCGTTGTCCAGCAGTTTGTAAACAAATAAAATGATCGTGTTTATCTGCCAAATAGGTCAGTAAAAATTATGGCGTTTTACTTTGTTGTAGTTTTTTTTATCTCACCCTGTATACACCTTAAGCTTTTTCAAAATTGTGACCGTTTGTTGAGTCAGAACTTGAAGAAGCAATAGATATAGGATATATCCTTACACCAGATATATTACAAAATTTTTTGGGTTTGGGACATTTGTGAAGAAGACACCAGAAGATGTGGATCGACATATAGCATTTTTAAATAAATAAAAGAATAAAAGAAATATTGGAATGTGCGAAGTTTGAACAAATTTAACTGATTTCTCAATTATAACATATACGAGTATTGCTCTTTTTCAAATTGTTGAATTTTCGTTAAAGAGACTTAAATAGAGAGATTCTCACTCTTGATGTAATTTTGTTAAAAATATTATAATGTCCAAGGTTTGATGAAATCTGTGAACAAGTTGTTGCAGAAGGAGTGGGTCGATATTGTTGACTTTCGCACAAAACCTCAATCTGACAAAAATATTAAAATTTTAAAAAATGCAATTAAAACTATTATTTCAAAATGGTTTTGAGGATACCTGCAAGAGGAGTGCCCCAATATGATCCGTCAACTATCTAGATCTCGTTTTGACAGAAAATTGGAATGTTCAAAATTTGATGGAAGTCGTCAATTTAGTCATGATTATTCAAAATGTAGACCTTTTATGGAAATCCATAAGGAGTGGCTCTATATTGCCAATTTTCATAACTCAAGTTAACTTTGAACAAAATCGGAATCTTCCTTCATTTATTTCCGATCAAATATTTCGTCATTTTTGACTAAGCCATATAACTAAAAAAATTAAACCGCTATGTAATGAAAGACTTTATTATGGAATGGTTGAATTTTGCTTCAATTCATCATTTTACAGAAGCTGGTGCAATATTGCGCCTTATTTTGCTATAATACTGGTAGATGATTGTCATCCGGCATTTTCAGTCGAAAGTTTCTTTGAAAGCTTGAAAGTCTCTATTTTTATATGTGTAAGCCTAAGAAAAGATGTTTATAATTCGTTCCCCTATAATATGGGATATACAACTGTTTTTACGTGCGAAGGTTCGCCGAAAACAGAAGATTATTTATTATTTATGTAAAATATGTGACTCATCGTCGAAAATATTTTAGATATGAAGATAATGTTTTATTGTTGCATAATAGTAAGGCTTAATTCCATTATTGTTGTTTTTATAAAAACAAAATTTTTTATTAGTGGAGAAAGAATGTAACTGATAATGTGTACCAGTGAGTAAGTCAGAGAATACCGAGGTTTCGAAAGATATAATGTTTAAAAAAATGACATATTCGATTTTGTAAATGAGTCTAATTCTATTCTCTATGGTTTTGCAATGGCCCAACTTGAGTTATTGACAATTTGGCAAATAATTTATGTGATTCAAATATAACACTCTTAGCTAGAGATGCAAATTCTCAGTAAATCAATTACCAAATATATTTTCCCAACTCGCTCCCATATATTGGTCTTTTGAGTTATCAAACAACATCCAGCAATAGCACTAAATTTTAAGCACTTGGAAAATGTAGAATTATTAATTATCCAAAAATCATATTTTGTGCGGAAGTCAGATAGTCTTTCTTCATATGAAAAAGATAATTGTTAAAACTCAAAACAAAACCCTCTATAATATTGATTGCGCCATTCAGTCCAATAGGGGTGATCTTAGCATAAAAGACATGAAGAAGCCTAGTCAACCAAACAAGTTTAAAGATGATGATTCGAAAGTTTTATTCCACGTATATTTTTGTCAAACAAAGGAGACTTAGCAGGATGTGCCGAATAACCCCTTAAAAGGTAATATAAACAAACTACCTTCTGTATAACCAGTTGTTACTTCTGGAAAGATACAAAGCAAACACACTTATTTTCCCATTACCAAGTAATGAGTAATGTCGGCTGACAGAATGCGCGTCCGACTACAAAACAGAAAGTTTTGAGTTCGAAACTAAGCGTCGATAAACTTACTTACTTTACACATAATAAAATACAATGACCTGTTAATAAAGATATAAGGTTTTAAACAGTCCATAATGTTTGTAGCTGTGACGCTGTGTGTGTTGTATTTATGTACTAATCACAAGGGTGTGGGCGTAATACCAGCAGCGGACAAAGAAAAAAGGGATAGTTGTAAAATGTGGAACATTTATTCTAAAAATAAAACAAATGTGTTTTTCTACTTATTGTTAAATTTTGATGGCCAACAATTAATTACTATATTTCGGGCAACATGCCCTCATATAAATAATAAGTTAGTAGGTTGATTCGTAAATAGTTACGACTTCCAATAAAATTGATTTGGAAACCTATTATTTGAAATTGATTTTTTTGCTAATAGTATATCAGCAGCGCTGCTCAAGAAAAATATCTCTTTCCAGTCAAATTTCTCTTTGCTGAATTAAATCAAGAACTAAACAGTGTTAAGTCATTATTTCTACAAATATTTTTTAATGATTTGCTTTATAAACTATTTTGGCAGACATTCATGTTTAAAAACAATTAAACGGAATTTTAAATTATAAAGAAAAACATAATTTTAATTTTCTCTTAAATTTTCTCAAAATCATGTTCTAGAACACGGTTTTGAGCAGGGCTGATATCAGACATAACATTGGAAAAGAGACTGTTACATTTTGCTCTCTTTGTAATAACAAAGACATTTAAACAACCAAATAGAAAAGAGAGAGAGAGAGAAGTTGAAAGAAGAACGCAAATCTCATCACTTCTCTGTAATTCCTCAAAAGAAAATGATTATTTTTTATCAAAAATGAATACAGTTATAAATTAACAACTGATTGAAAGAAAATGAAAACTGGAGAGAGTTGTAGAAGAGGATTTAGTATGAAAGTCTTCTTCAGAATACTTTTCATAGTTTTGATGCGTTAATCTTGCAGTTGAAACTCAAACTTTCATTCGTATTGTATGATGTATGTTCCAGTGAGAAACTCCATGTAGGGACACATGACAAAATTAATTTATTTAAGGATCCAAAAGTTTGTGAACTTTCTGGCGAGGAACCACAATTTATTGCGAAATGAAAACATCATTATTTGCTAAAATATGCTACAAAACATCACTCATGATTGTTAATTAAAAACTGCTGAATTAGCGAAAAACAACTTAATTCTATTCGGTTAGTAAATGAAAAGCATAATTTGGAGCTTTAGTGTAAAGAAAGTGGTAGGCGATAGCACAACAAATAATAGAGAGATAGAAGAAAGATTTATTCTTGAATACCACTAAAATAAATAAATTTTGTTAGCCCTTGTTCGCAAAGAAATTAGTAGACTTCATGCTGAGTATTTTTAAAATTCTACACATTAAACATTTATAATTATTATTATTTTTTGTTTGTAGTTGTTAGTTTTATGTTAAGACAATTATACGTGAATATGACATCAAACAATTCTAGCTACAAATTGACACATGACTTATGTTTAAAAAATAATACACCAATCGACGACAAAGATCAGGCTTAAGTAATTAGTTATTAAAAAAACGAAACAAATGAAAGTAATTTATTTAAATAATAATTTTGTATATTTGTAGTTATATTAAAAAAAATATATAAAAATACACCTAGTGACGACATCATGACAATGTAATAAAACTCGATTGTGATTGTATTTAAATAAAACTCACCTTCTTGACACTGCGAGTGGTGGAAAAGCCATCACCACGGCGATAGTTATCACCCTAAACGAGCAAAATAATGATTAGAATGGTTGCAAGTGTCAGAACTTCTTGACTTACCATTACTTGATGAGATCTTAAAGTACCAAAATTATCACGACAACGATATGATTGTTGGGTATTATAACCATCTGGCTGGAATTGGAAGAACGTTTCTGAGTTGGGTCCATGATGGGGTGGCATGGGTTTGCGTAAAGTACTCTTGGGCGAATGCATTTTTGGTGGTGGTTGTGGCAACAAAACCGGTTCAGCGTAGGTTACCTCTTCAACTTGGGGTAACAGCTTCGGTTCGGCTTGTATTCTACTAAAGCGACAAAAACAGATAAAGTTCCGTTAAATGGATGTGTCGAAGATTTGAAGCACTAATTCTTACCTGTTAACATTTTGTCTTTGCTCAAAGTATTCATATTCTGTGTCAGGATACGGTAGATTGTCATCTTCATCCTTGTGACAGCGACGACCGCAGAAATAGCCTGTAAAGAAGCCAACTAACAGCGAGAATATGGAACCCGCTAAAACAGCCATCACCAATGTTTCCACCGTATACTGGGCATTTATGATATCTGGAGAAATGTGGGGACCTTTTTCGATTAGTTTCACAATACAGGTGGCAAGTTCGTGCCATTATGGCAATGATGTTGTCAATGTTTGCGTGTGTGTGTGTGTGTGTCATGTTGTGTTTTTGAGGTTGGGAATATTGGCCAATCATTTCGTGGGGGTGTAAGATGCATATTGGTAATATGTGTGTATCGTGTATTTGTATTAGTTTGTTTTAATTTGTGCCACAAAAACAGTTCCCCGATATTTGAGGATGGTGGTAGACAGCAACAGCAATAACATCAAACATCGAAGAACCCAATAACACACAGACATATATAAGAGGAAATCCAATCAAATTAAATTGTAGTCCATGTGAATAGATAGATATATATGGGTATATATGTAAAGGTATGTGGATATTGTGTATGGAATACATGATTATGCATGTGTTCGAAAGGATGCATACAGGACACAGATATAATAGCATTTGATTGATTTTTTGTTGGATTTTTGTTTTTGTTTCGTTTGATAACATTTATAACATTATACAACAACATGTAAAAAAGACGAAAAAAAGAACAAAGAGAAACATTAAAAAAATACAACGTGATTAAAATTTTATATTCGATTGAAATATTTTCTAAAATAAAAAGTTTATATAAATAATACATACACGTGCAATAATTGCAGCGAAATAAAATTTTAAAATATAATAAACATTTCGATGACATTTTTGAAGACAGCATTGAAAATGTTTTGACGGCTGTTCATTTTTAAAATGGGAGACATAATTGCCTTAATATCCAAATTTTAACTACATTTTCCGTTTAACAAGATTTTCTTAAAACAACGACCTAGTAAAACATGTAATTTTAGACCATTAAAAAGACTTTGAATTTTTATTATGTAGTCATAGACAATCCGTGGATGGTTATCCAGGAATTCCTAAGTAACGCGGCGAATTATTAACGCCCCTAAAAGAGACTACCTAATTAAGGTATTTTGTAAATCCATAATCTTAAAGGTTTTGTGAAGCTGCATTCTAAGGCGGTTTGTGAATTCACAATTTTTTTGAGAGAGGTGAACTGAATAATTATATGGGCTTTCAGATGGTCTGTTAACTCGCAAAACAATCATTATATTATCATTGATAAGCTTAATTTTCCTGCCGTTTAGACCGAAGCTAAGAAACCTCATTTGTGGGTTAATACTCGATTGGGGGATCTTTTCGACATGTCCCACATAAATATCTACGTCCTTCTCGGGATTACACCTTAGAACGATTGAAGAGGCCGCAATGACTGCAAATACAGATAGATTTAGAGTCGAAATTTACAATTACCATCCACCATTTGAAAAGTAACAATTTTGAAAATATATTCATATTTGTAGACATTTTGTTGAATAGATCTTGTAATACTATATTTTGGAAGTTGACTTTATATAGATCTTTAGGTATATATACAGGGTAAGATCAAAAAACTGCAATCAACTTCAGACTGCTGTCATTTCTAAGCCACTCGCCCGGGAGATGTTAAAATTATTCCAGTGACAGCTCATTATATGATTTACAAGCGCACAAAAGCATTTTGGTGAGAATTTTCCAGGAAAAAAGTTATTCGTGATGAAATTCAAGCGTGATAGCTCGAAGTAAAGCCATTAGAATTCCAAAAAGTGCAAGAACTTACACCGCAACAGAATGAAAATAGACTCAAAAGAGGTAAGGAGTTGCTTCGGTTGGCCGAAAGTGGTGAATTGCTGAATTTGGTTTTCTCCGATGAGAAAACATTCGTTGTCCAGCAGTTTGTGAACAAACAAAATTAACGTGTTTACTTGACAAGGAGGTCAGCTGAAAATGTGCACCTTCGGTTGGCCACCAGAACTCAAGCTCCAGCTATGGTGATGGTGTGGACCGCCATAACAGCCGATGGTCGCTCTCCGCTCGTATTAATCGTGGCATCATAATAAATGCCGAATATTATCGCGAAAATATTCTGGAGTGTGTATTAAAGCCTTGGGCACACAAACATTTTGACCGCATACCTTGGACATTCCAAGAGTACTCAGCACCATCGCACTCAGCACCCGCCACCCAAGAATGGTTACAAAATGAGATTCCTCGCTTAATTTCCAGCGACAAAATCTCCGGATACCAATCCGTTGGATTATATTGTGTCTGGAGTATTTTGGAAAGCAAGGTTGGCACTAAAAATACCAAAGTGTCGATCACCCCAAGCAAGCGCTTCGCCGGAAATGGGCCAAAATACCGCAGATCAAGATTCGGGCAGCGTGTGACGGTTTCATTCGCCGTTTGAAGGCCATAATTCGTGCCAAAGGTGACAAATTCGAACAAATCTAAACTTCTTCTAAAATTTGATGCTATTTCCGACATTTTTTGCTTTCATTTAATAATATTTAAAAACAAATTTAAAAATGATGGTGTTTGACGTTGTTGCAGTTTCTTTATCTCACCCTGTTTATTGTGAACTCCAAACTCCAACGTTGAAACAATGGCTAAGCAATTCGAAATTCCTAATATATAGGGAGGGTCCGTTATATGGGAAAAGTTCTTGAAAGGACTATGACTAAAACCTTCAATCTGGCGGTACCGTTATATGGGGGCTATGCGAAAGCGTGCCCCAGCATGGACCTATTTTCAATGCCAAAGATTCTACATTTGATAAAAATTTAATCAACTTACTTCATTCACCGTCATAAATGGCTAAATTGACTTAGAATTTTATGCTGATCAAGGGTGTATATACTTTGTGGGGTTTAAATGGTATTTTCGAGGAGTTACAATCGGAATGACGAACCATAATATGGTGAAGATGTATAAAAACATGTCATTCAAGGGTAAATCCGAAGATAGTCCCCGGCTGTCATACTGGAGTCCAAGACTAAAAAGACAGCGAAACCTGATAAAAAAAATCAGATTCGACTGCGACCTTTATAAGATTATAATCCAAAAAGTCCGTGGAACCTAGTACGACTTGGATATTTTTCGATTCTTCATCTATGCTATAGATAGTTAACGATTTAATAGGCAATGCTTATTGCGATCTTCACGTTCTTATAAGTAGGAAAATCTCTCAAAGCAACATAAATATAAACATAAAACAAATAGGCATGCAATTAACATAAGAAAATGCTTTCAACACTGAACGAAAATTAAAATATGTAATATTTATATTTAAACAACACTTAAAACATTCAAATTGCACAGAGATATTTAATACATACCCTCGAAATTTTTGTCCTGCAAATTGATTACTTCATGATCTTTGCTTTGGCGGCGTTGATCCAATAAGCCCATATCATCTCGATAGCCTTTTTGTTCGCCAACATTGGCGTCTTTTGAATTTATTTTACCTAGAAAAGTAATAGTTATAAAATTTCAAAAATATTATAATGTCATGTATAAGGTGAGTGATATGGTTCGTATGGGAAAATCATGTTCTTCGATGGTATACTACAATCTACATACTGGCTATGTAGATGATATGTCATTTCTACTACCTTGTAATGAGGAAAGTATGTAATGTAGGTACTTAAATTGATGGCCGTAACAAAAAAGAAACAATTACGTTATATTTTTGCTGAATTAAAAATATAAACCCGTTTTATTTCCAAAAATCTACATATATTCCACTGAAACTATCAACCCTATATATTTTCATTTCCTTGGCATCCTCGTTTGGGTTTAATGTTCAAAATGGCTATCACATATTAAGGCTAATATTTTATCCCAGACACATTTCTAATGTTGACATCCATTTATATCCCTGCTCTCTTAGACTTTGCAAAAGATAATCTTTTAAATTACCTTAATTTCTCAAAAGATGCAACCAAGTGTGTAATATTTTTCTGCAAGCCATATGTTGCAAAACTCATTCATCTACCTTCATTGTTTTTGTTAGCAGACCACACCAGACCAGACCGAGCGAAACGAATTTTTTGTTTTTTTTCCTATAACGAAACGAGATTTTTATCTTGAACTTTTCAACTTAACCCCTGTGTCGGCATTTAAGAGACATTTGTGTCTCTTGTGCCCGCTCTGGCCACGTTCTCCTTCTCCATCGGTATGATAATACATAGCGATAGCCAAAAATTGAATTACATTAATAATACATGTGGAGTACAAATCTTGTTAAAGGACAAAAATGTGAGTCGGTGGAGTCGTGAAAAGAAGGATAGGTTCGCAGGAAGATAGCTGAGATATTAAACACAAAAGTGTCCAGAAAAAAATCAACAACAAGTAAAACGTTGCTGGTGATGTGAGAGTTTCGAACAGACAACAAGAATGGCTCATGTGAGGCAGTGGCCCAAGCCGAGACACCAGCAATACTACCAAAACAAATTGCAATTTTCACTTTTGGCAATAATCCAAATCTCCAATTACACATGAAATTTTTATTACAACAATGTAACCAAAATGCAACATCGCATACCCGGACACACAGATGTATGTGTGTCCGGGTGATACATTTGTAAACGCAGATCTTTCTCACAAATTAGTGACTGTGTGTGTGTGTGTGAAGGAGAACAACATAGCAAAGATAGCAATTTACAATATCTTCGTTTTGTTTTTGTTTGAAATGCATGCTGCTGGTGTCGGTGTTGGTGACGACGATGGTGATGGTGATGATGATGAGGACAGCAGTGAATGCTGGCTATACTGGAAAACACCATCGGAATGATGTATATAACAAGGAGTACAAACAAATATACTGGGAGCCTGCAGTAAAGGTTTGTTGTTTCTTTTTTTAAATAGCCATAGCATTTGCCTGCAACATATGCATCAATGTGCAGATATTTGCAAAGCAACAATAACAATAATACTAACAAATTCAACCAAAGGTTAACAACATTTGTACACACCATCGACTAGTACACAGTTTACAATAATCATATTTATCCTTGGTACATGTGTTTAAAATGTTAAAACGCCACCACCACCCACCCCTACAATTATTTTCAATGCTGGAAATGATGATTTTGGAGTATAAATGTTGTTTGATACCAACCTGAGGGGCATGCAGCATGTTGACCAGTTGTGACATTTTGATAATAATAGTTCTCCTCAAGCCATCGTGGTGCACCATGGGAACGACATTTGCCAGCAATTTTATCCCAGGCACAGTATGGATCTTGTAGAGCCACGCATTCGCTGTATTGGACGAGAGAGAAAGAGAGAGGGAGAAAAGAAAGTAAGTGGAATTAAAAATATACAATACAGATATTTTTTAAGAAATATATAATATATAAAAAAGTCTTGCCCATTAATTACGATAATTAGCCATCCATAATCCGTCGTTTGAAAAAGGGCGAGTAAGGAAGCACGACCGCTTCGTTAGGGTGTTATTTCAATTCTGAATTTTATTTAATTTTATTTTTTTAAGTGCTACAAAAACTATTCTAACTTAATCCAATGTTATAAAATTTAATAGGGAACATCACATGGCTACCTGTCCCTTCATTCAAGTGGTCTTGTCTCATAACTGGCGCATCGATATTGTGTGTTTAGATCATGATCTTTATTATCTTACACATTATCGTATGGAACTGAATTGTACACAGAATCAGATCAGTTTGAAATGTTCATTTTTAATTTTTCCAGAGCCTCACCCACACTCAAAAGTATGTACAAAGTATTTAGTACACAGTGAATAGATATGACAGGTAGAATCAACAGAATGTGCACATTGAGAAGTTTCGAAAAAATTTCGAAAGTAACATAGGCTATATACATTTTTGAAATTCCACTTGGAAGTGGAGATATAGCATCAGAATCGTAGGTACCCCCAAAAATTTAGATTTTGTATGCACATATCTGTTGATCGATTACAGATACAGTCTCCAAATTTGGAATGCGTAACGGAATTTGGAAAAAAAATAAATTTGCCAAATTATATTCAAATCGGTTCAGATTTGGATATAGCTCCCAAATATATTTTCGCCGATTTCAAGCATTTGATGCACCAAACACGCCATGTATCTCTAATTTCAATAAAATTTGGAATGTGTAGCGGAAATTAAAACGAATATACATTTGTCAAATTATATTGAAATCGGTTAAGATTTGGATATAGCTCCCATATATATCTTCAACCGATTTCGTTTATTTGATGCACCAAACACGATATGTATGTTCGATTCCAATTAAATTGGGACTGTGTGACGGGATTTTAATTAGAAAATAAATTAGTCAAATTATATTAAAATCGGCTCAGATTTGGAGATAGCTCCCATATATATTTTCCGCCGATGTCACATATTTGATGCACAAAACACGATACGTATTTTCGATTCCAATGAAATTCGCCATGAGTGACTAAATTTGGTACAACAAGTAAAAAAACAATAAGTTCGGCCGGGCCAAACTTTTAATACCCTCCACCCTAGGGTAAAAGAACATTAGAAGAAATGTGGCAAAAAACATTAAAATGCCGAATATCGGGAGGTACCGTTATATAGGGGCTACACCAACACGTGCACCTATAATTACAATGTTTCGCCACACGAACTAGGACCCATTATGACCCACAAATACCAACTTTTACACAAATCAGTGAAAAAATGTGGCATAAATCATCAAAATACCGAATATCGGGAGGTACCGTTATATGGGGACTATACCAGAACGTGGACCTATACATGGAATGTTTTGCCACACGCTCAGGGACCCGTTGTGACCTACAAATACCAATTTTCAGACAAATCCGTGAAAAAATGTGGCATAAATCATCAAAATACCGAATATCGGTAAGTACCGTTATATGGGGGCTATACCAAAACGTGGACCTATACATGCAATGTTTTGCCACACGCTCAGGGACCCGTCATGACCTACAAATACCAATTTTCAGATAAATCCGTGAAAAAATGTGGCATAAATCATCAAAATACCGAATATTGGGAGGTACCGTTATATGGGGACTATACCAGAACGTGGACCGATATATCTCATTTTCAATACCAACCATCCTAGGGACAATACACACACTTGTGCCAAATTTCAAAGGTCTACATCAAATAATGTGGGCTCTATCGTGATTTCAACAGACAGACAGACAGACGGACAGACAGACAGACAGACAGACGGACAGACAGACAGACGGACATCGCTAAATCGTCTTAGAATTTTATGCTGATTATGAATATATATACTTTATGGGGTCTACGACGAATATTTAGAGGTGTTACAAACGGAATGACAAAGTTAATATACCCTCCTACCCATGGTGGAGGGTATAAAAATAAATTTGACAAATTATTTTCAAATTCGCTCAGATTTGATTATAGCTCCCATACATATATATTTCGGCCGACTTCATACATGTTATGCACCAAACACGATATATATGACCGATTCTGAAATTCAGAATGTGTGGCGGAATTTGGTTATAATAATAAATGTGATAAATTAATTGGAAATTATTTAAGATTTGGATATAGCTCACGTATATATATTCTCGGCCGATTTCACATATTTGACGCACCAATTTCAATGAAATATGAAAGTTGCGGCGGAATTTGGTGTAAAAGTAATTCTTTTAAAATTATATTTAAATCGGATCAGATTGGGATATGATTTTAATAGGAACCATTGACCCACAACATCTTAGGCTAAAACTAAGAAACAACGCAACAATTAATTTAAAATACGCTTATTACGGGGAAGTATGTTGCTACCTCGAATTCACTAATTGCTATAAAAATGCCACTCAACTCAAAAAATTGCAGTTTCCTGCACATTGCAGTGTCCTTCAAATTGCAGTTTGGTATTTGCTATAAAATAAATAAATCCAAAGGACTAAGCCTTCGTGTATGCATGTCATGTTACTGCTTTTCTAATGGTTTTGTTTATTAACGCATTAAAGCAGTGAATTTTTTTTTTTTTTAATTTTTAAATTTGTTTTTTTTTTATCCAACATATATTCGTTAATAAAATTTTGAATGCATATTAAATCAAAAGGGGCAGCGAAGCGCACCGGGTTCAGCTAGTTGTAGTATAAATTTGGTAGTCTCTGCATATTCCAGCCATTTAAGCTGATATCTTGTACGGTATATCATTGTTATGAAGTGAATATTACGGATGTGGAGGACTTAAATATGAAATCGGATAAAACATATATAGCTATATATAAATCTGATCAGATTTTGACCAAATTTAACATACATATTTATAGACAAAGTTCGATCGTATATACTATAAACCTGAAATTGGACGAATATATATATGGGAACTACATCTAAATCTAGACCGATTATCATAATTATTTCAATAGCGTTCGTCCTTTGGCCAAACCAATGATGTGTGCAAAAATTCATCACAATCAAACAATACGACCTGCTTTTTGCTTGCAAATATGCATGGACAGACGGACGGAAAAGTCGAAAAGTCGATTCAGAATGTAATTCTATGAAGATCATCAAAAAAGTCTTTTGCGTCTATCATATTTCCTTTTGCATTTTACAAACAAATTACATAAAAATTACATTAAAAATAGGATTAATTACGGAAAATGGCAACTTCCTTTTTAAGAAATTTACAAAAAAGGCTTTTTATTAAAAAAAAAAAAAAAAAAATAAAGTGTGTAGGCATGCCGTAGATTTTTCGTCATTTCAACATAGTCAGGCTTTGTTTCAGTATGGTTTTTATAAAATTATTATTGATAATATTGGAGTTTTAGTTTTATTATCAAATCACAACAATATTTATGAAATTGATGATGTTTAATAATGTAGCTGGTAAAATTGATCTCTAAGCCACTGTGGGTCGGAGCCGAGGAAACTGACAGGAATACAAATTGTCATTGAGCGCCGCCAAGGTACTATCAAATACCAGATTTAGAAATATAGTGACTAAAAATATAAAAAGATGCCTTAGGGCGAAAGAAAAAGCCCAAAAAATCTTTTCTATCAATATTTTTCGACCAAATATTTTATAATAAATCCAACATATTTACAGACTACCACATGTTATGGACTGAATTGCATTTTTCAAATTTGCAACGTGCTCGACGATGGAAGCTATAATATGAATGCAAATATATTTTCATCCCATGACTATCACATATAAGAGCTCAAATATCATGCATAGACAAAAAATACTGAAATAAAACTGAGCAATGTGGCACTGGCAGAACATTTCGCGAATAATAAATGTTTGCCCATGTTTTTTTGTTGTTCTTTGTTCGAAAACAAAAAATAAGAAAAAAATAGAAACGACAAAATCACGAAGCGAAACTCACCTGCAACTGGTGATTTTATCGTTGTGACAACGATGCAATTGTATGGCAATAACCTGACTATCAGTGACAATGATTAATTTGCCGTCATCATAGCTGCCATCTTTGGGTTGATCTGAAAGTATTTACATTGAATACAATTTTAGAATTGTTCATTTTTCTACATGTGTCAGTCCTAATCGGATGACACTGGTATACGGGGAGAACAGTTAACGATCCAGTGGGTGTTTACATACCATATTGCATTGTGCGCACAATTTTTAAATTACGTATTGGTTCACTTTTTGGTAGAACATCGATTTCTTCTATTACCACTGAAGTTACTTTTTTCTCGGAGTCTGCGGAATCGGCATTTACAGATTTTATAATTTTACCATGATCTGTGGTGAAAGAAGAAGAAATATTGTGTTATCGTAGATATATGTGTGGCGTATGCGAAACATTTTCAATATTCATGTTACTCATTCGATCCGAACTACTGATAGGAACTGAGTTCATTTACCTGTTCCGACAAATATCACATCATAAGTTTTGCCACCCGGCGTTTTGATTTGTGGATCCACTGCAATTTGTGTGAAACGATATCTGAAAATATAATGTATACAGAATTAGCAATAATTTAGATAATTGTTTAGAAGACAAATTGTTGGTGAAAAAAACTATTTGAAGTAACAACTACCTTACTAATTGAGAAAAATTGGATGAAGTAAAACCCAATCTTAATTCTTCAACCATGGAATAGGAACAGTTTGACTGACGCCAATAAACGGCGATAGTCATAATAATCGACCAAAACCAAATGTTGTTTTTTATTCCCAACACCGAAGTCTACTAAGGTTTTCTTAGACGTTTTTGACATGTTAATCGACCATTTGATTAACAGTATTTAACACGAATTTGTTTTCGTTTTTTTTTTTTAAATTCGCTCCTACTAATTTTGGCTTGCTTCGACTGAAAGTTGAACCGTATAGTACCGTCACTGTGATGGGGTTAAGGATGTGTTAAATTCGGAAAAAATTCGTATCGAAAAGTCAATCTTGCAAGGTTTATACATCTAGAAAATCTAAACGGAAGCAAAGTTACTTTTCCGTACATATCAAGAATCTGCCAAATTCGACTTCAAGATATTTTACAAACAGCAATTGATTATTGGGAAGTCAAATTAATGGAAGGACATCTTCGAATTCTCTGTCACAAGATGTTGATTTTTACATTCAGAATTATCAATACTAGGTTGTCTATCGAAAGAATGTCAGTCGCGACTAGATTTTATTTTTTAAAAAGCCTCATGACCAATTCAAAATATATGGAGTACATCTTCTGCGCTCTCCATCAAACAGTTCAAGCTTAGACTGATACTGATTTCTTAATGTGACACTACAGAATTTTATCAACATTTCTGTATAGTGCATGATATGACTTCGATAGGAATTATATAAAAAATATTTATTTGAGCAATAAGTATACCGGACGGAGTTTCGGTTGAATATGCAAAAATCTATTCAATTTGGGATGTATTACACATATATGACCGTAAAGTCGGATGAAGATGTATATCGAGACTATATAAAAATCTGAACCGATCTCAATAAAATTTGGCAGAGGCAATTTTTGAGCAGTATCTGTTGCCCGGTAACTATATCTATAAAAGAGGAAAATGTTTGTACGTTTGTTTGTTTGTTTGTAATTAATGGACTCGAAAACCGCTGAACAGATTTTCCTGAAAATTTCCATATATATTTTTGAAATTCCACTCGGGACTGGAGATAAAGCTTCAGAATCGGAGGTACCTCCCAAAAATTTGGATTTTATATGCACATATCTATTGATCGATTTGATTAGAAAATATATTTTATTATATATATTATATTATATTATATTATATTATATTATATTATATTATATTATATATATTATATTATATTATATTATATATATTATATTATATATATTATATTATATTATATTATATTATATATATATTATATATATTATTATATTATATTATATTATATTATATTATATTATATTATATTATATTATATTATATTATATTATATTAATTATATTATATTATATTATATTATATTATATATATTATATTCTATTATATTATATTATATTATATATATTATATTATATTATATTATATTATATTATATTATATTATATTATATTATATTATATATATTATATTATATTATATATATTATATTATATTATATTATATTATATTATATTATATTATATTATATTATATTATATTATATTATATTATATTATATTATATATATTATATATATTATATTATATTATATTATATTATATATATTATATTATATTATATTATATATATTATATATATATATATTATATTATTATATTATATTATATTATATTATATTATATTATATTATATTATATTATATTATATTATATTATATTATATTATATTATATTATATTATATTATATTATATTATATTATATTATATTATATTATATTATATTATATTATATATATATTATATTATATTATATTATATTATATTATATTATATTATATTATATTATATTATATTATATTATATTATATTATATTATATTATATTATATTATATTATATTATATTATATTATATTATATTATATTATATTATATTATATATATTATATTATATTATATTATATTATATTATATTATATTATATTATATTATATTATATTATATTATATTATATTATATTATATTATATATATATTATATTATATTATATTATATTATATTATATTATATTATATTATATTATATTATATTATATTATATTATATTATATTATATTATATTATATTATATTATATTATATTATATTATATTATATTATATTATATTATATTATATTATATTATATTATATTATTATATTATATTATATTATATTATATTATATTATATTATTATATTAATTATATTATATTATATTATATTATATATATTATATTATATTATATTATATTATATTATATTATATTATATTATTATATTATATTATATTATATTATATTATATTATATTATATTATATTATATTATATTATATTATATTATATTATATTATATTATATATATTATATTATATTATATATATTATATTATATATATATTATATTATATTATATTATATTATATTATATTATATTATATTATATTATATTATATTATATTATATTATATTATATTATTATATTATATTATATTATATTATATTATATTATATTATTATATTTAATTTTTTATGGAAATCGGTTCAGATTTGGATATAGCTCTAATATATATTTTCGCCCGATTTCATGTATTTGATGCATTAAAAACGCTGTGTATGTTCGATTTCTATGAAATTTGAAATTTGTGACGGGATTTGATCAGAAAATAAATTTGTTAAATTATATTGAAATCGGTTCAGATTTGGATATAGCTCCCATATATATTTTCGTCTGATTTCATATATTTGATGCACCAAACACGATACGTATGTATCGGTATTTGGTAATTTGGTACAAATATAAATTTGCCAAATTATATTGAAATCGGTTGAGGTTTGGATACATCTCCCATATATATATTTTTTGGTTCACGTATTTTATGCACCAAACACGGTATGTACCTCCAAGGCCTTTGCAATGGTATAAGGCTAACAGTAAACAAGTAAAAAAGCGTTCCACCATTTGGAACGAATTTAACAATTTTCAAAGAAATGAAATCCGTTAAAAATGGTTTTAAAATCTTAAAAAAAACGAATGTATACGAAGACGTGGAGCTGCACAGACAATCTTTTGTCATAGGCTTTAGTATGTATTTCGAACTTGAAATACCAAATTTGAACCAATTCCGGTGAATAATGTCTCTAAAATTATCAAAGTACCGACTATCGGGAGGTACCGTTATATGGGGGCTGTACCAAACGTGAACCTACATGGTCCATTTTCAATACCAAATGTCCTGCAGACATAATATACATTTGAGTAAAATTTTCTCAACCTACTTTATTTCGTTCGGAAGACGGATGGACATCGCTAAATCAACATAGAATTTTATGCTGATCAAGAATATATATACTTTGTGGGGTCTAAAATGTATATTTCAAGGTGTTACAAACGGAATGACAAACTTTATATACCCTCCATACTACACAAAAATTTAATTGAGGGTATGATTATTACTGGAAAGTATGTTTCTACCTCGAATTCTCTAACTTCAAAAGATTGCAGTTTCCAGCAACCTTGGCATTTGCTATGAAATTAATAAATCTGAAGGACAATCCCTTCGTGTATGCGGACTAAATTTAGCATGTTCCTGCTTTTCTCAAGCTTTTTTCCTGGCATGTTCACGCGTTGAAAGACCGAGCTATTTGTTTGGTAACGCATTAAAGTATTACAATAATAACGTTTTGGCCTGGCCATTTTGCAACAACATAATAATGTTTTTAAAATATTTGAATTTGTTTTATTTATATTTTTAACCAACAAATATTCATAGATAAAATGATTAATGCATATAAAAGCGAAAGGAGTAGCGAAGCGCGCTGGGTCCAGCTAGTTCAATATAATTGTTGTGGAGTGCACATTACGCATGTGCGTGGCTGAAACCCCCAAATCGGATGAAACATATATATGAGAGCTATAGCTATATCTGAACCGATTTTCTCCAAATTATTATTGTGGAGTGCATATTACGCATGTGAGGGGCCAAATCGGATGAAACATATATATGGGAGCTATAGCTATAACTAAACCAAACTCAGAAAGTGATTCTATGAAGATCCTGAAAAGTAACTATGTGTCTATTTCGCGTCCTTCCATATTTCTTGCAGCCTCTGGGTGGAGTTTCGAATCTTCTTATTAAGATGCTCTAAGAAAAAACTCACATCATTTTACAAAAATAGAATTTGCCCTTACTTCTTAAATTGATAAAAATTCTGTAATGTTTTCAATACTTTCTATTAAAAAAATCTTAAACTTGTCTGTTTTATAAAAAAAGAAAAAATCCCAAGCAAACCATGCATCACCAGGAAAAGTTTCTGTCATGGGATAGTTGTCATTTGGTTTAAGTTTTAACCTCATTTGCAGTTCTGATGTACACGATGTCCTTTACGTGTTAAAATTTTATGAATTTTTCCATTTCAAGTTCTGGCCATAGCCTGCTGTTCTAGACAGTTACGGTTGATAGTTTGGAAGTTTGTTTTCGTTGCATTCATTTTTTCTTTCACTTCCAAAAAAAGTTATGCGTATATAATTGTGGGTTAATGTCCGTTGCTACTGTTTCAGGTTCCGGATAGTTTTAACGTAAAGTAACCGAAGGGTGTGAGTAAGCGGGTAAATGCAATGGGAAATGGTGTAATGACCATAAGAAAAAAGTCTGTCTGTCTGCCTGGCTGGCTGCCCTTTGTGTTGTAATGTAAATGTTGCACTTTTGTTAATTGGAGAACAAAATGAAATGTGAGAACAAGATGTTGGCAGCAACAAAAGAGAAATTTAAGAAAGAAAAATGAATGAAAAGATATGGGAAATCATTATTCGGCTGAGAACGAAGGAAGCCAGAAAAAGTGGAATTGTTTGCATTTTTTCAAAACTTTTTTGGTTTTTTTTTTTCTAACTAGGTATAAGGTGTAAGATGGATACAAAAAAAATATTATTCTTTATTTTTTTATGGTGATAATAATTCTGATTATTGATTTTTCATTACTTCTCGGACTGTTTTCATAATGCACCAAATTAAATTATATGAGGCCTACATCAAAGCATGGATTATTTTAATTATTTTTGTAAAGTTTTTAATATCCACAGAACCAATACCAAATAACAGCCATATCGTAAATGTTGAAAATCCGAAAAATCAACTCATGGTAGTATCGTAGGTCAATTTTTATTTTTTTTTTTCATAAATAATGTTTAATATCTATAAATCATCACATTTTCATAAATATAAATATCTAAATTCCTCGTTATGACGCAAATTTTGAAAAAAAAAATATGTTTGAAAGAGTTGCAGTTTTAAACAGACCAAAGATTTGCTCTTTTTCGAAACTTGCTCGAAGAGGATTACTCGAAGAGTGGGAGCTTTTAACAGAGTCTACTCCTTTGTTTTGTAAGGGAGCACTCCCAAGTCATTTCTGTCTGCAAAATTAGAATGGGACAGACTCGCTCAAATTAGAGGAAGAGTTTGCGCTGAGGGCTTCATTGTTAACTAAACTAAACGGCGAAACTCGTCGCATAGTGGTGAGTGTGTGATAGTGTCTATCTGGCCTTCCTTTTCGCTGCAAATTTCAGATCATTAAGCTGGTCTCAAAATAGAAATATACACATAAATCCTAATCATATGCCTCAACAAGGCAAGAACTCAAAGTACAGTGTGAGATGGAAAAGCTGCAACCAACTTCAGACTGCTGCCATTTCTAAGCCACTCGTCCGACAGATGTAAAAATTATTATATACATTATATTGTATACAAGCGTACAAAAGCATTTTGGTGAGAATTTTCCAGAAAAAAATTATTCGTGATGGAATTCAAGCGTGATAGTGTGATTTCTTTATATTTGGCTGGAAAACCATTAGTGGCTATCGTTAGAGCACTCCAGCATTTGAAAATGAATAAATCCTTTGTGTCTCGTACCATCGCTCGTTACCGTGATACCGGTAGCGTAGCCCGACGTCAAGGAAGTGGACGGAAGAAAACAACAACATCAGCAGAAATGCTTCGAAAAGTAAAGAAGCAACTTGATCAACGAAAAATGGCTCGTGAACTGAACATATCGCAATATTCCATTCGGCAAATATATAAATGAGCTCGGGGTAAAGCCATTGAAGTTCCAAAAAGTGCAAGATCTTACACCGCAACAGGAAGAAAATAGACCCAAAAGAGCTAAAGAGTTGCTTCGCTTGGCCGAAAGAGGTTAACTGCCGAATTTGGTTTTTTTCCGATGAGAAAACATTCGTTGTCCAGCATTTTGTAAACAAACAAAATGATCGTATTTACTTGCCAAAGAGGTCAGCTGAAAATGTGCACCTTGGGTTGGTCACCAGAACACAAGCGCCGGCCATGGTGATGGTGTGGGCCGCCATAACAGCCAATGATCGCTCTCCGCTCGTGTTAATCAACCGTGGCATCAGAATAAATGCGGAATGTTATCGCGAAAATATTATGGAGGGTGCTTTAAAGCCTTGGGCACGCAAACATTTTGGCCGTAGGCTTTGGACATTCCAACAGGACTCTGCACCATCGCACTTAGCACGCGCCACCCAAGAATGGTAACAAAATGAGGTTCCTTGCTTCATTTCCAGCGCACAATGGCCACCAAAATCTCCGGATATTATTCCGTTGGACTATGTGTCTGGAGTATTTTGGAAAGCAAGGTTGGCACTAAAAAATACCAAAGTGTCGATCACTTCAAGCAAGCGCTTCGCCGAGAATGGGCCAAAATACCACGAGCAACATTCGCGCAGCGTGTGACTTTGTTGCAGTTGTTTTCTCTCACTCTGTATACTTGGTAAGATATATATGCCGCTCAAAAATAGCTAAAAATTATGAAGCGAAAAGCAAATATAGAGACAATTGATGTTGAAAAATAAGTGTTAGTGACCTGCTGCAAGGAAAACAATTCATCTTTCATTGTATTATGATGAGCAAATTATATTGTAAGTATTTTGTTATTGTTTCAATGTAAAGTGTAAATCGCGTGTTTGAGGAAGCATTTGCGACTTTGTGATGCTATCCGTTAGTATGTAGATTCAAAACCGGATTTAAAATAAATCCGGTCGTGAAATGATCTATTTTTGTGTGGTAAATCTGGTGGAATATATCCGGATTAAGCAATATATCCAAATTATGTTGGTTAATCCGGATAAAATTTTCTATCTAAACGCGGTATTTTATTCACACGACGTACTTATATCAGACATATTTAAAAACGACATACTTAAATTATGCTGGTTCGGAGAATATTTTTAAATTTAAAATTTGAAATTTGTTAACTTTTTGTAAAGATTTCCCAACTAGATATAACTCACGATTAAGTTAACGATACACCTTCACGATATTGCCTAAAAATTCACTAATCAAGTTCAATTTTAAATTCGCCACATTAAAAAGACTAACAGTTAAATTAATGTTCCCATTATGAAGGCTCTTTTTAAGATGTACTTTGCTAACGTTGAGGACAATAGCCTTTGATTGAACTTCAAAGGGAAAATTACACACAAAATATGTCTAACTTGAAAAGACAAGAAAGACAAATTGCCTTTATACAATTATAGCATTTTTTCAATGGTGACATGTTCAACATCTTGTAATTCTATTGACACCAATCCCCCTATCCATTTTATTGTTAGTTGATATGAACTGAGGCCACATCATCATGTCCGCTTTTGTGGAATTCAAATTACCCACTTTTATTCGATTTTGCTGTTGTTGTTGTTTTTGTGTGCCGGTTGTCTATAGACTTACCACTAACGGATATATCAAATTTTTGCTGTGCCACTAAATTTTATTCTTCTTCCTCTCCCCCTCCCATATTTCAACTTCTCTCACTTTATGTTTACAAAGAAAGTACATAAGCAACTTTTAATACCACTAGAAAAACACACACTAAAACATGTTAACGAAAATTGAATTTCCTTTGGAAAATACATCCGTTTTAGAAAGAAGTTATATCCATTGTAACGGAAGAGAACGAATGGATGAAATGAAAATCTATTGCTGGTCATGTACAAATGGTTGTTTAAAGAAAAAAAATTGGAAATATATATGTGGGATATCTTTACATAGAATCATGAAGTGGTCAGTGTATGGGTACTCGTACAGATTTTTTTGGTAAAAGCTTATCGAGAAAAATACTTTGTGGTATCTGCCTGCCGGTCTATTGGCCAAAGAAAGATAAATTATTGAACAAGCAGCAGACCAAGTGGTAAGTACAACATGTTTTGCTTCTATGTGAATAAAAGAAAACAAATACTCTATCAGAAATATTTTCGAGTTTTATGCCTTACTTCCCGCCCTGGCCCAAGAGTTTACTGTCATATTGGTTATATAAGAAAATAAAAAAGTTTTTTTTATATAATAAAATGCAAAATATTTATGTATTTGTGTCTTCTTCGAAAATGCCATCACAATGTCATTAGCATGAAAGATAAATCAAATGAAAAAACGCAAAGTCACTTTTGGGTTTCAATTTACTAAGAACAGAACAATATTTTCTGGGAAAGTTTTTCGAAATTAAATAAAAATGTAATAAGGCGACCTTCAGAAAAATAACCACTAACTTCCACCCAACACTTGATGGGCTAACATATGGTTTAGATTATACTGGGTTGAAAAAAGTGCAGGTTAAATAATATTATTTACAATCCCACATCTTTTGGGATATCATTCGAAAATGCATCAGCAGTGGACAAAGAGGACACTACAAGTGCGGACATAGCTTGGATCGATTACCAATATCTAAGAACAGCTACTAGATTTGTGCGATTTCTTCTTTGTGTCGAATTGTCTTTATAAAAGATCTTGTTTTTGGATTACTTCTGCAAAATAGTTGTGGCTGATGCATCCGTATATTTAAACCAACCATAAGGTTTAAATATACGGATGCATTAGCCACAACTATTTTGCAGAAGAAATCCAAAAACTATCCAAAACAAGTAAAATAGTCTCACACAGTTTAGCCGACAGATGTATACCCCCCGCCTTAAGTTATGATTATTCAAACTGTTGACCTTTTATGGGGGAGGTTCCGAAGCAGTTGGACAATATTGACCAATTCGTATCGGACCTAACACTGATAAAAAATATTACAACGCGCAGATTCGGACTATATCGACTACTTTCTATACTTTATATATGTGCACATTTTTTGGAAAATGAGGAAATATGCGTCAGGTATCAGATATAGCGGACCGAAGTATTCCATTTTTAAACTTCATTTTAAAAAAGATAGCAATATTGGTATGTGCAAAATTTGAAGGAAATCGAACATATATATCCACTATTACGCGAAATCATATATTCCGATAAATCACATAATCATATCAGATTTCTGGCTAAGAGAAATACTTAGATATAGCAAGTTGTAAATTGTTTCACAATTGTGATTATTCAAAATGTTGACCCTTTGTGGTTGAGGTACTAGACCTTGGGTTAATAATAAAAATTGTGATGTGTGTAATTTGAAGTGAATCGGATGCTTATTTGGGATTTTATGATCGTTTTGGTTGTTCATATCTTTGACCCTTTGTGGGGGAGGTACCAAAAAGTATGGTCCGATCTCTACCATCTTTATAACAGATCTTGTGTTTATGGAAATATTGGGATTTACCAAGTCTGAATGGAATTGGATGCCAATTCCGTGTTTCATGAGTTTTATGGATATTGAAAATGTTTACCCTTTGTGGAAAAGGTACCAGAAAGGGTGGACCGATATTACCATATTCACACCAGACATTGGGCTAATAAATATATTGTTATGCGTGTAATTTGAAGACAATCGGACACTTACATCACATTTTATAAGAGTTATAATTATTAAAAATGTTGACCCTTTGTGGGTCTGTTACTTGGTGTAGTGGACCGATATTGTTCATTTTCGCACCTGACCTAGCACTGATGCAAATATTAGGTTTCGCAAACTTGGAGCAAAATCGGATTATCCTTTCTTTTTCTGTGCAGTAAATTATTTTCTCTGAAAATATTGAAGGAGTTAACCGATATTGGCCATATTGGCGATATTGGATCTATGTTTGACAATAATATTATGATGTACCAAGTTTTGATGAAATCGAAATCAAAGAGACCTAGGCTCTAAAACCGTTATTTCGATGAAGCACGTTTTGGTATATGCCCCTTGATATATACCCTCTCTAGCCATGCGGCTGAAGGAATAATAAATGATCCACAGGGTCCCAGATTTCCCAGATGATATAACCGCTGATTTATTGAAATGTGGTTTGTAGCCTCTATTCTGTGTTCTGCGTGATTCGCCAAAGGAGTTTAAAATGCTCTATTTTTACTTAAATAAGCTAAAAATTTTAATTTCAAAAATTCGCTTCAGTCGCCCTTTTAAGTGAATCGCTCAACTGAACTAGGTTATTCGTGAAGTACACAACACTATCTAGTATTTCTCAGTCTCGAAGAAATGTGTTTCTTAATTTTGTTCAATCTTCAATGTATAATTTTATTCAATATTTCTTATTACCTTCCACATCTATATTCGAATATCGTTACCGTTTTTTCTCTCCTTTGTATTCAATTTTATTTTTTCCATTCAGGTTTCTTCCTATCTTTCGTAATGTTTTAAGGTATCATGTTATATACAATTTTATATATTCGTTATATGTATGTATGAATGTGAGTGTGGAAACTATGTAAATGTCCTTACCACAAAGTTTTGTGGTTACATTTTCATACATTTCGTTTTCTTGCTCATGAAAACTTAAAATTGAAAATATATACCTGGTGCTGATAATTAAATTATTCAAATTATTATCATGTGTCCTGGATGGCAAATGTATACTTTTTTCCTTTCTTGCATCTAATTTGGAAACCGCGTAAAATGTTAAAGTTACAAGACAACATTTTTTAAATTGCTGTAGTTGCTATTCAAATGTGGTTGAATTGAATGTGGTTTAAACTTGGCAATTTTATGTGGAAAAGAAGAGATAGAAATTAGGTAGACTCAATTATATAAATTGGGCACGCTAGGCATTAAATGTAAAAATAATTTAAAAATAATTTTGCAATAATTAATCTAAGGTGAGATATAAAATGCTATTATTGAAATACACATGAAGCTCAAAAATGACGGCGAAGTAACAAAAACAAAATATTTATTTCATTAGCAATTAGACAAAAATAATTGGTTATTTCATAAAGAACTTCATCCCAAGAAAACTCTCCATTACAAGAGAATTTGTAACGGTGGCACATATTATAATTTGAAACTATATTTTTAGTACGTGGATAATTTAATATCATATGGACTTATTAATTGCCAATGGAATTGAATATCACCATAGCAACGATCACATAACCAACATTTTTGAGTCCTATTTTTGAAGCGTCACTTAAACAACAACACCCTAACTCGTAATATAACGCTCGCACGACTAAATGTATGACTTACTCCAAACTTCTTTGAAAGTTTCTTGATTTCAGATGCTTGTCAGGAATTGCAAGGGTTTGGATCAGCTTTTTAAGCTAATAATATCGATTTTGACAAAATATGATACAACTACATTTTTTGTTAATGTTCAAAAATATGGTGTTTGATGGGTAAACTCAGTCAACACGATCGATATTGTATGCAGTGATGGTAGGATTAATCGAATACTGTTCTATTATGGATTATTTTCCTTTAATTAACTCATGTATCGTGAATTCTCTTTTGAATAATTAAATTCCAAATCCAGAAACAACAAGTTAAAAAACAGCTAAGTTCGGCCGGTCCGAACATTTAATACCCTCCACCATTTCGAAGGAACGTGAACTATACGAAGACGTGGACCTGCATACGAAATATTTTGTTATAGGCTGCAGTGCCCATTACGAACTTCAAATACGAAATTTGTTACAATTACGGTGAATAATGTCGCAAAAATCATGAAATCGTGATGGAGTATCGGGAGGTATCATCATATGAAGGCTATACGAAGATGTGGACCTGCATACGAAATTCGTAACGATTCCGATGAATAATGTTGCTGAAATCGTCAATATACCGACTATCGGGAGGTACCGTTACATGTGGGCTATACGAAAACGTGGACCTGCATATAAAAATTTTTGTCAGAGGCTGCAGTATCCATTACGATCTTCAAATACCAAATTTGAAACAATTCCGAAAAAAATACCGAATATCGGGAGGTACCGTTATATGGTACGAAGACGTGGACCTACACAGACAATTTTCTGTCACAGGCTGCAGTATCCATTACGAACTTCAAATACGAAATTTGAAACAATTCCGGTTTATTCTAATGCCACGGTCGGTTAATACGAGCGGTGAGCGACCATCGGCAGTTATGGTGGCCCACACCATCACCATGGTATGCGCTCAAGTTCTGGTGGCAAACCGAAAGTGCACATTTTCAGTTGACCTCTTTGGCAAGTAAACACGATAATTTAGTTTGTTTAAAAACTGCTGGACAACGAATGTTTTCTCATCGGAGAAACACAAATTTAGCAGTTAACCACTTTCGGCCACGCGAAGCAACTCTTTAGCTCTCTTTTTAGTCTATTTTCATTCTGTTGCGGTGTAAGTTCTTGCACTTTTTGGACTTTCAATGGCTTTAAGCCGAGCTCATTTTCCACTATTTGCCGAATGGAATATTGCGATATGTTCAGTTCACGAGCCATTTTTCGGCCACTGACACGCGGGTTTCGCTTCCTTGCTTTTCCATTTCTGATGTTGCCGTTTTCTTTTGCCCACTTAATTGATGTCGGGCTAAGCTTCCAGTATCACGGTACGCTTGTAAACAATATAATGAGCTATCACTGGAATAATTTTAATACCTGTCGGACGAGTGGCTTAGAAATGACAGCAGTCTGAAGTTGGTTGCAGTTTTTTCATCTCACCCTGAATAGATTGCGCTTTTCTTACAGCTTCAGATTACCCTACTTTAAGTTATTGAGTATTCTGAAGATTTTCTCAACATTCTCGATTGCATTTGTTTAATATTCGATATTTATATTCCGATATATATCCACGTTTTCCCATAGCCTTCATATATCGGTACATCCCAATGTTCGTTGTTTGTTTGCTCATTTTATTCAAAATTTTCCACGAAATTGTTTCAAAATTGGTATTTAGAGTTCGTAGTAGGTCCTACCTTCTGCGGTTTAATATTGTATATATAGGTCGATATTTTCCTGGAGCACCGGTACCTTCTGATATTCAATATGTTGACGACTTAACTCACATTTTCTATCGTTTTTTTTTTTAATTTGTATTTGTAGTTCTTAATGGGTTCGACCATAGGCGTCAGAACGTTTCCAAATTTTTCCACCTCATATATTTATCTCATGGTATTTACAGGTCGGTCCGGCCGAACTTAACGTCTTTTTACTTGTTCACAGTAGAATCCGCTTGGGTTCCCCTCTCTTCTTCCTTAACAATATCTTAACTAGAACCCAGTTTTCGTGTAACTCACACGTTTTCCACGTTTCGCTCACATCTTTATACTATCTCTATCAAAAAAAAGTAATATTGTTTTATTTAGGTAAATGGATCGATGTAACTTAATTTTTCCTGGTTTTCTTATATTTAGAGCTTTCGAAAAAATTAAATAACTTTTCCACGAAATTGTGCAGATTATGATTATCAATATTAAAAATTTTCAACAATTTCATGAGTTTCAATTCGCCATTTAACAAGTGTGTACGAAATGTCTTTATCTTAATTTGCAATCATCCAATTAACTTTAACAAAATGTTATCTTTTCTTCTTCCTCCCATTTATTCAGTGACATGGGACAGCCAGCAACTATCCCTATAATTACAATTAACCAATTCATTATTGTTGGTCGTTGTTGATAAAACTATTTCGAAACATAACGACAGTCATATGTCTTCGAAGATTTTCTCACAAAAATCCCTTTTGAATGAATATAGCCAGGATTAGTGAACAAACATGCTTTTGAAATCATGCACAATGTATAATGTGATTAGAGGAAAAGGGAGGGGGCGGGCGGCAGTGTCAACTAGGGCTTTAGTGTTGGTCTTAAAATCAACGCACCAGTTAACATAAACAATATAATTTAATGATAATTTTCCTATCCATGGGTGGGCGTTGTTTATGAAGAAGGGGACATGGGTGGCCAAAACTAGAATTTTCTTAAATTTGGTTTTTGGTTGGAGGATTTTGAAAACAGGACACATTGACACCCAAGTGTTGGGAATGCAAAGATAGTGGATATTTTCCAAGTATACATAAATAGCATTACAAATACACACACACACACATGCAACTAATTGGATAGCTTGTTGTTGTTGTTGTTCTTGTTGTCATCATATTATTTTCGAAATATAGTCTTTGTGGGTTATTTTTAGAAATTCCCCTAGTGCCGAGGCAAAGTGGTTTAGAAAAGGTTGCTAACAACGTGTCAAATACTTCTACCAAATGTAGTACGGGAAAATCCAAGACTCTGCAAAAATATTCTCCTCTATGGAATTTTAAATTAAGTTTGTTTATTTTACTTGGTGGCATCATCAAACGAACGGGCGAACGAACGAACAATACTTGCAGTTATTTCAGTGTTCAGAGTTCTGTTTTCTGTGTATTGGGGGATTCCAGCGATTTAAAATGTCCGTTTCTTGACTGTCCTTTAAACAGCAGGAGCAAAAACAAAAACGAAAAGAAAAACACTCGAGTTTCCTTTCACTCCAATAAGAATGGGGAAATGAAATGAAGAACGCAAAAACGTAACTCATGGCATGTATCATGGCCATTAAGGTCTGCTTGGTGTCATGGTGTTTTTTGTTGTCGTTGCTTTGGTTTGGTTGTTTTTGGACATGGCTTTTTCATTATGAAAAGTCAACATTGCTAAAAGGATTAGCTGCTATACGTTTACACTGACACACACACATACATACATACAAGCACAGAGACAAGCGAAAAACTACACGCTTGTTTTGTATGAGTACAAGCATGCCATTGTACTGTTAACGGAAACTAAAAGAAAGACCGGAAGTACTACTCGTACCCATGCATTGAGCAATGCTTTATTTTGCTTTGTATGCTCACAAATGCTGGCGTTGTTATTTCAGTGTCTTCCTTCTTGTTAGTCGCTAGCAGTACTGCCGCTGCTGCTGCTGCTGCTGTGTAAATAGCAATGTTTTTCAGCTGATTCTGTTGTTGTTGATTGTAAAACAAAATAGTTTAAACTGCAGTACAGACTAGCCAGCCAGCCAGCCAGCCAGCCAGCCAACCACCTAGCCAAACAGATCCAGCTGGGGAATGGGGTAACCATAGTGAATCAACAAAGACTAACTTTCAAGGGTTAAGGGTTAATGTAATGTGTTTGCCCGACAAATTCCTGTGGCCATCATCATCATCGTCATATAGCAAAGGACACCACTTGAAATGCCATAAAAAGTAAAGCATTGTAAATTTTCTTAAGTTTATGTTTTGTTTAAGCAGTAGCACTGCATATTCTTTGGGTTGTCTAAAGTGGCTCATAACTATATATATACTGGAATTTATAAGTTCTGCAAGGAGAAAAGTCCCCTTAGTTAGGAAGCACAAGCGAACCGAACGTAGAAGTTTAAATATTGTTTGCAAAACAACTATAGGCGGATGATAACCTCTTAAGGTACTAAACGATTATGTACATACATACAAAGGTTTATTATTACTAATAGTAATACAAGTGATAAACGAGTGATAATACAAGTGATATTTCCAAATTTCTTTTAAAAAAACACCCATAGTCGGCTAAATACTGAATGAAGTTTAGTCAGTAATACGAATGTGATTGATAATATTTTGACGATATTTTCGCTTGGAATTGCGATGTTATGTTATTTTGTTATCATATTTTAAAAATAAAGACCCCAATTTTTTATAAAATGTACTTAAGGTAGATCAAGCCTTTTAAAAAGTCGAAAATTGTAAGTTACCGATATAAAATTGTTATTCGAAGCAATATGTTCAGATTATCTTACTGAATAGATTCATGATATGTGGGTGTCAAAAGTCAAACATTTCCCTAACAGTTGAAGATAAAACAATGATATTTGGAGGATCTACCGTTTTTATAAAATTTTGATAATGTAAATTAAGTCTTTCAAAATACCGAAATAAGAGGCACTAATAAATTTGAAGTCTGGTTGTGCCAATTTGAAGTTCGATCTTGAAGTTTGAGCGGACTAACCAATTTTTGAAATTATTTTAAGAGGCTGTATATAAAAATTTGTAGGCCATTCAGGTCGAATAAGTATGCAGGATCTAAAAAATGTTAGTAAGAATGAACATCCTTCGAGAAAGGTTTCTACTTATTAAAAATTGAAAATTGAAAAATAGGCCAAGACCCTACGCCACTTTGCATATATAGTAGAGGTACATATAAGAAATAAAAGTTTGTATGGGGAATTTATGAGAATTAAAGCATACCAAACATGATTGTTCTTGAATGCGTATTATGCCATTAAAACAGTTTTAATTTATAGTCGAAAGGAACTAATATATGGCATCGTATTCTTCTAATTCGACATGGGAATTTGTGTCTGAACCGACATTCATCACAATCCATCTTATTTGAACTGATATAACATATTTTGAGCACAATAAACGTGAAATCGGATAAAGATATACAGGGTGAGATGAAAAAACTGTTGGTTCCAGTTTTTTCTTCAGACTGCTGTCATTTCTAAGCCACTACTCCGAAAGCTATTAAAATTTTTTCTAGTGACAGCTCATTATATTGTTTACAAGCGTACAAAAGCATTTTGGTGAGAATTTTCCAGAAGAAAAGTTATTCGTGATGGAATTCAAGCGTGATAGTGTGATTTCTTTATATTTGGCTGGAAAACCACAAGTGGCTATCGTTAGAGCACAGCAGCATTTAAAAGTGAATAAATCTTTTGTGTCTCGTATCATCGCTCGTTACCGCGATAATGATAGTGTAGCCCGACGTCAAGAAAGTGGGCGGAAGAAAACAGCATTATCAGCAGAAATGGTACGTAAAGTAAAGAAGCGACTTGGTCGAAACCCGCGTCGCAGTGGCCGAAAAATGGCTCGTGAGTTGAACATATCGCAAAATTCCATTCGACAAATATTGAAAAATGAGCTCGGGGTAAATCCATTGAAATTCCAAAAAATTTTAAGAACTCACACCACAACTGAAAGAATATAGACTCAAAATAGCTAAAGAGTTCCTTCGCTTATCCGAAAGCGGTGAACTGGTGAATTTGGTTTTCTCCGATGAGAAAACATTCGTTGTCCAGCATTTTGTAAACAAACAAAATGATCGTGTGGGCCGCCATAACAGGCGATGGTCGCTCTCCGCTCGTATTAATCGACCGTGGCATTAGAATAAATGCCAAATATTAACGCAAACATATTATGGAGGGTGTATTAAAGCCTCGAACACGCAAACATTTTGGCCGCAGACCTTGGTCATTCCAACAGGACACAGCACCATAGCACTCAGCACGCGCCACCAAAGAATGGTTACAAAATAAGTTTCCTCGCTTAATTTCCAGTGCACTATGGCCACCAAAATCTCCGGATACCAATCCGTTGAACTATTGTGTCTGCAAGTTTGGCACAAAAAAATACCAAATACCTGAAGCAAGCGCTTCGCCGGGAATGGGCCAAAATACCGCGAACAACATTCGGGCAACATGGACGGTTTCATTGGCCGTTTGAAGGCCATAATTCATGCCAAAGGTGACCAATTCGAACAAATCTAAACTTATTCTAAAATTTGATGCTATTTTCGACATTTTTTGGTTGTATTCAATAACATTTAAAAAAAAATGTTAAAATTATGGCATTTGACTTTGTCCTATGACCATATCTTAACCGATTTTCACCAAGTTTGATACATTTGTTTTTCGTTCGTATGTGCCAAAATCCATTCAATTTGGGATTATATTAACTATTTACTGTACAATAAACTTGAAATCGAGTAAAGATATATGTATCTGTAGCTGTATCTGTACCGAAATTTGACACACTTGGGTCTATGGTCAATTTGGTTATATGTGTCAAATTCCATCCAATTTGGACTAATATTACACATTTGGTGCACAATAAAAGGTAAGGATTATTTAATTTTTAACCAATTATATCCAATATCAATAGGGATTCAGAGAGTGTCCCTGAATCCTTTTAAACTTAATAAATTCGAAGGTGTTGCTATAATACGGCTTTAGCGAAAGTTAAGTATCAAATTGGGCTGGAGCCTAAAACAACGATTTTTTTCTAAATTTCGGGTCATCGAGGAATGATAATATTCATTTATTGCTCCTCCAAATTTTTAAAATTAATGTATGGGCAAACATTAGAGAATGGACAATATAGCTATGAATGTCCAAGCCCATATTCACTTCGTTACAAAAAAAAAAAAGAATTTAAAGTAGATTTTGTTCATGAATCATTAGCTTCATAGTGCATAGGTCATTGGGGAAAATAAAATCACATTTTTTCGTCATTAATTATTTAAAAAATATAACCTTAGATAGTGCATATGATTTTTGTGTTGTATTTTTCATCGATGAGAGGGACCCAACTAATGGTAGAATAACAGGGAAATACAGAGGAATTAAACTAGGCACCTACTTGCACCTCATGGAACATCTTGGACAACGCATCTAGAAGAAACAGTCTTCGAATACGAATAAGCATTAGATGCATTTTCAAATTGTTTTCCGGCTTTCGAATATCTAAAATTTCGAATTATTAAAATTACATTGTATCTAACTTCGACATAAATATTATTTGATGTCGATTATTTTATTTAAAGGATTTTGACAAGAGAACACAATTCCTCAATGATATAAACAGATGACAAGCGGCTTCTGGCCTAGGATAATGTGCAATAAATGCCTACATTGAAGCCAATTACGTGTTTATACCATAAACCGCAAGGTGGTCTGGGTATTATGTCTTTGTGCATTTGTTTGTAAAAGGGCAAATGGAAACGAGATAGACCCATAGCTCATTTTAATGATCTGCATAGAATCACATTCTGAGTCGATTTATGCATGTCCGTCCGTCCGTTTGACCCTATTGAAATTGGAGACAATCGATCAGAATTTAGATATTGCTCCCATGTGCACCAAACGTGTAATATCAACCCAAATAGTATGGAATTTTGCACAAACAACCAAATTAGGCCTGAAAATAATTTGGATATAGCTCCCATATAAAACTTCGACCGATTTAAGTTTTATTGTGCACCAAACGTCTAATGTTTGTCCAAATGGGATGGAATTTGGCACATACGACCGAACTATAAAAAAGTTCAAGGTATTTTAATTATTTATATATAATTATGATTATAATTATAGCGTATATGTTGAATTCTCCCATTAAAACGTTTAATTGTTATGCGGAGCTCTACTAAATTAGCAAAGTGGTGTAGGGTATCATAAAGTTGGCTCCGCCCGACTTTAAGACTTTCTTTACTGGTTTAAACTAAATTCGTAAGGTTTTAGATTTAAACTTCCAATATTCAATTTTAATTTTATTAAAAATACCTTAGACTACAATCATTAATTAGTGAATACTTTCACATCTAATGAACCACGAAAGCTGTTGTTTTTTTTTTTTTTTTTGGGTTAAAATTTCCAAAACTTTCCTAACTACTACTGAACTAACAACAAAAGCCACACATTTAAACGAATCATCAACAACATCCGTTTGCTGTTACCGCAAATGTAATCATCATAATTATAGAGACGAAAACAACATATTTTATGGTAGAAAAAATCACGCCAATATCAAAAGATTTTCCAAAATTTTGGGTTGGAAAGAACCTGATCCGCGCGGAAAAAACATTTGAGGCGAACCAAAAGCGAAAACCTCATTCTCACGCTCAATGTGGCTGGTTGGCTGTTGTATATTATGTTCATTTTCCGGGTTGCAACATAAAATAGCAGCCCAGAGTTGCAATCTATGGTTGTTGGCTCGTTTCTATTTGTGGGACGATACTGGGAGAAGGGTTAAACTATGTTCCCTGTTGCTGTTGTTGTTCCTTTTATTGTATAATAATATTTACAATGACTGCAGTACCGAGAAATAACAACAGCAACAGTTTACGGTTTGGTATGAGGTTAGGTTCTGGTAATGCAGCCCAGCACAGAGAAGAACATCAGCTCAGTTCAGCTCGTGGTCGAGTGGTTGGGGTTGGGTATTGCATTGCGCATTTGTTGTTGTTGTGTAGTGAAGAAGTGGCACTGGTTGTTACAAAATGATGACAATAACACTCAAAAGCAATGGTTGTGGCAGTAACAAAATGTTATTTTTTGTCGGTTTGCTGCATCGGAATAATGGCAACATTTTAAACATTACGTGCTTAAAATGTAACACAACAACAACAGCGACGGCAGTCATACCAATAGCGCTAACAATCATTGCAGCTGACAATGAAGACACAATGGGTTTGGAAACTATTGAAGATGTCAAATGTTGACTATATTAAGAACTTTGTTCAAAAACTATACATGTGAGATGTTTATGAAATTAACTGACCATATTCCATACCTACCAACATTTGGAAGATACTTATATTTTCTGTCAGCAATGCGTTCCTTTTTAGTGACTTATTTTCTTTGAAAAAGCGATAATTGGCCTTTTACAAAAACAATTATATTGTTGTCGTCTTTTTTAAAGATATGTGGTTACTGCAAAATATGTAGTTTCTCAAAAACAATTACTTAAGTTTTGAGTATTCCTTCAAACTTTTCAGATCTTCGGTCAAAGAAAGTAAAAGTTTGAAATGAAAATAATAAACAAATTAAGCTGCTTTAAGTGATGTTTAGACCTCTTGACTGGGTTGAGGATTTATTCTAATAGTAAAAAAATATATATAAGCGGGGAACATTACTTCCATCGCTTAGGTAACTTCCAGTAGTATCGCATTCTTTTCTAAAAATATAAGGACGACTATATTTTTAGAAAAGAATGCGATAGTAGCTTTCTTATCAGCAATAATTTTTAAGTGAAATTTTCATCACGCAAACGATGCAGGCATATAACGTATACAGGGTGAGATAACTGTAACCAACTTCAGACTGCTGTCATTTCCAAGACACTCGTCCGACAGCTGTTAAAATTATTCCAGTGACAGCTCATTATATTATATACCAGCGCAGAAAAGCATTTTGGTGAGAATTTTCCAGCAAAAAAGTTATTCGTGATGGAATTTAAACGTGATAGTGGGATTTCTATATATTTGTCTGGAAAACCACAAGTACAATCGTACCATCGCTCGTTATCGTGATACTGGTAGCGTACCCCGACGTCAAGGAAGTGGACCGAAGAAAACAGCAACATCAGCGAAACCCGCGTCGCAGTGGCCGAAAAATGGCTCGTGAGCTGAACATATCGCAATATTCCATTCTGCAAATATTGAAAAATGAGTTCGGGGTAAAGCCATTGAAATTCCAAAAGGTACAAGAACTTACACCGAAACAGAAAGAAAATAGACTCAAAAATGCTAAAGATTAGCTTCGCTTGGCCGAAAGTGGTGAACAGCCGAATTTGGTTTTATCCGATGAGAAAACATTCGTTGTCCAGCAGTTTGTAAACAAACAAAATGATCGTGTTTACATGCCAAAGAGGTCAGCGGAAAATGTGCACCTTCGGTTGGCCACCAGAACTCAAGCGCCGGCCATGGTGATGTCGCTCTCCGCTCGTATTAATCGACCGTGGCATCAGCATAATAATATTATCGCGAAAATATTCTGGAGGGTGTATTAAAGCCTTGGGCACGCAAAGATTTTGGCCGCATACCTTGGACATTCCAACAGAACTCAGCATCATCGCACTCAGCACCCGCCATCCAAAAATGGTTACAAGATGAGGTTCCTCGCTTAATTTCCAGCCCACAATGACCAACAAAATCTCCGGATACCAATCCGTTGGACTATTGTGTTTGGAGTATTTTGCAAAGCAAGGTTTTTCACTAAAAATACCAAAGTGTCGATAACCTCAACCAAGCTCTTCGCCGGGAATGGGCCAAAATACCGCAGAGCAACATTCGGGCAGCATGTGACGGTTTCATTGGCCGTTTGAAGGCCAAAATTCGTGACTAATTCGAACAAATATAAACTTATTCTAAAACTTTGACTTTGTTGCAGTTTTTTTTTATCTCACCCTGTATTTGGTATTAGATGACGTTATCGAAAGTTAGTAAGTTATAATTATATAATTGTCTGAAATTTTGTATTTTATGTTCGTAATAGGTACTACTACTCTGTTAGTAAATTAACCTTGTCACTTACTGATATATTTTCAAAAGTGTTACATTCCACAGTTCGGCTGTGAACTATTACTTTTTCTTCGTGGAACTATGAACTTGCCTATTTTAGGAATACGGTCTTGCAATGGTGATTATTTTTTATTAGTAATTATGACTAATGTGCCTTCCTTGGTGCAGTTGGAATTATATTTAACTACAAATTCAGCACTGGACAAAATATAATCGATCTGATCTAAAAATAGAAAATATGATTTTTATCGCATTTGACGGTTTAAGTAACAGAAGACTAATTTCTCATTTCTTCTGACTTGGCCTTGCAAAATTATGGGTCAGTATTGATTTTTGTTGTAATTGATAACATTTGCTGATCCAACGTTTCCCCTCCTTTAAAGTTGGACCATTACATTAAACATCTTAAGTAAGCCTTGTTACTGTGTGAAATACGTGAATTAACCCAAGGATGTACACAGTCGGTAGACTATCTGAGAATAAATAATAGGTGAATCGCCTTTACCTATCATACAGAGGTTCCACATTATCAAACATTAATAGAAACTCTAAGGCTCTTCTCAGACATAGATCCCATCATTATCTATAGGTTTGTTAAAAGCATCTCCCGGCTTGGTAGACCTCTCTACTACTAATATATCTCTACAAAACCTTCTTTTTCGCTTCAATATATTTCCTCTTCCTATCACCACTACTTATTAATCCAAGGATGAACACAATAGACCAAAGGTCTCCGAGTGAAGCAGTTGCCGTGCGCATCCTTAAATCTAGCCCAAACTATTGTGAGAGTCAGTAGTATTTTAACCCAGAAAGGCATTATTTTAACAACCTGAAATACCTCATTTTTTCTAAAGCCAAACGACCGACCAAAAATCCACCTGTTTTCGAAAAAAATTGTTTAGCGACGAAACTCAGTTTTTGGCTTAATGGATACGTTAAAGAAGCAGGATTGTTAATTTTGGGGTGACGATCAGCGAGAAGCGTTGCAAAAGCTAACATTGCACCCATAAAAAGTCACATTTCAGTGCGGGTTGTGAAAGGTGCTAGGAATCGCAACTGTGAGTGGTCAGCGCTATCGTGAGATGATATCCAACTTTGTTTTCAATAAGTCGATGCCACACAGAAAGCCTGACGAGTGACGAGTTCGGTGAACATTATATTTCACGTTCAGGACCGGTCAATTGGCAGCCTAGATCGTGTAATGTATCGCCTTTAGGTTATTTTTGTGGGGCCATGTTTAAGTTCTTCAATTGACGAACTGGAAAATAACATTGAAGCACTTATTCGTGAGATACTGGGGTAATGTTTTAAAAAGTAGGTGCATTTCATAAAAGAATTAATGTTTTTTTGAATTGAATGTTTTTTTTTTTTAATTGTCTGTGGGTTATGTGAAATCGGCCTTTACTTCTAACATATATCATTTAACTCTCTAGAACCTTTGTGATTCAGTTTTTTGGTAGATCTGACCGCTGTTCGAGTACAGATAATATACAAAAAAGGAGTCAGGACTCATATTCATCAAGTTTTGCCCATTGTGCAACAATGGCTGTGACAACGGAACGACATTACGAAAAATGAACAACATTTTGAGCTAACGCCACAAAAAGAAATGGCCAAAGATATAGTTAAACTTTTAACGGATCTGTATCATTGAAGCTCTTGTTGTTATTGTTGCTGCCAAAATGTGGTTGTTGCTGCCGTAGCTGGTGATGATTACGATGATACTTCTAGCCTTCTCTGGGTTCACTCATTCGTGCATTTACATTTTTTACAAAACGCACACATACACACACATTCGTATTACTCTCACAAAAAAAAAATTACCGAAAACGGATGTTGGCAAAAAATTCAAATTCCTCCACATAAAATGTTAAATTGTGTGCTGAAAGATGGGTCGAGAGAGAACAGCACAATGCAACGTACGAGCATTATCTTCAGACGCAAACCCCACTGAGAAAGAGTAGCTCGAGCGTCAAAAAACTTAAGCGAAAGGTTTTACAAGTTGAAAATCTGTTGTTTCCACATCGCCCACAAATGAACGCAAAATGATGAGTAAATGCTTTACAAGAACGAACTCCAAGAACAATCCAACTTAGCCGAAAGCCAGCCAACCAAGAAACATGTTTATTGTTGCCATTTTCCTTTTTTCGGCGTTCTACGGTATTGGATTGAAGCAGTACGGTATTGTTGTTACTTCCTTATGATAAAAACGAACGTATGTTCTTGACGATATGATGGAAATGAAAAGAGAAAAAAATGGTTGGATGTGGGTTGTGTACTCACATTGTACTCGTTCGAACTAAAATGGGCTGACCAAAGAATGCCGGCACACTTTCATCCATTAGTGAGTGTGTTTTGATGAAATTTAAAGTGGGATCCGGAAGTGTTCTTGAGTCATTGTGACATGAGCCAGGACGAGGTTCGGGTACCTGAAATATATGCATAGAAATAAAGAAATTACAATTAAATGAGATTTAAACACACCTAAAATTGGTTTAATTTTAAATTTAACCTATGAATAATGTAATCCTCTTATTGAAGTGTCGAACCATATCAATTTGCAATGAGATTTAAATTTTCAGTTGTCAAGGTATAGAGTGTCAGTCACTCTAGATTTGTGTCGATTCGTTCATCGTTTTCAAGTTCATTTGTACAAAGGAGTTGCTGCTGACAAATATGCTCTGGTTCTGCTAATCCTATATGTGTTTCCAAAAATATTTTTTCCTGAGAAATTTCAGTGTTTTGGTGCTGCATATTTATGGCATGTCTTTTCATGCTTTCCCAATTTCCCTTTTGGCTACCTATTCATTCAGCTTTTGCTATACACTAGAGTTATGGGTCCTTTGTTTTTCATAAATTTGTAGTCTGTCTACGGTTGTGGTATGGGCGTGGCGTTTGCCGGTTTAAATGCTGAGTTGTTAATGCTGTCTGTATTCAGTTTCCATTTTCCTTGTGCTTTTTTTCTTTTTTTTTTTTTGGTTAAAATATCAAGAGGCCATGTGCAGATTTGTAGAGAGCCACTTGATTTATATTTATGAGCATCATGAAGAGCCGCTGTCACGACAACAACAATAGCAACAACAAAAGACAATGGATGGGTATGAAACAGAGCATGAGAGTACATTTATTTTGTATTTATAAAAAAATAATGTCATAAAAGGTAGAAATTGTCACTTTTAGCAAATTTTGGCCTTTCTCATGCAGGAAAGCAAAAAAAGGTACTGGCTGTAAAATGTACGTGATTGAAATCCCTAAATAGGAATACATAGACTGAAAATCATCAAACACAAAGGCATTAGATATGTATGAATAATGGGTTGTAGGGTTTTTATATTCTCCAACCAATTTGTTTAATTCAAAAGGCTGAAGAGCACATAAAAGTGTGAGGATTCGGGTCTTTCAAGACCCTCCTACATGTCTTGGAAGTATTGTAATTTATATCACTGCTATACCAAAACTAGACTTTTATACTATCGAGAGATAAGATTATATGGGTAGTTTAGAAAAATGTTGATCTAGATAGACAGTGTTCTACACTAGAGGTAGAACATATTACGAACTATAAACACAGAAAAAAAATCCGTTATTTTTATATATTTTTAATTGTTATTTAAATCGTAAAAAATATAAATTATCCGAAGGTATCGTTATAAGAAAATGTGAATCTATATTGGCAGGAATGCGTGGATCTGTTTAGGTAATGTTCTGTCCTGGGAGATTGTAAATAGTTAGACAAATTATTTTAATATGTGGCTAATTTCATAAGAATACCTAATAACAGAATGTATAAGAAGATGAGGGCTTTTGTAGACAATTGTCCCTTCCAGTGGTTGGTATCGGTCGCGAACATCAAATATCACACACTTCCGATGAAAAATGTGGCTAAAATTATCACAATACCGATTATTAGGAAGCACTGTTGTATGGGTCCGATAGGAAAACGTGGACCCATATAGACAATGTTCTGCCATTGGGGTGGAACCCATTAAGAACTCTAAATAGTAAATTTTAAAACAATACCACTAGCTTAAATTCGAAAATCAATAAAGATTACCGTTATATGGCAAAACGTAGACCGACATGGCCCAATTACAAACATGACCTGCATGCAGGCAAAAGTCTTGGCAAAAGTCACTGAATCGACTTTGTAGGGTCTAACGCTATTATTTGGAGGAATCACAACGGAATGACAAGATCATATACCCTCTATGCCATGCTGGAGCGTCTAAAATGATAATGACCCAAATTATGATTAACCAATACGCTCAAGCTTGGCTACCCCTCATTTCTTCAATAAAATTAAGCTCAAGCGTATATCAATCGACAGGGAACCACCTCGAACTAATTCATCAGTCATTTGATTCCTTACTATGTTGCTATGTTTGGGACCCAACAAAATTGAGGGATTTCTGGCAATTGAAAATTACTCTTTATTTGATGACACTTTGCCTGAGAGCTTTAAGGGCCCCCTAAATATCGCGTATATCTCTAGTGACTGGTCTTACCATTTCCGCTGCCTTTTTCATTGCAAGAATCTCCGTCTGAAAAACGCTACAACTGTCATTAAGTTTATATGAGCGTCTAATAATTGGATTAGAACAGAAGAATGCCAGTAAGAATGCGGCTCTTTTATCTGTGGTTAGTTTGTGTATGACTTGTGGTCTGAGCCTCCACTTCTTCCAAATACATGAATGGAGTGCAAAAATAACAAACGCTCCCCATGTGTTGAAATGCTGCTCAAGGATAGGTTATTTTTTATATTGATTAGCAATGGTCGAATGTGTAAATTGTGTGCCGTCTTTACTCATTACTTTGAAATGGATCAGTAGTAAAGTTTTGTCTTGTTTCTTTGTAAGAAATTATTCATTAGAGGTAATGGAGATTATGTTTTTATTATTAGGTTTCGATAGCTTGTAATGTACGTGATGTTAGCCAGAAATTACAATAATTTTTTTTTTAAATAAGTCATTGCCTTTATACCCAAGTTTATTTTATTAATTTGAATGTCTATATATTTTTATTAAACCCACTATTTCCGACAACATAAAATTATTAATTTTTAAACACATTTAGAAATCCTATGAATTTTAATGTACAAGTAATCAAATATGTTCGGCCTAATTAACACCTAGTATGTCAAAGCCTTCTACTTTCATTTATTCGTTTACCTCTAAATCCATCAGTTTCTGGTAACATTCGGCTCCACAACAAATGTGTGCATATGTGAAAGGAACTTTTAATTAACTTTGACCTACATTTGAAGTACTGCAGCAAACTGCCACTTTATAAATAAATAAATAACTTAAATATGTGTGCGACCTGTGTGCATGTGAAACACAAAGGATTGAAATAAAAAATGTAAGAGGTTTTAGCATAAAAGTTTTTTCTATCCATTATTTTTGTAAATTTATTTATGGATAACATTCAATATATTGTAGGATATCAATCAATCAAGTAATATACGATTATTGTTTGTATAGTCGATAAATGAAGTCTCAGCAGAAATATAAAATATTTAGGCATACAATGTATGCTGGGTTGGAATGAGTATGATTGAGTATGTTTGATCATACTTAGTGGAAATAAGTCAAACTCAATCAGTCGGTCAGATGTAAAATGTTTATTCGAGTTGCTGAAGCGAACGAAAAAATCGTGAGAAAACATGAATTGTTCTTTTTATAACTATATAGGGTGAGATGAAAAAAACTGCAGCAAACTAATTCTAAAATTTGATGCTATTTCCGACATTTTTTGCTTTCATTTAATAAAATTAAAAAAAAATGTAAAAATTAGGGCGTTTGACTTTGTTGCAGATTTTTATCTCACCCTGTATCTTCATATATCAATAACTTCCGATTTGTATTTCTTACTACGTAGATTTTTGCCTTTTCACCTTTTTAGCCTTTTTAGTCTCTAGTTTGCAATTTAGAGTTATTAGTATCCCTAAGAATCCCTTACTTAAAAAATGTTTCATATGGCTCCACTATTTGTTATATCCCTTTTGCAATAAAATTATTTGTAATTTGGCAATTCAGTTTCATAATAGATATTTACTGTCCCTGCGAAAGTTACTTATTTGGTATAGTTGCTATAGCGGTTCCAGATTCTATTCGGAATTTTGAACATTGCATATATAATTTTCCACATTATTTACTGTAATACTGTAATCTTCAGTCTCATCAAATGAATATCTTCCTTATGAAAAATGTTCCAATATTGTTTCACATTCAACGTAAACCTCAAATAGATCCTGGCCACTTTATTTGGACGCATAAGTAGGTAAAAACACATTTTGCAAAAGGTAAAAGTTTGGGCCTGGAAGATTCCTTTTGGGGATAAAAATCATGGGTTAGTATATTAAGAACCTCCAAGGACAGATCAATTCCAACTAAATTATTTCTATGTCCTTTTCGTTCTTCATTTCTTGGACCGGAAGATATACTGGCAAAGAAAGACATTTTGAGGTTTTCGATTTTTTATCATTTACCCGACAATCGTCAATATTTTTTTCAGAAGTCTTAAGAGAGTTCTGCAAAGCGTTACCAATAAGAAAATATTGGAAATTTTCGTTTAAATGTTAAAAAATCCACGAAAACAGCAAAATAAGATTTTTCATGAGAGCCGAACTTAAAATTTAATGAGCAACTTTTTTGTACAACAATTTGATGTCGCCTGGTTTTGGAAGGACTCAATATTCCACAGAAAGTGCTTTTTTGATTTGACTGATGATAGCTTAATAATTTGGCATTTTTGATTCGATTATATTGAGTGCCCAAATTTGAAGAATTTTAGGGACAACCGATTTACCTGTAATTTAAGTTCCCATGTTTAGGTCCGATCTAACACGTTTTTACTTATTACATTCAAATTTGGCACTTTTATGTGAAATTGTTGAGAATTGTTACAGATTTACACGGGGCGCCCATATACAAGTTTTCTTCGGTTTCATGTATCACATTATCATACGATCATATATATTTCAGAAGAAAGTCTGTCTGCATAATCCACCATATTTGTTTTCGATTTTACAAATTTTAAATTCATCCAATGGAAATCACCGCAAGCGATCGCCATAATAAAATATCAGTACACAATACTCTGTGTGTTTGGACTTTGGAATATATTTGATGTACTCATTCACTTATAGTAGTGCAGAGTAAATCAAAACATAGTAATTGGGTAAAAAGAGTTAAGGATATTGTAAAGAATTTACAATATTATTGTTCTTACCCTAGCATTATTGACCGGCAGCCAATTAGAGTTGATACCACTTTGTTCTTTGAAATTGCCCTCAAATGTATCCGCAATATCCTGCAGACGAGAAAGAAAAGAAATAAGAAAATGAAAAAAATACATACAAAAAATTGCTTTAATAAATTTAATGGATGTCTTTGGCTCCCTCCATCTACCCAATATCTGGCTGTCTTTCAAACCAACACCAGTATACAGACACACACACACACACATTGTATCCATTCATGGCAGAGCCGACCGTTAAAAGGGATAAATAAAAGATTTTGAATTTTTTCGTGGCGGCAGCTTACCATGAAAACGGACTAAAGTAATTTCAATTTTGGTCATGTTATGTGAGTGTGTCTGTATGCAGTACATAATATAGGAAAAGCCATACCAGATACATTGCGGTAGCCAAAGAGCGAGCGAGAGAGCCAGCGAAAGAGATGCTAAGAGAAATAAACAACGGCCATAAATGTTGAACTTACCTGCAATGAAAATGCACAAACTGCTGAGCCAGGAATTGAATTTGTTGGTGTATTAAAAACGCCATAAATCAATTTGGCGCTTGAGTGACCATAATGTCCTTCGACAAGATTACTAGCAGATTCTGCGAGAAAAAAACGAATAAACAAACAACCACAACAATATTATATTAGAGCGAAATACAACTTTTGCGGAAAATATCCAAAGAATTCCATTAATGGAAAAAACGAATTTGGATACATAATTTCATTCTCCAGATTTGCTGAAGTTATTTCGCCATTTGATACTTACGAATCTCATTGAAATAGAATGGAAAATCGCCTGGTATTGAACAATTTAAACGTGATTTTAAAAATGATGTCCAACGATTGCGGAAACGATGTGGTCCACCTTTGTCCCATTTGCAAACACGAGCTACACGCGAAAATATTGACTGGAACACGAGAAGGAGAAGAAGAGAACAAGGTATGGAGAAAAGTTAGTCGGACGTAGCAAGTAATTAATCATTATTTATAGGAAATTCATGCAAAACGAAAACGAAACATGAGAAACAGAAAAGTGTGAGTGAAATAAAATGGAAAAAATATAGAAAAGTTTTTTTTTTACTGGTAACTGTTAAAAATGTTTGGCATTTTATTTTTACCCAAGGGAAATGAGTTTGGAGTGTGACGTTCTATGGTCGAAAGGAATTTATATCCCTTAAGGTTTCTAAATATGACAGAATATAAGCATTGACCTTTTGGTTTTTGTTGTTGTGGGATTTTAGGTAAGAGAATTATGTAATAGGAGTTAGGTATTATGCAAGGAAATGATGAAATATTGAAATGATTATTTCATAGTCGGGACTGTGTATGTAAGTGTTTAATTCGTAGCTTTATTAGATTTTCTTTAATTATATTAATTTTTTTCTATTTCATATAGGTTTTGACTTACTTTTCCGCAATTTATGAATTCCACAGCCGTTTCACGAAACATAAAATATACAAAGTCTCCTTGCGTAAAAGAACTGACAAAATTTGGTGCTGAAAAGAGAACATAAATATAACTTTTTAATATTTTCAAAAATAACCAGTGACAATTATAATCCAATTATTTGAATCTTTATTTCAAATTCTAATTTAATAACCACAAAAGTTAAATATATATATACATATATGTAACATAACATTGAACATTTTTACCCGTTATTGGGTATTTTCTTTTGCTTTAGCGAAATTATACACCGGAATTGTTTCAAATTTGGTATTTAAAGTTCGTAATGAATACTACAGTCTAATACAGAAAATTGTCTGTGCAGGTCCACGTCTTCGTATAGCCCCCATATAACGGTACCTTTGATGATTTTAGCGACATCATTCACCGAAATTATTTAAAATTTGTAATTTGATGTTCGTAATGGATACTGCAGCCTCTGACAGATAATTGTCTGTGGAGGTCTAAGTCTTCATATAGCCCTCATATAACAGTACCTCCTGATATTCGGTATTTTGATGTTTTTAGCGATATCGTTCACCGGAATTGTTTCAAACTTGGTATTTGAAGTTCGTAATAGAATCTACAGCCTATGACAGAAAATTGTGTGTGCATGTCTACGTCTTCGTATAGCCCCCATATGGCGGTACCTCCCGCTAACTGGGTATTTTGATGATTTTTGCGACCTTATTTATCGGAAGTGTTTCAAATTTCGCATCTGAAGATCTTAATGAGGACTACAGCCTATGACAAAAAATCGCGTACTCAGGTTCACGTCTTGGTATAGCCCCGGTGAACGGGTGAAGCTAAACTTTTGAAATTTTGTATTGAGGCTGGTAGGGGGTTTGTAATAAAGGAGCGGCTTTGGAAATGGGTACTACAAGTACACGAGTGCTAGTTTAAAACTTTGCATTAGAGTCGCGGTTCATGTGTAGCCTTGGCATATTGAGTTGATTTTGGTAGTGTGTATTTCAATTGTACGAAAAGTACTAAATGATACTAAATTTGATCTTAGTTGAAGGGATAGAGATACAATTATAAAATTAAATATTTAGAAAATTGTTAGTATCTGGAATTGAGATTTGGGGGTGCGTTTGGAAATGCGCTCTATATTTGTACGAAAATGGTACTAAATTTGGTACTGGGTGAAGATATAGAACTGAAAGTGTGAAAAATTTTGTTGCAATATATGATTAAAATACGGAACTGTTTTGTAAATAAGCACTACAATCATACGAAAAGTACTAAACGATACTAAATTTAGAATTTAGAGAATGTATATAGCTGGAATCCCGAAACTTTATATTGAGGTCTTGCTCGAAAAATACTAAACGGTGCCAATTTTGGATCACTGTTGGTGTCTAGGATGAAGTACATCTCTTCATCCTAGAATTATTTTGCATATACGTAATAAATATTACTAAATTCTGTATTCGTCGAAGGGATTGAGCTGAAATTTTACAATTTGATATTGAGGTCACTGTTGGTTTCTAGTGTTTACATATGAAGACGTTGAAATAGTTTGGGCAGAAAAATTGGATGTGGTCAAAATTAAAGATTCTGAAGACTTTTTGGTGTAAAAGGAAAACATTTTTCTATTATTCTTTTCAAAAGGGAAATTTTACAGTTCTCGAAATGTGAACCAAGCGAACTCCCAACATTTAAGGATTTTGATGTTAACATTGCAGTATTTCATCTAATACATTCGAATAATTAGATTAGTATATATAATCTTATAATCGATTATGTCAATTTTTTAATTTTATGTTTTCTGCTGGATTGTGTAAATGTTGTGGACCCGGTGGGCTTGGTTGCAAAGAAATGTAACAAATTTAAATTTTGAAAACACTATGAATTGGCGCTCTTTTACTTGAGGAAGTATAAAACTGAAGAAAATAATTATTCAGGCCGTAGTATGTCTGAAATTATATTTGATTTGATGTTGCACAGTTATTTCAAATACTTTCAATATGTTTCCATTAAAATATTACAATGAAGTTTTCTGCAATATCAATTTGAGTTATGACATTCTTTGAAATCGATTTGTATTTGTGTTGTATTTGCATGACCAGTAAACATAAATATTATTTTGTTTTTATCTGTTAAATAAAGATAAAGGCGGCAATTGTCAAACAATAAATAAATACATGTTAAACAAATATTACCCACTCTCAATTGTGTCTGGATATAAATGTCAACACAAAACTCACTACCCTTTATATCCCAAAGAAAATGGGGAAATTGAAGAATTCATGTGAACACAGCAATAATTAAGGGTTCATTAAATCAATTTTGATAATTACTTTGATTTATATTTGCCATCATAGACATTATTCAAAATAAGATAAATTATTAGACACAATCTTTCGACTCTTATATCCTTAATTTCTTAAAGGTTATAGCAATATTGAAATATTTATTAAAATGACACTGTGCAACTCAAAATATAATTACAGGGAAAATTCAGCAGATTATGAAAGTAGAGCTAAATTTGAAGACATGTGTATAAACACTTTTTTTTTATTTTCTGATTAAGATTCCTAAGAATTCATTGACTTCATTTACATAGTGATCTGAAGAGGTTTTCTTATTCTATGAAAATGTGAATCAAATAAAAGTGTTGCCGTCGTCTTAGCGTTCTAATTTACGACACACTTGTAAAGTATCTAAACTGGAAGACAAATACCATTGATGTAGGGAAAATTCCAACCTTTGTATACATTAAAAACATAGTATAAATGGAATTTTCCAAAACTGATCTTCGTCTAGACACTAAATAGCATCTTATATTCCTGATGAGGTGGTTAATGAACGGCGCAAGTGTCGCATACTGAGAGTGGGACTTCACTAGATTACAATTCAATGCCATATCCTGAGAGATATCAACTCGAAAGAGAAAATTATTGATAAAAATCATTTGACATTTCTCTCTGTTACAAAACTTTTCACATTTCATAGAACAAAAATTGAGCCCCCTGAACAATATTACAGATAACAATACGGTGATAGTTTTGGTCCAACCATTGAACTTTATATTACCTATACTAAAAAAAACTGCAACAAAGTCAAATGTCATTATTTTTACATTTTTTTAAGTTTTATTGAATCAAAGCAAAAAATGTCGGAAATAGCATCAAATTTTAGAATAAGTTTAGATTTGTTCGAATTGGTCACCTATGGCACGAATTATGGCCTTCAAACGGTCAATGAAACCGGTATTTTGCTTGCTTGAGGTTATCGACACTTTGGTATTTTTTAGTGCCAACATTGCTTTCCGAAATACTCCAGACACACTAGTCCAACGGATTGGTATCCGGAGATTTTGGTGTCCATTGTGCGCTGGAAATGAAGCGAGGAACCTCATTTTGTAACCATTCTTGGGTGGAGCGTGCTGAGTGCAATGGTGCTGAATCCTGTTAGGAATATCCAAGGTCTGCGGCCAAAATGTTTGCGTGCACAAGGCTTTAATAAACCTTCCAGAATACTTTCGCGATAATATTCGGCATTTATTCTGATGCCACGGTCGATTAATACGAGCGGAGAGCGACCATCAGCTGCTGGGGTGGTCCACACCATCACCATGCCGGCGCTTGAGTTATGGTTTTCTTATGAGGGAAAACCAAATTCGGCAGTTCACCACTTTCGGCCAAGCGAAGCAACTCTTTAGCTCTTTTGAGTCTATTTTCTTTCTGTTGCGGTAAGTTCTTACAATTTTTGGAATTTCAATGGCTTTACCCCGAGCTCATTTTTCAATATTTACCGAATGGGGTATTGCGAAATATTCAGCTCACGAGCCATTTTTCGGCTTCTTTACTTTTCGAACCACTTCATCTGATGTTGCTGTTTTCCTCCGTCCACTTCCTTTACGTCGTGGCTTATAAATGACAGCAGTCTGAAGTTGGTTGCAGTTTTTTCATCTCACTCTTTATTTGGGATCATACTAGAAATTGGGCCGACATGGCCCTTTTTTAAAGCCAATGTATCTTTAACTATTTTAAATCTCTCCAAATTTTCGGCTGGTCCGCATTAAACGGCAACTCTTGATATTCAGTATTTTGAGATTTTAAGTAAGTAAGATTTTAAAATCCAAATCTTTAAAAGTTTACATAGAAGTTCGTAAAAGGAACAGATTGGACCACATTTTCGTATAGTCCTCATATAACGGTACCTATCGATGTTTTATATTTTGATGAATTTAGTCAGATTTTTGAATCAAATTCTCCAAAATGTAGTATCAGAAATCTGTATTGTGAACAAATCCTTCTTGCAGTATATTGTCTATATATGCCCATGTTTTCGTATAGTCCCTTTACAACAGTACCATTCGATATTCAGTATTTTGATAATTTAGATCATAGTTTTAACCCAAAACCTCTACAATTTAACATGAGAGACTTGTACTGGGAACAGATTCCTCTGGCAGAAAATTTCCTATGACGGTTTTGATGTTTTTTACAACACATTTAAAAAATAGAACTATAAAATGAAACTATAAAATAGAACTATATAATGAAGAAATGTTTGCTTCTCAAATACTATATATAACGTTCGAAAACCAAGTCTGAAACAACGTAATTCTCTGTCAAAACTATGGCCTTCCGAGCTTTACAACTTTTTTATTTGTTCTGAATGTCATTGTCAATAGTTGGAAAGAACCTTCAAACTTATTGGAAGATTTCTATCAATGTCAAGTAGCTCTCTAATTTTGAAAAATACTTACCAAGCAAGAAAAACAATACTGCCTACAGCCGTGCGGTCAAAGGAAAGACATAGATAACTAAGCTAAATATGATACAGCCCTTCAAAAGAGTGAAGACAGACAAACAGACGACGAACGTGTGGTGCGAGAAAGATTCTCGTTTGCTTTTCGTTATCATAAACGAATAGATGGCATTGATGTATACATTACTTAAAAAAATTGACAGCAATATAAAAATAAATAATATTAGACTTGCAGACATTGTTGTTGGCATTGGTAGCTTGTGTAAATAAACAATGAAAATATGATGGCCATAAAAAAGGAATCAAAGCAACGAAGGCAATTTAATACAAAAGGACTCACTCAGCCAAGCTAAGCTAGACATATCTGACAAGCTAGTCACAGTGGTAAGTGATAAAACTATTATTTAGGAGGTGGTAATACGGAAGGACTGGTTAGTCTGTGCTTGTCCAGTGATAGATGGCTTTTGTATATTTGAGCACACACATGGTTGACACGATACACACAACTATGACAATAAAGTTACAGTTTAGTTGTAATGAATGTCAAGAAAAATAAAATTTAAAAATACGGTGTTAGATCGGTATTTGATATTGTTATTGTTCAGGGTGTAGTTCATTCAAAGACATATGCCATTAAAAAATATATAAGTTTGTTTGAAATAAGTAACAATAGTACAAAAAAGTCTAAATGCCCAATAAATATGATATCTTTAAATTTAAGAAAATTTTCTAAAACGCATGATTTAATAAAATATGAAATTGTCAACTCATTAAGAACCTAGGTATACCTAGGAAGTTTAAAAAACGAAATTTGAAGTTTTTCACAAGATACCCAATAAAAGAAGAGACAACAATTTTAAAACATTTTAAAAGCGGAATTTTTTGTTATCGTTTTATTTTCATTTGTTTGGAAACACAAAATAGTCATTAGAGAATCACGTTTTTAATGAATTAAAAAACAACGTTGACTGATCGATCCGTAGCGGTGGTCAATTTATTTCTATCGTCAGTTGATTTAATCTTGCAGGCCGCTTGACTAATATGAGCTATTGGGGACTTTTGTCCTTATTAGTCTAGAAGAGTTTTTTCATTCTGTGAATCACGGCTCACTGTTCGAGGGCCTTGACAAAACTTTTTTTCAGGCACGTTCCATAATTCCATATTTTGTATACACTCAGTTAACGGAATATTTTAAGTCGATCCGTCCTAATGTTAATATAACTGCTCACATTAATTTCACTCTATTTTAACTAAAATTCAGTAAAAAACAGTTGTAATTCAGTAAATCTATTTGAAAATTAGTAATAATTAGTAATGGAATGTGATTAATTCAATGTACATGGAATTAATCTCATTTTATTATATTTTCAGATAATTAAATTAAAATATTGATATTATATTCGAAATTTAGAATATTCGGACATTTTATTTGATACTCCCAATTTATCAAATGAAAATAAGAATTTCTATTTAAAGTACCGGTTGGAATTTAATTTTTGCGCCCAACTAAAAACCTCGAGGTTTCGGAAATCCTCAATTCATTATGAGATTGAATATTTTCCACAATAAGAAGGAGATTCGAATTACATTCAATCCCATTTTTACTATTTCTACAGACATTATGGCTATTTTAAGATTTGCTTTATTTATTTTTAGAAATATTTTAAATTATATAAATGGAATTTTCTGAATTTTAATAAACGTTTTTGAATTTCAAATGGTTTTTCTAAATTTTAAATAAAAATCTGAATTCCTATTTTAAATGGGAATTCTGAATTTCAAATAAATTCTGAAAGGCAAATTAAACTTAAATTGTTTTCAATTATATTGGTTTTTATGAATTTCAATTGACAACCCAACATACCAAAATGGCTTGAGAATAATATTACAATAAGCTTATGAACATAAGCCTTAAGCTTGAGGAAATCTTGAGAAAACATTGAAAAATGTTTGTATAACAAGTATAGAATAATCGAAACGGAACCCTTATTTATAAGCTTATACTTGAAATTGTAGAATAAGCTTACAAAAATAATATTATAATAAGCTTATTTTTGTAATAGTATAAAATATTATTTTTTTTAGTTTTTAATCATTTTTAACGTTTTTTCTTGATGGACATCCCAGTAGTCACTGCCGCATGTGGCCTTGATACCCTGACGCTTTCTTCTCCCTTATTTGAACTTCTGCATCTCTTCCACTAAGACTACACATTCATTGAATTCCTGCAACTTTTTTGATGCTTCCAATCTGAAATGGGATTGGAATAATTTATGTAAAAGATTCCCGGATTTATTATTCATCCATACCTTAAGGGTTCGGTCCACAAATGGGTCCTAAATTCGCGTGATTTTGTTTTTTGCCAAAGAAAATAATTTCTTGCTGACAATTTTCACAAAAAATCAAAACTAATTTGTCAACAAGGGACAGATTTGAGAAATGTTTGTGGAACATAAGTGTTTCTCAAGCATTGTTGAAAAATTATATTTTTATAATATTGTTCTCAAGCTGTATTGTATTTTTGGTATGTTGGGAAGGTTCGAAATTCAAACTTATATTGGTATTTTGTAAATTTCATATGAAATTTCAGAACTAGAATTGATATATTATGAGCACGGTTGAATTATTGATATATTATGAGCACGGTTGGCATAGTGCGAAGAAGGTATTGTGGTTAATTTGGTATTATGTGAATGGATAGAGCTAAAAATCTGGCATGGTTGGAAAGTCTGCATACTTACGAAAATGGTACTAAATTTGGAACGGATAAAGATGGAATTTTAAAATTTTGTGTTCGGTTTCCTGTTGGTGGTATGTTTGTTGAGTTGGGTTTAGAAAAGTGTAGAACAAGTCCCAAAAGTACTAAATTATACTATATTCGGAACAATTTGATATTGGGTGAACATATATTGCTTGAAATCTAAACTTAGGGCCGCGGTGGGGTAATGTGTAGCCTGGTCATATACAGTTGGTTTCGGAAATGTGTACAATAATTGTGCGAAAAGTTCTGAATGGAACTATATTTTATATTGGATAAATTCATAGGGCTGGAATCTTCAAATACTAAGGGTTTTGCTTATCTCTGTGGTTAAGATATGGATTTGGTTTTGGAAGTGTGTATTATAATTGTATGAAAAGTTCTAAACTGAAAAGATTCTGCAGTTTGATATTTGAATTACTGGCGGTATCTGTTTTTGAGATTGGATGGTGGTTTGGAAATGCGTCATATATTTGTATAGAGCTGGAATCCCGTAATTTGATATTGATTCCTCTGTTGTTACCTGGTGGTGGTTTTGCATATGCGTACCATAATTGTGCGAAAAGTTCTAAATCGTACTAATTTTTGATTATACTTGGTGTCCAGGATGGAGAGATGTGGTTTGTTTTGGATTATGCGTACTGAATGTTACTAAATTTGTTATTGGGCGAAAAGATAGAGCTGAAATAGCCAGAAAAATTGGATGTGGAACTATTGTGCAAGGCTTTTACCAATACCCTCCTCGTAAACTTCAAAATAAGATATTTTGAAGTCTTTTTTTGTGTGAAAGGAAAACTTTTTGCTATAAATCTTTTAGAAAAAGGAAAAACTTGAATAGTATATAAAACCTTGAAAGTATGAAAATTTAGTACCATGTATGAAGTTTTGATTAAAAATGTTATTAAACTGATTGTTTATTTTGAATACTAAAAAAGCCTAACGCGAACTGTTGAAACGAAGCTACAGTTTTGAGGTGCACTTTTTGCTGACGTAGTTACATATAAACTGAGCGTTGTTAAAGATTTTTTTCAAACTTTGTGATTTTGGTGCGGAATATATTTTCTTGTTTTTTTCTTACATAGGCCAGTAAGGGCACTTTAAACAGTTTCATTTGGTTGAACAAGGAAAAAAGCTTAGTTTAAGAAGTGTGGTTCCCAGACCAATATTCGTGGACTATTCATTTAATTAAATCTGATGTACATAACATAATATGCGACCATTTCCTAGAAGTGGAATCTGATATTAGTGAAAGACAGAGAAAATGTGTGTGCTGTGTTGTATGCCTAGCAATATCAAGTTATCTGTTTCAGCGTCATTTGAATCTCGCCTAAGATTTTATTATGCTATTTGTTTTTAGAATACCTACATACATTTTTAAGACAATATTAGGTGCTTAGAGGCCTCTGTTGCAAGTCTCTTCAAGGATGAGATCTCTGAGACCAGCAGCGTTTTCATAAAAGTCAGCTATTCTCTTAGCTGACGCCTCTGCGACCTGTTACTTCGTTGTGAGGTCTTCTACTTCATACTAGAGGCCTTTAAGTTTGTGTACTTCATAGTCGATGACTTTGAAATTATGTGCTTAATTGGAGAATCTTCCGAGTAAAGAAACTTTCCAAAGGTGCAAATCAACTGTCAATGATTTCTGATTTTTAATTCCCCAGTACTCTAGGGATATCAATAGGCAATTCATAAAAGTCGTAATGTATCTTCTGGTAATGCGATAGGAAAATCAGTGGTTAAAAAATCGTTGTTAGCTTGTTCTGTGAATGTTAGACGCTATCTCTGTCATTTTTTCTACTAAAGTCCAATAACTCGGCACTATTGTACTCAATTGAGACAATTATCTTAAAACTCTGTCACAACTATAGCTTTTCGAAATATAATGTAAATAACGTAATTTTTTTAAGATTTATTTTGATAAAATTTTTTGTACCATGCCTTGAAGTACAGTTTCATTAAAATTTATTTTTACTGTGTGTTTATTATTTATTGCATTGTATTTGCATTCCAGATAAATTTGACAGACAGCAAGCTATTATCTGTCAAAACATCGTAAATAAAAGCAAATATAAAAATACACATATTTACTGAGAAATACATATATACATACAAATTTTTGCATTATATATATCCTTAAGCTTGTGGTGCTAACAAATTTATAAAAGCTACACATACACAAATATACCACCCTTCGAGTTAATGTAGTTGTTCCATAGAAGAAGCACAAAATTATGGCATATCAAAATAATAAACTATAACAATATTGTTAAAATTTAACAATCATAATAAATAATGAAATAATATGCTAACAATGGGTATCTGTGTGTTGCAGCCAGCAGTCACTTCCAGTCTACATCAGTACATACATACATACATACAAGGCAACCACAGCAAATACAATATTAATAACGACGTTATTGACGAGGCAACTTGAAAGTTACCATTCACAGGAGTTATAAGTAAACCCAAACAGAAGAAAAAACAACATAACATGAATTATATTTGGCAAACAAAAAAAAAACTTATATAACATCAAAAAGATGTATGTATGTATAGTATATATACATCTATATATCAATGTCTGTGTAATACATAATGACGGACAGTAGTTGTAGCAGCACACTTACCGTTAAGACTTAAACTATCATATTGCTCTGTTTGTAGTGGCTCTCGATAGATAATCGGATCACTGCCACTGAAATCAGCCACGGTGCCCGAATACAATTCATTATCTGCAAAAAAGAAGAAGAAGGAAACGAACACAAAGGATATGGTTAGTTGAGTGTAAAGATACAATATTTGTTATTTGCTTTAATATCAAAAAGAAAAAAAGAATAAGAAATGTAACAATAAAACAACTGATGGTTTTTTACACAAGAAGTTGAATGTTTTTTTATGTTTTTTTTTTTTTTTTTTTTTGCTATATTGCAGAGTTTAATGCCAAACTGAATAATTGAAGTATAAAATTTGTATCTTATTGATTTTTCTCTTTACACATCACGTTTTGAGTACTACTAAGACATGGTAGCTTCCAGCACCAAGAGCACATTAAGAGCCCAAGGATAACATCAATACTAGAATAAATAAAATCAAAATGGTTAAGATGGGATTATGTTAAAGTAAAGTAAACCGAAAGCGTAAAGAAAAATGCCGTTTATAGATATGGCGATGATAGGAAGTAAGCAGGGATAAGACTTAGAGGATTTCATACATCCACTTGGAGAAAAACACAGATACTTTTGAAACATAGATGGTGGGGCGTGTAGGTTTAGGGCGCAATAGGCTTAGGAAAAAAAAGCAAGGTTCGAGTGGTGGGCGAGTTTTGTATATCCCTACCATTAGAAGAACTTCAAATATAGCTTCCCTTGGTTGGAAGATGTGGCTAAGATATATATTAGTCATTCAAGTATTTGGATCCACATAAAAGGGACTGTAAATGAGTGTAGGAACTTAAAAAATACCTTGCATTACAACCTATGTCAAGAGGTACAATAAGATTTTTTAATGCTTCGATTGCGGAACACTACGTTTTTTAATGCTCCGACTCCGGTACACTACGATTTTTTAGTGTTCCGACTGCGGGACACTACGATCATCATTGTGTTCCGGTACAGTATCACTAAAATATTTTTTAGTGGTAGTGTACCGGTGGACTACCTCTAAATTTTTTTTAGTGATATTGTACCGGTACGGTACACTATGTTTGTGTACCGCTGGAAAAGCTGCGCGGGTTTCACTGTTCAATCAAATTATTGGAACTAAAACATGTTGAAACTCATGGTATAAATATTACAGGTAGCAGCAAATCCAAGATGGTATGACTCTATAGTAATACTAGTGTCAAACTCGATATGACGTTTAGTGATTCCAGCCCTTGATATACAATAGGTACACACATTTTTTATACCCTAGTATGGAGGGTATATTAAGTTTGTCATTCCGTTTGTAATACCTCGAAATATAAATTTTAGACCCCACAAAGTATATATTCTTGATCAGCGTAAAATTCTATGACGATTTAGCGATGTCCGTCCGTCTTTGGAAATCACTATACGTTCCGAACGAAATGAAGTAGGGTGATAAAATTTTACTCAAATGTATATTATGTCTGCAGGACTTTTGGTATTGAAAATGGGCCATGTAGGTCCACGTTTTGGTATAGCACCCCCATAAAATGGGACCTCGCTATTTTCTGTATTTTGGTGATTTAAGTGACATTATTTACCAGTATTTGAAGTTCGTAATGGATACTACAGCCTATGACAGAAAATTGTCTGTGCAGATACACGTCTTCGTATAGCTCTCATATACAGGGTTGTCCATATTCGACGGACCCATCTGGCAACGCCATAACTTTTGACAGAGATGTCACATCGCTTAATGACATACCACGTTTGAAGCGTCAGTAAAAGCAGATTTTTACCATGAACCAATACATGCCACGCGAAATAGTTGAAATTAACATTCAACAGAAGAAGTCAATTGTGAAAACTCAACGTGCTTTTAAAACATTAAAAAATGTGAGAAGTGCGCCTTCTAAGAACGCCATTAAGCGTTTATACGAAAAATTTTCGACTGGTAAGGCTCTTTCTAATCCAAAGAGGCCATATAAAAGTCGACCAAGGCGATCGGCCGAGAATATCGCTGCCGTACGAGCCAGTGTTGAGAGGTCCCCAAGAACATCCCAAAAACGCCGTTCTCAGCAGTTGGGCATGGCTCGGTCCACTTTACAACGATTATTCGCATTGATTTGCATTTGTTCCCGTACAAAATTCAATTGACGCAAAGAATGTTGCTTGCGGACAAGCCTCGTCGATTGGAATGGGCCCAAAGAGTCATGGGTCCGTCGAATATGGGCAACCCTGTAACAGTACCTCCCGATATCGGGTATTTTGATGACTTTAGCGCCATTATTCACCGGAATTGTTTCAAATTTGGTATTTGAAGTTCGTAATGGATAGTACAGCCTATGAAAATTGTCTGTGCCGGTCCACGTTTTGGTGAAGCACCCATATAATAGTACCTTCCTATATTCGGTATTTTGATTTAGCTACATAATTCACCGATTTTTTTAAGTTTTGCATTTGAATATTGTAATGGCAAAATTGTAATGACAAAAGTTGCCTATGCAGCCCCACTTTGTTGTATAGACACTAATATAATGGCTACATTCGGTATTTTTAAGATTTTAACAGAATTTTTAACGGATTTTATTTATTTATTTATTTATTTTTTTTTTTTTTTGAAAATTGCTAAATTCGTTCGAAATGGTGGAGGGTAAGACCCATCGAAAATTGCTAAGAAAGACAGGATGCAGGCCTTTGTAAACCGAGAAACAAAGGAATTATCTGCCTAATGAAACCAGATTTAAAATTTGGCCATTATAAATCTCACTTGTCTGACGTTCAAATGGGAAGACGATGTGAGATTTATGGCAATTGCATACTATGTAAGAACGAAAAGGAATAGGAAAAAATCGAACACTTGATATTCAACAGAAGACAAAGACTAATAGGGGAGAAAGGATCTCTGATCTTATTTTTTTTTTAAGACTAAAAAGTGTAAATTGTGAAGCACATTTACACCCAAACACATTTTACCCAAATACCTCGTTCGCAAACAATTTCAAAGTCGAACATTTTCAAATTTGACAATTGAAACAATTCCTTTTTTGTGCGTTAAAAAAGAAATGAATAATACACAAAATGTGAATGCGTGTGACTGGAAAATGTTACATTTGGGTGAATTTAAAAAAGTAAAAATTTTTACAACGTTTTTTTGGTAGATTATTACATATGGTCCTGTCGTATTTGGGTAATACGTATATACCATACATATTACCATAGTAGGGAAGTTGAATATTCGTATACGCAACGTCGAATTTTAGGTAATGCTGTTACTGCAAAATATTAGAAGGTAAAAATGGACTTACCTAAGTCAAACTACTTTTCTTTTTCTTATTTAAAAAAATCCATTAAAAAACGGACGCACTTTTCAGACACGAATCTGAGTCAAGTGAAAAAAGCAACTCTGGGAAGGCGCATAGAAAATGGCTAAACGAGACAGGGTACAGGGTCTCAAAAGCAATTAAGCCTTTGTTACCCGAGAAATGAAGGGATTATCTGCTCTCCCTAAGGAAAAAAGACCTAAAGCTTTGGCATTGTAACTCTCACTGACCTGACTTCTTAATGGGAAGGCAGTGACTCTCACAACTGCAGACTATATAAGGGAGAGGAAGAATTGGAAAAGGTCGAACACATGATATTCAACGGAATACATATACTAATAGGAGAGAAATGGATCTCTGATCAGAGTTTTTTTTAAGACTAAAAGTTGTAAATGGTTGTAACGATTTGAAAACCAATACGAACCTAATTATCAAGATTGGCAGTAGGTGGAACGTTCTAAAACACCCTAAAAATCTTACTTCTATTTTAAGCTAAACTCTCTCTCCCTCTCTCGCTTTTAACAATGTATTGTTATATACTACCCTCTATTTCGTATTTCGCAGACAATGGAACGCAAGGTCTCCAAGCTGATTAGGCAACTGCGCATCCTTTAATCTAATTTAACTAGCCTAGGGATATGGTCTTTAAGAAACGGTTAAAAACGACAATGGCGATTACACAAGACGAGCTATTTTAAATTGCCTAGAAAATCAAAAATGTTACCGTTCCAAAATAAAGAGTGATTTGTTAAGAGCTTGATAACTTTAAAAAAAAAAAAAAACGCATAAAATTTGCAAAATCTCATCGGTTCTTTATTTGAAACGTTAGATTGGTCCATGACATTTACTTTTTGAAGATAATTTCATTTAAATGTTGACCGCGGCTGCGTCTTAGGTGGTCCATTCGGAAAGTCCAATTTTGGGCAACTTTTTCGAGCATTTCGGCCGGAATAGCCCGAATTTCTTCGGAAATGTTGTCTTCCAAAGCTGGAATAGTTGCTGGCTTATTTCTGTAGACTTTAGACTTGACGTAGCCCCACAAAAAATAGTCTAAAGGCGTCAAATCGCATGATCTTGGTGGCCAACTTACCGGTCCATTTCTTGAGATGAATTGTTCTCCGAAATTTTCCCTCAAAATGGCCATAGAATCGCGAGCTGTGTGGCATGTAGCGCCATCTTGTTGAAACCACATGTCAACCAAGTTCAGTTCTTCCATTTTTGGCAACAAAAAGTTTGTTAGCATCGAACGATAGCGATCGCCATTCACCGTAACGTTGCGTCCAACAGCAACTTTGAAAAAATACGGTCCAATGATTTCACCAGCGTACAAACCACACCAAACAGTGCATTTTTCGGGATGCATGGACAGTTCTTGAACGGCTTCTTGTTGCTCTTCACTCCAAATGCGGCAATTTTGCTTATTTACGTAGCCATTCAACCAGAAATGAGCCTCACCGCTGAACAAAATTTGTCGATAAAAAAGCGGATTTTCTGCCAACTTTTCTAGGGCCCATTCACTGAAAATTCAACGCTGTGGCAGATCGTTCGGCTTCAGTTCTTGCACGAGCTGTATTTTATACGGTTTTACACCAAGATCTTTGCGTAAAATCTTCCATGTGGTCGAATAACACAAACCCAATTGCTGCGAACGGCGACGAATCGACATTTTACGGTCTTCAGCAACACTCTCAGAAACAGACGCATTCTCTTCTGTACGCACTGTACGCATTCGTGTGGTTGGTTTAATGTCCAATAAAGTAAACTGAGTGCGAAACTTGGTCACAATCGCATTAATTGTTTGCTCATTATGTAGACCATAAATCGGACGTAAAGCGCGAAACACATTTCGAACCGAACACTGATTTTGGTAATAAAATTCAATGATTTGCAAGCGTTGCTCGTTAGTAAGTCTATTCATGATGAAATGTCAAAGCATACTGAGCATCTTTCTCTTTGACACCATGTCTGAAATCCCACGTGATCTGTCAAATACTAATGCATGAAAATCCTAACCTCAAAAAAATCACCCTTTAGAACTATTATGGAAATGTCTATATCGTTCAAAAAGTACAGATATTTGATCATGAAAAATGATTCTGCATCACTTTGTACCGAATTAATGTGGTGATACCTTTGTCCAAAATTTCGACCAATATTAACATTAACTTCCAAGGAATTGATATTCCATAATATCAAATTGCAGCCAAATGATGCTTGGACATATTAAATACCTTATATTGGTCGGAATCCTATTTGGCATTTTTCGACTTATGCCGATAAATCAAAAGATTTTATTTCAATTCGAAGCCGTCCCCATACTCTAACAATATATTCCATTCCCAGGCATTTCGTTCCATTTTGTTGCCCTGCGTCATATGCACATAATATATTCGCCACAGTGTATTTCGCTGAACTCATTGAGTCAATATTTTTCCAGTGTTTATTACGCACAATCATGTTTGCCCTACAAATGTTACACCACACAATAATTTTGCAACGAAGCCTTATGTAGTTATTTTACATTCAGTTTTATTTCTTTAAGAACACCCCTCCACCATCACGCTAAGTATATTGGTATAATTTTTGTTATTTTATTTACACGCTACAAATACATACGTACGTATGTACAATACAAATGAATGGCATCAGCGGACCAGGGCTAAGTTGTGAGGCGAGGTTAATATAAATGAAACTTTGTAGTAAAAAAAGAAAGAATATCGCAACGTAAATCTATCATTTCAAATAGAAAGTCATGAATGAGCGGCGGATTCCAACATGTTCGAAAAGGAAAAAAATCCAAACACTCACATTTCAACATTCACTCATTCATTCATTCGTAAGGATTTTCTTCATTGATTCCATGAAATTTATACCGTACTTAAGGCATTGCAAATTGTAAAGAATTTTCTTTTCTCCAAAATAAATTGTATTTGTCAGATAGTGAGTTAAGACCTAGCTGAGAAGAAGTGCAGATAAAAACGGCAAAGAGGTTTTGTTTATTTCCCCATTGCTAGGATTTCAATGTTAGAAGTGTGTATTTTGTTGTCGTTGTTAGTGTTTAAATGTTATTGCTAAGGATTTAGAAAAATTGTTACAGTGTTGTTTATTTTCCTTTTTTCCCATTTTTTCTTCACTTCATTTCATTTTTATTGACAGTCTTGTTAAAGGTGGGTGGAAGTTTTCTGTGAACATGTTATGATATCACTTTAGAATGGGGGGATAAGTATTGGGGATTATCGTTTGAAACAGTTATTTTGTGTTTTATTGTAATTAGCTTTTCATGGAAATGAGTATACAATTTAAATGTCATTTCCGAAATTTTGTTAATTATTCGGAAAAAGTTGTGGGACTGTTTTAAATGTTAAAATTCCACCAAGAAAGTGCACAAGACGATATGTACCTACACGTTATTTTCAGAGTGAATATTGTGTTTCATCGAATCTGAGTTTTTATTTTAATTTCAAAGAACGATAATTGTTTTCTTTTGCTGATGTTAAACATGCAGAGATTTTTTTAAACAATAATAAATAAAGAAGTAAGCATAGGTTAAAACAAGTAAAAAAAGGGTGTAAGTTCGGCCGGGCGAACTTTAAATAACCTCCCCCATTTGGAACGAATTTGGCAATTTAAAAAAAGGAATCCGTTAAAAATTCAGTTAAAACCTTAAAAATACCGAATGCAGCCGTTATATTAGGGTCTATACGGCGACGTGTACCTGCATAGGCAACTTTTGTCGTAAGCCATTACAATATTCAAATGCGAAACTTGAAAAAAATCGGTGAATAATGTAGATAAAATAATCAAAAAAAAACCAGGTACCATTACATGGGGGCTACACGAATACGTGGATCTGCACAGTCAATCTTCTGTCATAGGCTGTATTGGAAAAAATTTATAAATTAAGTGGAATTGAAAGATTCGACAGATTTGCAATACGCACTGCCATCAATTGTCTTAAAAAATGCACTACACATACTAATAACATGATTAAAAATTTAAATTTATCCAGTGAAGAATTTAATAGAATCAAAGAAAAGAACGGGCTGGCCTGCCATAATGCTCAATTTTATTAAATAAATGTAATAATTCTAGATAAATAGGTAACTATGTTAGAAATAAGCTTGTTGTAATTAGACCTAAGAAATTTTTGTAAAAACTGAATTTGGAAATAAAAATTGAATTGAAAAAACCTTTATGATAAGAATGAACGAACCCCTCAAGAAAAAAATCTCTATCAAAAATGCCATCAAAATGTCAAAGTTAGTTCTCTAATTTTTGATTTATAGGAGTTATAAATAATCTATTTATTTCCAATATAACGATCGGATATTGACATTATTTCGTTCCTACATAGGTATTAGTCTCATAGATCCAATATTTTCCGGAATCTTCGCTCGCTATAAGAACCTTCCACATATTCCATGCATTGTATGTTTTTGGTCCATTTCAATCTTGAAATAATGGCAAGTATATATTTTTTCTTGAAACGATTCTTGAAAATTAAGATTCCTCTACACATTTTGCTATACCTACTATGTTAGACTACATACGTCAGAAATCAGCACCAAGGTAATGGTCAGAAGTGATTTTCAGTATTAAAAGGATTCACATTGGAATAGTAAAGTTTTCCAAACATTATAGGCTTTTAGTCCAACCCTAACCCTGATTTTACTAATATATTTTGTTTAACTAACTTTAAAATTTATTTTAAATAAAACATTTTTCATATTTAATACATTTTAATGTAATCAGTGTACATAGATAATGGCACGCTTTTATTGCCAAATGTATTCCACAAAGAAAACATCGTCTTGTAATACGAGCATGACAGCATATTTCCCCAAGGATGTGTGTAATAAAATGAAATGTTTCAATTATTTTATACTGAGAATACACCTTCTATTGTAATACACGTGCGGAGGTTGAGAGTTTTCAATAAAAGTTGTAATTTGGGTACAATGAAAAAAGAAAAAAATATATTTTTGAGATAAATATTCGGATATTTATTTCATAAAAAAGAGGAACATATGCCGTTAATAATGGAAGACATTTCATGAAAACCACGAGCGCAAGCTGCCCAATAAATTCGATTGCTTCACGAATTCTCACTTTGAGATGTAAAATTAAGAAGTCATAAGGTGTTAAATCGCTAGAATTCGGTGGCAATTGTGATCACCACATAGAGTCGTATTGTAGAAAGTATATGTTATCCAGATCGGTGTCATCAAACTCCGACCATTAAAAATAATTAGTTATCTCTAGGTAGCGCAATCCATTGAACCTTACTGTTGTTCCAGACTATTTTTCAACTAAGTAAGGTGCAAAAACCCCGACCATTTACTTCACAAAATAGTAACATGTTGAGGATGGGTGGATCTGTACAATTGACTCACTCTTGGTTGACGTAGCCACCGAGGTGGAGAGCGCCCTTATCAGTCAAGATAATTTTAAGAATGTAGAGTGAAAGCTGCCAAAATACCTGGTTTTAATAGCCATAAAATAAAACTTCTTATTGGAAACCCCTTTACAATTCTTTAATGTACATATACACGTACATTTAGTAACGAAAATGCACATTCTATATGGCTAATAATTTTTTTTGGACAAGACATTTTAAATTTGCATAAGCTTAATATAATTTAAGACATAACCATTCATTAAAATATGTTTTTTTTTTTTTTTTTTTTTTTTTTTTTGAAGGATGAAGTGGCCCTTCTATAGGATTTACAATTTAATATGACAAACATGCCGAAAAATTGAATTGGTTGTTTACGAAAGTAGCGCTTTAAAAAAGAATACAAATGCATTCGAGTTTTGAAAGTTATATCGCAAAGAAACTTAAATAAATTTTCGTGTTAAGATTCCTTGGTGTCATTACTTCGGCAATAATGCAGAAAACTACACGAGGATAATCTTACTTATTTTCGACCAAGTTAGCTCTTTTCCTGAATCCGTTGAATATTTTCTTGCAACTTCAATATTCAATAGCCAGTATGGGTTGTGGAAAATTCAAAGTGGATTTGATAGCACATGGCTGGTAGATCAGAACCCCAAAACAAATCGGGTTCTTTGGGCAAACTTTTTTTAACACTTTTATGTAGGCTTTACCATATACAAAGGCGTTCCAATATTTTGAGATATATGTTGCGAAATAAAATATATAGACCTTTACAAATGACATAAAGCTGTGGATTACTTAAGAACAGTGGATTTATAAACAGTATGTTATCAAATAATAAAACCAAAATTATATCGAGCCAGGTTATCAAACGGTCAAACTTCTTTAGATTTTTTTTTTATTTTAAGGCAGTTGAAGAACAACGACAAATTTGTACACTCAGGTGGCATTTCGGCTTAAAGAAATTATATTTTTAAAGTCCCGTCCTTCTGAGGATCTACATCAACAAGATTCTGTAAAGACGCATCCTAAAAGTGATATTTTGAAACTATTCGAAGATAGTAGAATAACTCATTGATGGGATTCTCTAACTCATATTTTGAGTTACCGACATAAATCGGCAACTTTAAAACCAAAAATTTTGATATAAAAAAATAGTTATAGTTGAAAACATTGGCATCTGTCAGTAGGTCTTACCGACTTCTTTAATTTCGTCGCTAACTTTCCAACAAATTTCGAAATTCCAGAAATTATTAGCATTGTAACTTTACCGACTTTGTCGTTAACTCAACAATGATTGGGTATTTGAAAATTCGTACAGTAACTTTTTGAAAGTTACTTAAGAGCACTAAATAGTTATTGAGGATGGACGGAACTAGATTTCTAAAGGTTGGTATTTGGAAATTCGCACTGAAAAAGTTACGAGAATTTCTATAGAATATTTAATAGTGCAGAATACGGTACTATAGTTATTGAGGAAGGAGGGAGCTAGGCTTCTCGCATTTAGCATGTTGGTATTTTAAAATTCGCACTGAAAGGGTACCAAAAATTCTAAAATGTACTTAACTTAGTATCATTAGGTACTTACATTATTATAAATGATCTTATTTATTTAAAAGGGAGGAGAAAGTTTTGGCTCATGGAAATTCATACTATAAGTGTTTCAAAATTCTATAGTGTTGAGCAATTGGGAAGAGAAAGAACTCTTAATTTGTATGAACTGAGCGAAATATGTTATCTTTAGAATTGCGAGGGGAGATCGGTTTCTGAAATATTTTATGACAGATATAGTTAATTAAAAAACATGAAGTATGTTTTTGCTTTTCAAATTCCTATCTGGCTTTATAATAAGTTGAGTAAAACAATTTATTTTGAGAGACATGTGTTTAGGAACCAATGTGTTTCAGAGAATGCACTGAACAATACATAGGGTAAGTGTGCCTAAGTTCGGCATGTCTCGGCACTTTTTATTTTTAAGCCCGAATAAATGAAACTATTATAACTAAATGTATTTTGTTTACTTCAAATATATTGTCAGCTATCTTTGTGTACAATTTCGCTAAGAAAATATGATTTATTCTAATAAAAATTCAATATTTGTCTGTGAAGGTCCTGAACAATCCATATTCTTAAGAAAAGTACAATAAAGACGTCGAATCAGTTTAATTAAACAAAAATATTATATTTTAATGAATTAATTTATTATTATTATTATTATTAATTATTCTTACAAAAAATTGGTATGCCGACTGTTGGAACATACCACACCGAACATTGACAAGTGGTGCCGACTACTAGCACAAAAGCATTGTTTTAATAAAACTACAAATTTATGAAATTTAATAAAATGTTATTAAAACTTTATTTATTATTGCAAAAACTATACAAAATTTCGAATCTGAATAAATTAACTTTGTAATAATTGAAAAGTTCCACTCAGAATGGTTAGCGATTAAAAACGCGAAAATCCTAAAAGTGCCGACTACTGGTACACATACCCTATGGGTTTAGTAGTATAAAAAGTTCTTTAATGGAAATCTGAGGAACAAAAGAGGAAACTGGAAAGTTTAAAATTTGAAAGATTTACTTTTGAGCACCAAAATTGTACGGAATTAATATTTTTAAAATAAATTTTTATTTCATTAAGAATATAAAAAAAGGTGGGTTTACTCACTTACGACACCATATTTGGTATCAGATTAAAAAAAATCATTCAATATTGAGATTTTTCTTTTTCGAAAATTCCAAAAAGCCAACCAGATAGGAGATCTCGTAACTTTCTCTGTACAATTAATTTCTAATCGAAGACCGTCTAAAAACATAAAAATATAAATAAGTTCATAGCAAAACTTAATACTCATTTTGATTTCTATGAAACTTAAATACTAGTCATTTTTATTAACTTAAGTTTTTTTAAGATTTATTCGGATATTGGAACATTACGGTTGGTTTCCAACAACCTGACAATTTGATAATGTATTTCACATTTTCCATACCACTGGGGATTTCATTTAACGGAAAAGGCAGTACGTTATGACGGCTGTTCGGTGCCATTATACATTTATATATGTATACCTCAATGTATACAGTTGTTAGCGTTTCATAACACCCCCCTGAAACAACAAGGTGAAGACATCCTAAAAGTTAAGCACAACATTTGTGGTATTGGTCGTGCCAGGATAATGTGGTTGTGATATTCGTACCCAGCAACGCCGGCATATCGGTCGTTGAAAACAAAGTTTTCACTGTGGCCGTGACACTAGCTATTGTTGTAACAGCTATTGCCGCTGCTGCTGCTGATTTGTTTTCTTGTTACAATATTCATACACGCCACATTGTCATTTAAAATAACTTAAGCGCCATTGCGGAAAACGTTTTCAACTAACTTCTTCCGTTTCCTATTTTCTGACTTTCGCTCTTTCACCAAAACCAACACCACCACCGCCACCTCATTATTTCTCTTCTAAACGTTTCTGCGTTGCTCTTTTTAGAAAGAAATTCCTGTTTTGTTTGTTGCGAATCATTTTCCATATCTTAGTGGTGTTTGTATTCCCTTGTTACTCGCCATTACTCCTGGCGCTGCACTGTAGTATGACTTCATACATAAATTAACATTAAATATTAATTTATTTAAAATTATTTTAAACAATGACTTATAGTTTATAAAATCCCCAAATAGAATATATAAGCTATATGTTATTTAATAAAATTTGGAATATTCAATAATACTCGATTGGCTCATAAATATGGGTTTCCCCAAATATTTTGGCAAACTACATCACTGTGCAGTGTTGCTCCGTTTGCTGATTTTCCAGCCGACTTGATGTTAAGTTGCGTTTTACTGCATTGTAGAAAATCTGCCAAAGACACAAAGAAAATAACAGTTCAACAATATTTTTTTGTGAACAATGAAATATAATAACGTCAACAATTGTTATTGTTACAAATTACTTTGATTCTATGGCGTCACAGGCATTTACCCCTCAGCCATTTTTAACCCCTTTCAATGTTAAAGCTGCCATTTAACAATTTCTTTTCACCTGACACATTGCGTTATTATTTTAATTTAACTGCGAAATGTTAATGTTGCTTTGTTACCCACACCCATGCAAACATGTATACGTAGCGGAAATGTTCCAATACGATGCCATCAACTCTTTACCTCTTTTCCATGTCTTAATTATAGCTAACACCCCCTTTCTCGCATCAGACCACCAGCCTGTTATCAGCCACTAACGCGCATTTGTTATCCCCCTTTTACAACTTCATTGGGTTACAAATTGTGTGTAGTTAACCTGCTGTTTATTACCTTTCATTCAGGTTGCAAATGTCACATAGCCTTTGCTACTTCGGTATTGTGGAATAGCAAACTGATGATGGTGGGGATGCATCATCAGGCAGGAAGTACCATAAATTACATTCTCAATTGTTAATTACCTTAGTGTGCGTTTATGTTGCAAAGGATTGTGTACGTTTTTCATAAATTGTTAAAAAGCGTACATTTATTTACACAAATGTGCCTTGAGGAGTTCCTGTTTGGTTTTAATATACATTAGGTACTTTGCAAGAGCTTTGAGTTCTAATTGCATTCTAATTGCTTGCCGTTCTTAGAAATGTCAATGATTTTCTACATCTGTTGACGACAATTTTAATAAAAATACGAAACGAATTATTTATAATTTACTTGGATTTTCAGATTTTTTGATATTGTTTCGGATACCACAAATAAATATTTATGTAGCTAACATGTCCAATGCAAGACCGGTTAACATTAAAAAATAAATAAATGGATTCTTTGCTATTTGGCTTTGCTGTTGTAGTTTCTTTCCCCAAATTACATCATAAACACATCACACACTCGTATTTATAACTACTGTTAACTTTGTTGTTTACATGCTTTCGTTTATATGTGTATGTGCTTCGACGAATGGGCGACGTTGCATTCCGTTGGAATCTAGTAAAGGCTACCCCAACCAGAGAGCAATTTTTAAACTTGGATCCATTCGAAGTGTCATTATTTGATATTTGAACAATTGTTATTGTTTGTTAGTGGAAGGTGCGAGGTTAATAAAAGTGGAGCATTTGCAAACGGTATTGGAGAGACAACCTGAATATGTTGATTTTGTTGAAATCATAACCAGTTTATTCTTTCCTAGAATTAAAGAAATTAATGTGAAGGCTATTTGGTTTCAATATGGCGGCGCCACATTTAGCACAGCCAGATAAATAATTCAATTGCTGCTTCAGTCATTTCCTGGATGTGTTATTTTGGGTTTTGAAGACGCCTAGATCGTGCGATTTAATACCTTTCTATGTTTTCTTTCCGTATTTTTAAAGTCGATGGTTCACGTGAATAAGTCGATGATGACTCAAGCCTTAAAAAGAGGAAATTGGACGCTGCATTAATGAAATCCCGCAGCATTCATGCAATATGGTCATTAAAAATGTCATTAAAGAGCTCGTGTGTGTCAGTGCAGATGGCCGCCGCGGCTTAGCTGGCAGACACGCGATCTTCAAATGAAATTTACATTTACTGTTTTGTATAAATACCTTCCTTTCCTTGCTCGTTACATAACCTCATTCTGTCTACTTTACAATATAATAACGTTTCACGATTTTTATTTATATAATCCATGTTTTATTTAAAACATAAAAATAGCGTTCTTGTTGGTGCACCCTTTACTTAGAATAACCTAGATTATCATTCTAGAAACCTATATGTATTGATGAGGAGCTATAAATACGAGTGTGTAGAAGGCCAGTGCCAAATGAATTATTGAAAAAGAAATCTAAACGAAGTATCGGGGTCATCGAGGAATAAAATAGCGTCTACACATGATTAAGCTAAAACCGAATTATGTAACAGTTTTTTTTAGCATATAGACTATATTATATATTTTTCCCTTTATATTTTCTTTTAAGAAGCGTATACTATAAAAATAAGTAAAAAATGCTATGTCCAAACTGTGGAAAAGACACTTTACAAATGATGTTAACAATATGATGTATAAACGAGCCATTACATAGAATAACCACAATTCAGTCTCCACGATGTTCATTGTAAGAGTTTCTCTACAATAGTGTGCATTAAGCAATTCTACCTGCATTGATTTCGACCACAGTTCTAGGATCTAGAAAAGGTATCTGCAGCGTGATGAAGGCAAGGAAATGACAGGGTACGGCTCCAGAGTTCATAGGATGACATCTAAGGGACCATTGCATTACATTAAAGTGGCTTCATTATTCTCACTTAAAAAAGTGTCAAAGTGGAGGTCATGAACCATGTGATGAATAATGAGCAAAAGTTGTGCTGGAAGAATGTTTAGTAATTATCTGAACTATTCTATATTGGCCTAGAAAGCCATGAATAGCATTCCCACATCCCGGTCTCCAAGGACATGTTAATATAGATTGATCATGTTGATGGTTTAGATCAGTTACAGATAAATACAGTGCTCAAATATTGCGGTTCTCTGCTCGGCGCTGACTTAGAGGCTCCTTCTTATTAATTCTAATTTTTATCGAAACACCCAAAATCGCACAAAAACCGCACCTTATGGATTTATCGATGTCAAATATTGACATCAATGTAGCATTTCATTTTATACGAAGGGTTATTTATTTCATGCCTTCAGAGGGTTTGGCATAATTGATGGTCAACTCTGTCTAGAGCTGGCAAACTATATTCCATATGAATGGTTCCATATTAGAATTTAAAAATATCAATATTATCGATAGTCGGATATATAAAAAATGCCAAATTTTTTACAAACTGGTAGAATGTTTTTGGAATATTAAATTTCCTCAACTCTTTGAAGAAATGCGAAATTATTAACCTTTCAATTTATAACCTTTCTTTTCAATATTTACAAATTGCAAAATGTGTACTTACTTAAGATCTTGTGTAAAGTTGGGATATGAAGTTCAATCTTTTGGTACATCCCCCAAAGAGTGTATACATAAAAAGTGTATACTCTTGGAACACCGACTGAAACTTTTTATTAGTCAAATTCAAAAAGAATATTATTAAACTATTGATCAAAGGCAATTGTCCCTTTTTTTGTAAGATTTGCAGAAAACGCATAGATATTTTTTAAATTGTTGACAAATGATCTAAATCTAAATAATTCCACATAGTCAATCATAAATATTCTAAATCCCAATAAACACTTTAATCCTCTCAGGTTATTTATATAGGTTCGTTTAGTCTTAACCATTATTTATTACCATAATTTTGATAAAATTTCACTAAGTTCGTGTCAAATTCTAGCCTAAAAACATGCTTCATTTAAATAGTCCCTTTTTAAACCAACAATATTTATTGTGCACAGACGGCTTTTGTTGTTGTTGTTGTTGTTGTTTCCTTGTAGACTTTGTATAAAAAATTAACATTTTTGATGTCAACGGTCATTATTTATTACTAATGTCAAATACACTTGACAGAAATCGTTCATTAAGGCTATACAAACATTTAGTTTGTACATTGGTGGGAGTGGTGGTGGGCAAAGGCAAAGGGCATGGTGTGAGGGAATATTTCACAACTCTGGGGTGTTACAATGCTCTGAGCATGACAATGACATTTCTGTTGGCTTTAAAATTTTATATTGATATGACACATTGCTGTTAATTTTATTCTACAGCGATGTTTTAACAAGAAAAAAAAATATAGAAAAAATCAGACACATATTTTTATGAAATTTACTAAAACTATGTATGTTTTGTGAATATTTTAAATGTAATTACAACTTGATATACCTTAAAGGAGTTATTTCAGATTCAAAAAGTTTTGTCTAACTGGATGTCGTAAAAAAAATTCATTCTTATATAAAAAAAAACATTTTAAGTTTTTCTGTGTAACCGTATAATTTTATATTAAAAAAATATTTTCAATATTTTTCTACTTTCCGAAATGGCGTCCTAATAATTCATATTCTTTATATTCATCTTCAATTTTAAAGCACAATGTCGACAAAGTTTGAGCAATGGAGAAGAATTTTATAAATAATTTGATATTTTGTGTAACTTTTAAGAGTTGCAATAGAGTTTCTTTCTTTTTCGTGTAGCATTATTAAGTTATTTATAGATTTTTGACAAAAAGTGTGATATTTTTATTTCTTCGCTAAAGTCGCTATAAACCCCCCACTCCACGATATTCCCTTGACGAACCAATTTGTAAACGTCGCACCACAGACCCGTGTTACTAACAGTAAATGTATAGAATATACACGGTTCTTGTATGTATACAAGTTCGTGTGATTGTGCGGCATGCAAACGCACAGAATCCCATTCATTTCGTAACATATCACTTTGGTTGGCCATAATTTATGCCTGGCATACAACATTGTTGCTAAATTATGCCACACGCTTTGACTATTATTTGCGCCTAGGGGTATGCCTTGGTTTTGAGACAATGTAGTTGTGCTGTGTTTTATGTGTTTGTACGTGAGTCGAAGTAAATGCGTGTGAATATGAATTGATGATGAATGTGTTTGGCTGCTGCAAACGGGCCAGTGGGGATGTTTCACTGGGAAAGCTTACAACGAATTTTATTTTGACTTGGAAGTGTCAAAGGAATTTGACACTTTACCTAAAACTAAATTTATTATGGGTCTTACAGGTTTTTTTTTTTGTAACCAAACGAACAATGCCCTAAGTAAAGGAAGTTTTATATTTTCCACCTTAAATTCTTCGAGACGTTTCTTTGTTTGTTTCAGGCTCTTTCAATCGTCTTGTAAATAGTATTTAAAGTTGTGCGGGAATACGAAATTCATCCGTCCTTTACGTTAAATTGACAGCAGCAGTTATAACAACAAGGAACTAGTTCGCGACAAATCAGATTTTCAAAGTTTGACTTTTAATGACAAATCTTACAACAACATAATTCCACAACCCGAAATGTGTTAGACAATTTTAACGCTGTGTTTTAAGAGTTTCATGTATACTCTGCAGAAGTTGGGAAAAGGAGTCGTCTAAATGTAATATAAGTCCAATATAATAATTCGTTCCTACATTAATCTTTCTTCTAACTTGTGCAGGAAACTTGTCAATAGATTTCTGATAAGCCAATTGTTAGTTTTCCATCTTGTTACCCTTTTTATACCCTCCACTATGCTATGGAGCGTATATTAACGTTGTCATTCCATTTGTAACTTTCCGAACTACTCATGCTAGACCCTTTAAAGTATTTATATTCTTGGTCAGCATAAAATGCTATGTTGGTTTAGCGATGTCCATCGTCTTTCTGTCCGTATGTCTGTTGTAATCACTCTATCTTTCGAACGATTTGAGATAGAAAACTAAATGTCGTTTAACAAACTGTTCTGAATGAACTCTACCTCTTGTGGCAGAACATTGCCTGAATAGGTCGGTGTATTGTTGTAGCCCCCATATAACGGTATCTTACAATATTCGTTATTTCAATTTGTATTTTCTAAAGAATTAATTACTGGCTAGCAATTCTTTCAATAATAAGGCAACAACAAAAAATCGTGGTTGTTGGATAATCATCGGTTGATTATTTATTTATTAACTGTACACTGACACTCAAATATTAAAAATCGACACAGAGAAACTAAATCGATTTTATATGAATTCGAACCGAGTTTCACAGACTTTTCAATATTATGTCACTAACAATCAACCTAAATACGAAATCTGTTTAAAAAGAGGATCCCCAATAACATATTTTCGCAAACTTTCAAGAAAGTTTTTATAATTTGTCGAAATCTTAGTATTTGAATAATTACCAAAAATAGCAATGAAAATGCAGCTAAGTTCAGCCAGGCTGAACTCTTTACTATTTTGAAGAAAATTGAAAATTTAAAAAAAAAAAGATCCGTTGAAATATACCACTCAAAAGAAAACCGTTATATGTGGCCTGTGAAAACGTGGACCTGCATATATAATTTTCCGTCATAGGTTGTAATTTCCATTACTAGCTTCAAATACGAAATTTGAAACAATTCCGATGAATAATGTTCTCAAACTCATCAAAATACTGAATATCGGAAGGTATCGTTATATTGGGCTATACGAAACTTGGACCTGCATCGTATGCTGTTGTACCCATTACGAGGTTCAAATACGAAACCAAAACAATTCCTGTAAAAAACTTCGTTAATATCATCAAAATACCGAATATTGGGGGTACCATTGTATGGGGGCTATACGATATCGTGGACCTATATAGACAATTATCTTCCAGGGGGTAAATTAAACAAAAGGGACGCTTTGTGTGGAGAATTCGATTGAAAAATGTGGCTAAAATAAGCAAAATACCGAATATCCGTTATATGGGAGATAAACGATATTCGGGAGCTATGTAGACAATTCTTTTTCAAGACGTAAAGTTCTCACAAATAACCACTTGTGTAGAATTTCAGACAATTTCATTGAAAAAATCTCATAAAATCATCAAATCAGGGGAAACCGTTATATGGGGGCTATACGATATAGTGGACTGATATAGCACATCTTCGAAGTTGACCTACCTGCAGACAAAAGACTGATCTGTTGAAAAATTTAGCTTCCTATCTTAATTCGTTTTGACTTTAGCGTGATTTCAATAGACGGATGGACGGACAGGGCTAAATCGTCTTAGAATTTTACACTGATCAAGAATATATATTTATGTTCCTGAGTTACAAACGGAATGGCGAACTTAATAAACCCTTCATACTATGTATGGTGGAGGGTATAAAAATAGCAACAATATATGTAAATTCTGAAGCTTATTTTTATTTATTTTCCTCCGTGGGATTTAATGCGCAAAATAGAAACAATGAGCTAGTGAAATATTAGATGGAGAAATCAAAAGCTGCTTTACGCCAACTCAACTTTCTTCGATAATATTTCACCCTTTGTATTTATTTAAATAATTTACATTCATCTACAACTGCCCCTTTCAAACCCACAAGCTACATGTTTTGACCTTTTTAAATTCACCGTCGGCCAGGAAAAAAAAAAAACAAGAGAAAATCCATTAATTTATGTAGAAACTCTGCGGATTGCCTGATAGCATTAAAAAGCCCCAAACAGCAGAAAACATTAACAACAGCAATTAGTTTTTAAAGCTATCATTTGCACGCAGCCATTATAAAAGATTTTCTTACATCTACTGAGATTCCCTGCACATTTTTTTCTTCTAAAAAACAGAAACCGGCAACAGCAGCTACCAGTTTTCCAACATTATTTTCCCTTAAAGACAATCTATGGCATTTTAAGAAGCAACGTTAGAATCTGCTGTTGCGGTAGCAAAACGTTATATTTAGCATATCTAAAGCATCCATTTGCTATCCTTTCTTTTTTGTTTGTGTGGAAGTTCTACTTTTTTTTTTTAAATCTGTAAACTCTACCACAGATCTACAACTGGTTTAACGCCTCACGAATGGCGAAGTTTTCTTCTCCTTCCTCGTGCTTAAGTAATATTTAATCTGATGCATCTTCTGCCGTTTTACTCCATTCATGTCATTGAAATAGAAATGTGGGCAGAGAAGTAGAATGTAAGCAAAACTTGTACGTAGATTATGAAAAAGAAAAGAAAAAAAAAAAACAAGTAGAAAAAAATCATAACTTTTTGTCGGACTTTTGTTATTACCATACATTTAAAATTTAACTGGACCACTAATGTAGCTTTGATTTAAAGGAAATATTAAAATATGCTGCTATACAAGTATGTGGATTTACAAAGTAAAAAAAAACTTTCTTCTTGAGGCTATATTTGAGCCACAGACATAATTATTGCTTTAAGAATGTTTTCAATTTGATTTTTGATTTGATCGGTGTATCGTTATATGTGCGCCATAGGAAAACATGGACCTATGCATACAAAGTCACCCCACCGGAGCTAGAACCCGTTATGAACTACAATTACCCAATTTTTAGGAAAATTCGTGGAAATATATGCAATCCAATCCTAACCCTATATATACAATGTTTCCCCACGGGAGCTAGAATCCATTATGACCTACAAATACCAATTATTAGACAGATTCGTGGAAAAATGTGGCGAAAATTATCAAGATAAGGAATATCGAGAGGCACCGTTACATGGTGGCTATACCAAAACGTGGACCTATATATAATGTTTCGCCACTGGAGCTGGAATCCATTATGACCTACAAATACCAATTTTTAGACAAATTCAGGGAAATATGTTCTATAAATCATCAAAATATGGGAAGGTATTGTGGCGGCTATACCAAAACGTGGACCGATATATCTTATTTTCAATACCAACCATCCTAGACACAATACAAATTGTTTTGCAAATTTTTAAGCTCTAGGTTAAATAATATGGGCTGTATAGTGATTTCAACGGACATCGCTAAATCGACTTAGAATTTTATGCTGATCATGAATATATGCAGGGTGAGATAAAAAACTGCAACAAAGTCAAACGCCATAATTTTTAATTTTTTTTAAATTAAAGCAAAAAATGTCGGAAATAGCATAAAATTTTAGATTACGTTTAGACTTGTTCGAATTGTGGCCTCAAATGGGCAATGAAACCGTCAGACGCTGCCCGAATGTTGCTCTGCGGTATTTTGGCCCATTCCCGGCGAAGCGTTTGCTTGAGGTGATCGACACTTTGGTATTTTTTAGTGCCAACCATGCTTTCCAAAATACTCCAGACACAATAGTCCAACGGATTGGTATCCGGAGATTTTGGTGGCCATTGTGCGCTGGAAATGAAGCGAAGAACTTCACCATCGGCTGTTATGGCGGCCCATACCATCACAATTGCCGGCGCTTGAGTTCTGGTGACCAACCGAAGGTACACATTTTCAGCTGACCTCTTTGGCAAGTAAACACGATCATTTTGTTTGTTTACAAAATGCTGGATAACGAATGTTTTCTCATCGGAGAAAACCAAATTCGGCAGTTCACAACTTTCGGCAAAGTGAAGCAACCCTTTGGCTCTTTTGAGTCTATTTTCTTTTTGTTGCGGTGTAAGTTCTTACACTTTTTGGAATTTCAATGGCTTTACCCCGAGCTCATTTTTCAATATTTGCCAAAATGCTTTCGTACGGCTGTAAACAATATAATGAGCTGTCACTGAAATCATTTTAACAGATATCGGACGATTGGCTCAGAAAAGACAGCAGTCTGAAGTTGGTTGCAGTTTTTTCATCTCACCCTGTATAATTTATGGGGTCTACGATAAATATTTAGGGATGTTACAAACGGAATGACAAATTTAATATGCCCTCCTTTCCAAGGTGGAGGGTATAAAAGCACAAGTAATGTGTGTTCTTTCGTTCGAGTTATTGTTCGAATCGTTATGCAGAAACAGGCTGTAAATTATTTCCAAACACATGTACCTCTATGAAAGTGAACTCGAAAGAGAAACACCAATTCTAGGAGTATTTTTTAGATTATATAAAGATCAAAAATTAAAAAAAAAATAGAAGAACCGGAAGTTTTTCTTTCGAGTTCACTTTCGAACCGTAAATCTTATTCACTTTACGTTTCCACGCCAAATTGTATCGACTACGAGACACGGAAAGCAATCTATGAGTCGCATCATTAAACTCCATCATTTTTGTGATTTTCGAATTACAACATACTGGGTGCCATCGAACCGACGACTACAGTCCGAATACCATAAAACAATGCGAAAAAGCCAAGCATCATCAAGCCAATATTGTATAAGTGGATATACCACTGCCACTTTGTTACTTGAGGATAGGCCATTTTTGACTTTGATAAAAATTGCTATTTCATATTTTTAGATCGATGTTAACTAACCGCAAAAAGTGAAAGAATCGAATCGAATAATACACTTCAAATTGACATTAGGCATTTTAAAAAATTATCTCTAACTGAATATATGTGGTTTCTAGCCTACTAATCACTCGTTAAAAATGGCGCCCAAACAATTACCCAATAGAAAACCAAAATTCAGAAAATGCTACAAGCAAAATTTGCCCAGATTCATAAGAAACATATTACAGATTTATATTCAAGGGACTTGTAAAAATGAGATTTGGAAAATCCCGCAACGTAACGTTAATAATCTTGTATCATAAATGGTGGCAATAATACAAAAACAAAATTTAGAATTACTTAGAATTCTCCAGACTAATTGAAAAACATTTGCTCGCATTTGTGCGCCAAGAAAAAGAAATTGTTTGGTAATAACGGTTGTATACTTCTCCAACTAAAAGCTAGCCAAAACCAATAAAGTAATAATTACAATGACTTCCCATTAAAACAAAATTTGCAAAAAATAACCTCTCGTCTACTGCCAAGCTTCCCTAACAATTAGAGTAGCACCAAAAGTGAAGTGAAATTCGTTTATTTAAAGCTTATATACTTTGCTTGCGACGGCTGTAGAAAAGTTAGTTTTTTTTCTTGTGGTTTCGTAATAAAATTCAAATTATACTAATTTTGTACAAAAGAAAAAAAAAACTAGAAATTAGGCAAACATTGTGTGTGTCACAGCAATTATATGGTGCAAAAAGAGAAACCCCTTAAAACGAATGCAAAGGAAGGTATTAAAAACAAAAAAAGAGAACTTTGAAATGAAGCATTTTTTTTCAAAAAAACTAAAGCCACACTAAAGTTACAAAAAACCTAGAAACAGAAACTAGAATCCTAACACAACATGGAGGGCGAGCGAAGGTGTGTATGAGGAAACGGAAACAGTAGAAGCAAAGAAATGTGACCAGCATGCCACTTCTTTTGGCAAATGCCTTCATATAAATAAGTTTGCTTTGGCAAAGCGATGCTCCATAGGCAGATGCAAAAAACGCCAAGAACACCTCATCGGCTATTAAGGCCACAAATGAAAAACGAAAAAATAAAAACGAAAATGTTGGCAGACAACTAATAGAGCGCAATCCACCATACCATGAATTCGAAATGAAAGTGCCAAATAATTATTGTGGTTAGACAAAGTACAAAATAACAAAACAAACAAAATAGGCTATGGTGTAATTTTCCTTAAAGGGGTCAACAAGGACAATGTTAATGAGAGACTGAAAAAAGGGAGAATCGGTAACAACAATAGGTAAAAATAATTAAAAGTAATTGTTGTTACTTTAGAGTAAAATAAAATTGAACAAAAACGATGTGAGATAATAATGCAAAAACATCTCACCATGTAGAAATTGAGTGTGCTGCGTATTTGAAGTAAAAGTGCCATACATTGCTCATGTCGGTAGCACTTTGGGTGTGGGCAAGATATCTCATTGACCTCTTATTATAGGCCGATCCATGATTAGCTTTATGCCGCAAAGTTGTAAAGAAGAAATACCGTTTCAATTCAAATTCGATATTTTTGTGTGACTATTACAATTTTACAAAGAGAATAAATTGCACGGGAATCACTTTCCACAAGAGAAAATGCTTCGGATTATATCTACTTTTGAATGTGGCAGGATTTAAATATATTTTTTACCTTGTGTTTCCCATTGAAAGGTAACGCAAATATAGAAGTACAGGGTGAGATAAAAAATTAGCTACAAATTCCAACGCCATTATTTTTATTTTAAATTTCATTGAATGAAAGCAAAAAAGTTGGAAATAGCATCAAATTTTAGAATAGGTTTAGATATGTTCGAATTGGTCACCTTTGGCACGAATTATGACCTTCAAATGGCCAATGAAACCGTCACACGCCGCCCGAATGTTGCTCTGCGGTATTTTGGCCCATTCCTGGCGAAGCGCTTGCTTGAGGTGATCGACACTTTGGTATATTTTAGTGCCAACCTTGCTTTCTAAAATACACCAAACACAATAGTCCAACGGATTGGTATAAGGAGCTTTTGGTGGTCATTGTGCGCTGGAATTGAAGCGAGGAACCTCATTTTGAAACCATTCTTGGGTGGCGTGTGCTGAGTGCTATGGTGCTGAGTCCTGTTGGAATGCCCAAAGTCTGCGGCCAAAATGTTTGCGTGCCCAAGGCTTTATTACACCCTCCAGAATATTTTCGCGATAATATTTGGCATTTATTCTGATGCCACGGCCCACACCATCACCATGGTCGGCGCTTGAGTTCTGGGTTCTGTCTTTCGGTCATATGGTGCTATAGAAAACGTAGACATATATAGATAATATTATTTTCCAGAGGTAGAATTATTACGAACTCCAAATACTGAATTTTAAGCGAACGAATAATTCGATATAGCGTAAGTGAAACAGACAAGCAGACAGAAAATGATGTAATTATTAGGAAGAGTTGGAAACGGAGGAACAATCACGTTTTGGCTAAATCTTCAGAAACTTCTTGTTACAAATAACAAAACAAAAAAAATATTCAAATTTAAAAGGTTAGAAATAATCGCTTTGCCAACATTTTAAACTCCAAGGATAAATTACTCTAAATAAGTTTGTACAAATGGTCTGACCCCGTTGTAAACCCTCATCATTTTCACTTGGCATACACATCTTGTCACAGGACTAAAACGAGATGGGGGCCATAATGTCAGCCTGCCTGCCTGTCAGTCAGTTCAATGGGCATGTTGTTTTTAGAGTCCTTTAATGTCATCTTTTTGGGAAATATGAGGCGGTATTTATTTATATACGTACGCATGTATGTTTGTAGCTTTTATGTTAGAACGTTTGACAGTTATTTATTTGTTTGTTGTCGTAGTCAACAACATTGTCGTTGATATGATGTGGATTGGATGGCTCTTGTTAAAGAGAATTTTCGTTTCTCGCATTAAACACTCTCCACTTACAAATTCGAATGTGTGTGTGAGTGTGTGTGTTTGTATATTATTATATAACACATCCATTTGCTGGTTGCACCCATGCTGCTGTTGAATTTTATGTTGTGATTTGATCCATTTCCTGAAGGTCGTTATAACCGTTTATCGTTATCGATGTTTGTATTTGAACAAAACGAGAAGGAGGTGGATTTTTGTCCTTGTTGCTGGTTGTTTGCTACATTTGGTTTGTGGGATTTATTTCCATCATTTTGTAATAAATTATCTGTTTGCTCAACGTTTTATGTGACTTTCGAAATGTTTAACATTGTTTACATTTGGTTTTTGTGTCATTTTCCAGCAAAAATCAAACCAAATTTTCGGAATTTTTATTTCAAGTTTTTTGTTTTGTTCGCAGCTGGTATTGAACTCGCAACCTTATAGTTTGTAATTAGATAAACTACACGTGGTGACAAAGTTACTAATATATAACGTGGTTAAGAATCTTACATATGCATCAAGAACTGTCTGTCGAGTCTCGAACTCACAACCTTCGGATTTATAGTCAATGTACACACTAAGTAATGGCTATACTCATTACTTGGTTATTTTTGTTATGTTGCTCTGTAAGTTTGTAAGGCATAGTCAATTATTTTGCTTTCTGTGTGTGATGCAGAAGGTATTTTTTTATATTATTTTAATGAGTTCTTGGCTCTTCTGGGGACACACGAAGAACGTAGGAGCCAACCTCAAAAAAAAAAAAAAAAAAAAAAAAGGTTTTGCATTCTGAGCAACGTTAAGGGTCATAGAAGGGGTTGAGAGAAAATGTCCCCAAAATAACACGCAGCGAAGTCCAGTTTATCACAACGATCAATACTTTAATATCATATCATTACATATTAAAATATGTAAAAGATTTGGTCCAAAGGATTATTCCTACGTATAACTTTATAACTAATCCCTATGTTAAAGAGTCTTCACAACCTTATGTCAATATCGATTTCATTTAATGTAATAGACATTGCCGTACGCACCTAAAAAACACAAATTTATGTTTTAAATTTATTGCTGTTGCAATAACAGCTGAAGATTAATTTTGAAATATACCGTTTTAGGGGAAAATTATGCCACTACGGTTGCGTTTTACGTTACATAAGATTTCAACATTAATCAAAATGTCCAGGTTTTATTTTTTTGGTAGAAAAAGCCCCATGAAACCTCAACGAGGGATAACATACTCCCTGTTTGAAGTTTAGCCATATGTCCAGGCGGTTGGTAACAAAAAACGTAGCTGGTGTGAACAAAATATGAACGCTACAACATATGTATATCCTCATTATGTTCACCTTTTTAAGTTTTTTTACATCCGCATGTTAAGTTAAATGTGTGTGTACAACTTGGAAACCTACATAATTTATTTGTTTGGATTTTGTGCTTATAGAATTAGGACACCAGTTAAGCGTGTGTTTTATTACAAGGTATTAAGGATATAGGTAAATATGTTTTTAATTAGCTTTTGCTTGAAGCAAAAAGTGAAAACTATTTTTGTTGGACTTTTCATAGTAAACATTTTTTCTGCAATGGAGGCTTATGATATTTTACATTTGTAAGTTGAGAAATTACAATATAATGCAGTGTCAAATTATAAAGACAGCGGGACTGATTGACAAAGCTTATGCTGAGTATTTTGAGAAAAAAATAAAAACTCAATTGAAATCTCAACGACGATTTATAAATTTTAAGGAAGATATTCAAGCAATCAAAAAGCGGCTTTAAATATAGGTTATTCTTTATTCAACTCTAAATTTTTGTTCGATCAGGGTAAGAGAATATGATCACATGAACGGAGCCATCTCTGCATGTAGGCTACAAAACAAAAATCCCATGAATCAATATATTGAGTTTTTAATGAAAACTTTCGGTCGCTAGAAAGTAAATTGTACATCTTGTCAAGACATACATTAACTGTTTAAAAATCAATATAATATACAGGGTGAGATGAAAAAACTGCAACTAACTTCAGACTGCAGTCATTTCTAACCCACTCGTCGGACAGCTGTTAAAACAATTCCAGTGACAGCTCATTATATTGTTTACAAGTGTACAAAAGCATTTTGGTGAGAATTTTCCATAAAAAAGTTATTCGCGATAGTGTGATTTCTTTATATTTGGCTGGAAAACCAGAAGTAGCTATCGTTAGAGCACTGCTGCATTTAAGTGTGAATAATTTTTTTGTGTCTCGTGCCATCGCTTGTTAGTGTGATACTGGAAGCGTAGCCCGACGTCAAGGAAGGGGACGGAAGAAATCAGCAACATCAGCAGAAATGGTTCGAAAAGTAATGAAGCGACTTGATCGAAACCCGCGTCGCAGTGTCCTTGAGCTGAATATTGAACGCAATATTCCATTCGCAAATATTGAAAAATGAGCTCGGGGTAAAGCCATTGAAATTCCAAAAATTGCAAGAACATACACCGCAACAGAAAGAAAATAAACTCAAAAGAGCTAAAGCAAGGTTGCTACCAGAGGGCTGCAACGAGTATGCAAAAATTCAACCACACTCGGTTTCTTACACGATTTTTGTTGATTATTCAACCATTCAATCTAGTTGGGACAGTTTATTTTGACTTACATATATAATATTTGAAATGGAAGAATGTTGTGATAGTGCGACCGAAATTGTTGCAAGTAGAAACTACACACGTGTAGGTAAGAGAAAAGTTCGAAGTTTAGGAAAAATCTTGATAAATATTTTAAAATAAAAAAATATTTAAACATTTTTGTTTACTAAATACCAATGATGTGTTTCGGTATTAAAGGTATTAATATTGTTTTTTAGAAATAAGTCACTGAAGTCTAACATACCAAAAACCCAAATAAAATGAAAAAATTGTCTGTTTATTAAATATAATTTGCACCAATTTTTTAATGGGGCCAGCTGTTAGCTATGAAATCCTTTGTAAAAGTACAATCATTATTTCGCTCAGATTCGAACATTTGTGTTTTAATCAAATCAAATCACTCACTTAACTGGGATGAATCAAACCGACAAGACTCCTCATAGATGATCGGCCCGTTATGAACAATTCAACATATGTTCGTAAACTAATAACTCATGGGAGCTGTTTGATTGCGAACACAACACTTCGATCAATACATGTTTGATCACAACTTTTTCGTTTGGCTTGAGCAACTCGAATAAACATGTTAAATCTGACCGACTGATTGAGTTTGATTGTATTTCTACTGTGTGTGATCAAGCCTACTCAATGAAACTCATTGCAGCCCTCTGGTTAGTACTAAAAAATACCAAAGTGTCGATTACCTCAAGCAAGCGCTTCGCCGGTAATGGGCCAAAATACCGCAGAGCAACATTCGGGCAGCATGTGACGGTTTCATTGGCCGTTTGAAGGCCATAATTCGTGCCAAAAGTGGCCAATTCGAACAAATCTAAACTTATTTCAAAATTTGATGCTATTTCCGACATTTTTTGCTTTCAAAGTAAAAAAAAAAATTAAAAACTATTTAGTTTGACTTTTTTGCTGTTTTTTTTATCTCACCCTTTATGTAGCCTAATTGAAAAGTTATGTTTTTTAGAAAATAGTTGTACGAATGTGATGTGCTGCCTCTTAGAAATCTTCCTTAATGTATCTGTAATGTTCGCAAATTTTTAGCCGATTTCGTCCATATTTGTCATCACCAAAATAAATAGGATTCCTCCGTGGCGGGACCGCTAACGTTGAAAAAAAATTTTGTAGGACACATTTCGATCTGCAGCTTTACTTTTAGGTTATGATCAGGGATGGACAGTGAATTCTTTGTGAGAAAATGAAGACTGTAAGCAAAACACGCCAGGTTAAACAACTATCATACACTTTCCGTTGAACACGGAATGTTCATGTTTCTCAGAGAGGAAAGAGCTGCTCTCAATTCTTTCGCGTGTGCATTAAAAATAATTGCATATGTATAAGTTGTTGATCCCCTGTTTATATAGACAGATGAAAGTGTTTTTTTTTATTTCCCCCACCAGAGGGTGACACAACAGTTTTAAGCATTCAGGTCATTGTCAGCCTACAAGGCTTTAAAAAATCATTCATTATTTTTTAAGAATTCCATTTGTTTGATTGTCAATTTGATCGATATCATAGTCAATTATAAAGTTATTAACGCCAAAGCATAAATTTTAATTTAGAAATGACATTATTTTTAAAATCGTTAGTAAAAGCCAAGTTAAAAAAAGCGGAAAATTCCAATAATTTCAGTTATTTAACTAGCGATGAAAATTTTCAGTCAATGTTTTGCTAAAAACTGTAGCAAATTGGGATAAATAAGGGTGGACAAATTAGAAGGGTAAATATAATGATGTTGTTTTCTTTTTACTTGACTTAAAGATAAAAAAACTCATATTTTATTCGAGAGAATACTCTTAACCCTGTGGCAAAAATAATTTATATGCTACTATCTTGCCAGCAGGGCAATCCCCTTTGAAACGCCACACAAATCATTGTAGACTTTTCCTAAGCCAAGGTCAAATTAATTGAACAAAAAAGGGTACAAAATAAACAAGGCTAAAGGATTGTTTTGCAAAATGTCACGGCTCACTGAGAAATATATAAATTTGTGTTAAAACAACAGTCAGTAAGGGTTCGTTTCCAAAACGACTAATGAACTTTTAATGTTGTTTTCATTTACATCGCGTTTAAGACAAAGTTTGGTGGCAAATTCATGAATTTGACTAATGTGGAGATAATCATTTTCTACGAAATTAAAGTGGAAATGTGCATTTAATGAATTGCTTAGTAAGCTAAGCAATATATTACCAAAATCCATATTTGAGAGAAAAAAGAAACACATTTTGACACTCATTTTTCTTTGCACAGAATAAATAAATCCTTGACATGCTATCTAGCCGTAGTATTGGCAATAGGTATGGGATTGATATCATCGCTGGTTGTTTATTTGTTTGCCACACTGTCAAAAAGCAAGAAACCCTATGCTTTGTGAATGGTTTTTTTGCTGACTAAAGAAAGAACTGGGTGACACATATAAACGGTATTTACAAACACATATTGCATATTCTTTTTGGCGATATACCTACAACACATAAGAAAATGGAATATTCAAATATTTATTTGCAGAGATTGCTTTTACCGCTGGTTGTGATAAATACCATGATAAGAACCAATTCCTTTAGTCGTTTGCTTTGAAAATTGGTGTGTGTGTTTATAAATACCAGAGTATTGAAAGTCGTAATATTTGAAATTAATTAGGTACTGGAATAGCATGGCCTATATATTGGGTCATCCGATAAGACCCGTATTGTTAAAATGCATGCTATTGTGAATAATTTGCATGCAATTGTGAATTATTTATTGTTTGCAAAATTTCATCTCCGATTATCACTAATTTCACTCGGGTCCGTCCTTGGGCCAAACAAATATTGTTTGCAAAAGTTCTTCTCAATTGGATAATAAATGCGAACTGCATTTTGTTCGCAAGTATACATGGACGGGCGGACGGAATCGACTAAGAAAGTAAACCTATGAAGATCCTCAAAAGCAACTATGGGCCTACATCGCTTCCTTCTCCATGTTATAAACAAATGCACAAAGACATAATACCCTTACCACTATGTGGTGTAGGGTATAATAAATACAAATAATAAACTATTGCCAGATCCAACGGAAATTAACACCATTTATAGAAAACGTAACGTTTTGAAGTGGCAAAAGTTGATATTCATGAGTTCTAGTTGTTCACCTCTAATAATAGCTGTGTTTCTGTTGCTGGTCAGTTTTAGCAAGTGCCAATTTTATTAATTCAAATCTTATTACTAACATAGGTCGACTCTCTCCTGAAATAATTCCCCTAAGCTTCTCATCTTATCTGAGACAGGAACCTGCTCAGAACCTATTTTCAAATCCGGCTAAAACCTCTTACAATTAGGGTGACCCACTCGACCAAGGAAGCCTATAGCACTTTAGCAACTTTACGCGTCATCTAACGAAGTTCTGATGAAGGGCATCGAGGTGCTCGTTTGCCCGCCTATTGACCAATATAGCAAATAGATTGGAAAGAGCTAATAAGACATCATCGGACACCGACAAAGGGAGATATGCCGGATCGGATATGCCGAAATTCAGTCCATTTGGGCTGATTTTAGCCATTTGGTGCACCATTAGCCCAAAATGGCATGAAAAGAAACCGGAATGTCACAGGAAAATATGTTGTATAACATCGGACCAAGGAGCGAACCCTGAGGAACCCTTGCCAACACTGGGTGGCGGTAAGAGAGCAGCTTACCCACTTTAATACTGAAGATTCGATTGACCAAACCACAAAAATTTATATAAAATTCCGTCTTATCAGACAGAGTCAAAAGTCCTGGCGATATCTGTGATCCGAATTCTCTTTTCTTTCACGTTTTTTTTTTAATCCTTGTCAGAATAAAGAATAAAGTATTTGATAACTACTCGTAATGTGAGCGAGTGTATTCTTGCTGGGTTTTATTGAATTTCGGTCATTTGCACAGGAGACAGAAAAATTTCTCAGGACAAGTTACTTAAGGCCAGTTTCCACATCGTTTTTATAAACAACATCACATTTTATAAACAATAATTTTGTAGCAGACTTTTAAGCGCGATTAACAATTTTTGAACTTAAACGGAACACAATACTTTTTAAAATATGTACTGACAATTTTATATAATATACACATATTATGCTTATATATCACATATACCATATATTCTACATTATAAAGCATTTCCTTTTAGATAACCATTTGTGTAATGCGCCTTAAAGTATTTTATAAAAAAGTTTAACATAAATGTAGAAAATATAGCTTTACATAGGATTATAACATAATGTGTATAATAGCCTTTAGTAATTTTAGATTGGGAAAGGTATCGTACATACCTACAAAAGAACTGCAAACATGATGATAGCTTTCATATATCATACCTCATATTCAAATGAAAAGTTGACCTCGAAAAAAATCAATGTTTACTTTTGAACATTTTTAATGGGATTAATTTCCCCATTTTGGGAATATATAAATCATTTGGAAATGTGTCGACAGTTGACCTTCATACTCAGATGCTTATTGGTAATTGTAAGTAAAAGTAAAACACCCTAATACTTTTCAAACCTATATACATGCATTGTAATATATATTTTAAACTTCTTTCGTGTAATGAAAGAACGCTTTAATTATGCCCCTATACTAGAATATTAGAAACTCAGCAATTATCTGTTATAAAAACAAGAGCTTTTGGGTCAAACTACAATTAAATGTATATAATGATGAAATACCAACCTTGATACGAACATATCAAATACATACTATTTAAGTGTACAAATTTACTTTTAGTTTAAAATAATTACTATCTGACAAAGGTCCTTTGTTTTATATGAAAGATACAATGGTACTTAATTAGAGAACAAACTAAACAGAAGTAGTAAAAAAGTCGTTTAGTGAGACTTAGATACGAGAGAGAATTTTTATAGCCTTCATGATGCCATCATGAAGCATATCCTTAAACGAACAAAGGACATTGACGTAAATATATAACTTTTTACATTTCGGTTTATACTTGGCCCATTTTTAAGAAAAGTTTCTATATATATGTTGTAAATTAAATATCATTGCCAAATGAAAATTTCGTGGAATTAATTTGTTTTGTATTATATTTGAATCTCTTCGTCACATTTAACACTTTCACAAAAATGTTTCAAAGATAAGACATAAATAGAAAAGTTATGTGACATTGTGAGTTTGACTTGTCATGATATTGTTACATGATAACCTTATCAAGAGGAAGGTCTTACAAAATAAGAATAAAGCAAGCTAAGACAATTGTACAACGAATACATACATACATACAAACAGAACATTTACATAACTTTTACGTCAAAAATTTAACATTCACAACAACATTACTTATACAAAAGAAAACTTCTAGCACACATGAGTTGCTTAAAACCCTCAAGCATTCTCTTTTTTTGCTTCTCGCAGAGCTATAATCTAGTGTTAAGGAAACTTAACACCCACTCATATGTAGGGTTCACACAAACGCCATCGAAAGTAAAAACTTTAGAAGGACTTTCGTTGTGTTTTCTAGGAAATGCAAGAAAAATAACTTTTCGTGGTAAGGTAACTTTGCGAGGAAAAGGAAACTGAAGAAAATTTTGTTTTGGAACCACAGAAAAAACTCTAAGAAAATTAGAAATTGTTTTCCAAATGTAGCTCCTACGAACTATTTTCTATTCTAAACAATAGAAAACCTCAAACGAAGTGACAGATTGTGTTTGATTTAAACGTCGAAGATTTACATACATTTTAATATTTGGAATATTCAATTGGTTTTCTTCAAAGTTAATACTCACAATAGGGTTAGGAACCGAAAAAAAGTTTATTTCTGCGTAGATAAAATTTCGCATATTTTTGTAAAAACAAATGATTTCAATGATGATTAATATCGAGGTCAATGCAGATTTTATCAGACTAAAGAATTGATTTCAGAAAAAAATTGTAAATTGGTTTAGATACAATTCAATGTAAAACAATTGTTTTCTATAAATGAACCAAACGTGAACAAAGGAGTTATCTAAAAAAACCGTTGAACCGTACTTTAATAAAAAAAAAAAAAAAAAAAATTAATAAAAAAAAAAAATAAAAAAAAGATAGGTTCGGTTCAACAAGTTTCGAAACAAAATTATATTTTTGTGTTGTATTGCTAAATATAATATAATAGCTAAATAAATTAAAAATAAGTAAATAAATAAAAAAAAAACATGTGAACACTCATCAAGAAGTTCTTTCTAAGAAGAAAAATATCTAAATATCTTAATATATAATAATTTATGCTTGCGTTAGGGTGATAACGAAGTTGATGGAGGACTGCGGATTTCGCAAAATTGTTGATCCTATGGGCAAAGTACTTGGGATTCAAGTCAAGAGACAAAATATTCGTGATATAAAGAAGTCATACGTTACGCTCCAAAAGCATGTACCGTTTAAGGCTTCTCTCTGTCAAAGTAGTTTGCATTAGTTGTCTTGATAGGTAAATTATCGGCATAAACATCATATAGTGTGCGGAAGAAAAAGTTTAAGTTCTGGCATTGGCGATGAAAGAAATCTACGTTCAACACACCAGTATCAACTAAACTACCATTATCTGGAAAGTTTTGGAATCATATGAAATTTCATTGGACAAAATCTACACAATAACGATAGAATACGCTGCTAACATGGTACGCACTGGTCATGGAGCAACAATTTTGCTTCGATTGCCAACTTTACAACTATACCCATTACCTTTCATCCGAAGTTCTAGAGGATGTTCGGCATGTTGTTCCAATCTGCCTTCACTTTGTCTTAAGACCCTAGTGGAATTTCAAAATATATACCTACCGTCTAAAACATGATCATCTTTTCACATTCTCACTTAGAATTTTCGTTCATTTAAAATACAGGGTGAGATGAAAAAACTGCAACCAACTTCAGAGCAAAAGAGTTGCTTCGCTTGGCCGAAAGTGGTGGACTCCGATGAGAAACATTCGTTGTGCAGCAGTTTGTAAACAAACAAAATTTTAATGTTTACTTGCCAACGAGGTCAGCTGAAATCGGGGATACAAGTATGTTTGGCGATTTTTGGCTGTTTGGAAGACGATTTCAGACGATTTTAAGGTAATCGGGAGCTTTAATAAATGGTCATCAGATGCTCAAAGGTGGTTCGGGATGTTGGCGATTTAGAGGTAATCGGGAACTTTGATTGATGGTCGTTGGATATCGATAGGAGAATCATTATCAATGTTTGAGCAACGGTTTGGTACAACTATCCGAAGACTCTTGTGGAACAATGGGCCAATGATTACGACTATTAAAAAAGGTATCCTCAGGTAACGTTTCTGCAAGTCGGAGGACAGTTAAAGATTTAGACAAAAATGATTAAACAAACTGAACACAATAGGTGAAAAACCTCACCAAGTCAACGAGAATTATTTGCCCTATACGGTGAATGCCGCATTGTCGAAAACGGCATTTCCCTGCCGTTATTGTTGTTGCTTCCATTGGCCCAATGGGTATTATCATTGTACACTGTCTGGACTAATATTTGACGCAGCTTTTAACAATTCTTTAACTAGTTGACGAGTAGTTAGCGACAATTATGAACAATATAATTTTTTATAATTTCGGCGAAAATAAAGTGTCTGAGATCTAACGATAGAGCCAACCTTTTAGTCTTTGTTAAACTTATTATGCGAGGTATTGGTTTTCCAATGGCGATGACTCTGACCTACTCTTGTCACTAAACCGGTGTGGTTCTCCCGAAAGAGAGACAATTACCACCACAATTTTCGGCGAAAATAAAGTGTTTGCTGAGATCTAACGGTAGAGCCAACCTTTTACTCTTTGTTAAACTTATTAAGCGAAGGTATTGGTTTTCCAATGGCGATGACTCTGCCCTACTCTTGTCACTGAACCGGTGTGGTTCTCCCGAAAGAGAGACAATTACCACCACAATTTTGTGAGCAAGACAAGAACAAAGTTTGCGAATTGGTAGCGATTGTCCAACCTCAAACAATATTTCGCATAAGTTACTCCTGGGCCCTCCGTTTGCCGTAAATTATTTCCATTTATTTTTCTTTTCATTCGTCAGTTATATAAATTTTTAGTACCTTATATTTTTATTAATAAACACAAAACGAATATTTGTCAAATAAACCATTTCTGTAAGGGAGTAAGCCATATTTTTCTGGCAATTTCTATTTTATTGTTTGGAAAAAAATCCATTATATATTTAAAATATCATATTTGGCCTTCTATCAATAATTTTGATTATTGCAGTTATGGCGTTATCCTTTAGCAAATAAATATGTTGTTGTCTTTGTTATGCAGTGTGTAAATCATGCATTGACCTGGTTTTCATTTTATTTCTGCTGTTTTTCTCTCATTCATATTATATGAACGAAACGACCAAAAAAAAAAAAAAAAAAAAAAAAAAAAACGAAAAACATACAACAAACAATGCAAAAAAGAACAAACTTTTCCAATCATTTTGCGCTATATAACTAAAACAATCATAAAATTTTGATGCATAAAAATCTATTATGACCCCATGGAACATCCAGCCCGCCGGCAAACCAACAGTCAACAACAGCAACGAGCCAGAAAGCTGTGAGTGAACAACAAATGCAATCAAAAATCACTTTTGGATCATAAATTTAAATCGTGTGAAAAAAGCAACTTCCAAAATATCATGTATAAAAACATCGATAGTATTGTTCGGCACGAGCAGGAAAAAAAAATAACAAAATGTGTAACTAGCATTTATATACCCTGTATTGAAATATTTTTGTGGGGGACACTAAAAGTCATTTACCTCGGCTGAATAGTTGGCTGGCTGGCTGGCTGGGGCAGAAAGGATTTCAACACAGCAACTATAGAAATGGCTGCAAAAAGAATAATCAAAACGATGGCAAAATTGCATACCCCCTAAAAAAATGCAATAAGTAAATGGAAAAAAATATTGAGTACACGAAAAATGTTGTTGATTAGAAATAAATAAAGCAATGTTTTCCATGAACCCAAACCAATGCCAACAATGTGCTTAGAAAATAATAAACTGGGTACCCCCAATAGCATGTTGTGCAACATAAATGGGTGTAAAATCATTTGATGACCTGTTTTACTAAAACTATGTGGTCAAAATGACAAACTATAGCACGGCACGTTCTGGGAAACCGATTGCTACTTAAGTGAATCTATTCAAGTATATATGAGTATTTTTTCTGCTCTTGGATGCTTGCTCTGTATACTTTTATACCATTGACCGACATTCTGCACCGTATTTTTGTTCGGTTATTCAAAATGCCATTCTCCACAGATCAGTGAGACGTTATGAATCCAGGGAGTGGGTAAATTTCGGAAGCTTTTCAAGTTAAGCTCAATTGTGAAACTATACCTTAAGGGATAACAGTGTGTTTTGTGGGTATAATCGTTTGACGTCCAACCAAAGTAATACTGTAGCACTTCATATGAAATATTGCTCTTCCAAGTCCTGATTGGCTTCACCTTTGTAGTTCATTTGCAAGGAACTTCTATGTGAGATGGATGAAGCAGTGCAGATTATGAGTCAATGAGAATTAAAAAGAGGCGGAGTTGTTGTTTAGTTTACCACTTTTTCAATACCTTTAACCCAGACCTATCTGCAGTCTCCAGTGACACATATGCGGAGTCAAATGTAGTGCAGCACAGGTAGAGGAGACAGACTTGTATATTAGAATGTCATAACAATCTCGTATCAGGTTTTGCTGTTAAAGATTATGTCCACGGTAAAAAGAATTCCCCACACGAATATGGTAACTTCTTTGATTGGTCGCAACAGCTAAAGTTTACGAGTCGTCGCTTTAAAAATTACCCAATACTTGAGATGTTTTTGTAGTCGATCATTTGATGTGGGACCTAATTTACTAATAGCTATGTAACAGGATTACTGACCGATGATCAACTCCACGGAATTGATGAAGATTGATGAATGGTATATCTAAATATCACACTCTCAAATGTGAAAACTTACTAAAAATCGGAACCGTCTGATTTTTGAGTGGCAGTTGAATACTTCGTAATTGGAGTATCTCGCTATAAACTCCTAAAATATTGTAATATCAAACATAAAACATCGCAAGTTTATTGATTAACGTTTAGGTCGTATTATTGGCCTTTGTATAAAAAACAATTACATTTATGGCTAGTCGTTCTAGCTTTATAGGGTGAGATAAAAAACTGCAACAAAGTCAAACACCATAATTTTTTTTTTTAATTTTATTGAATGAAAGCAAAAAATGTCGGAAATAGCATACAATTTTAGAATAAGTTTAGATTTGTTCGAATTGGTCACCTTTGGTCTTCAAACGGCCAATGAAACAATCACACGCTGCGCGAATGTTGCTCTGGGGTTTTTTGGCCCATTTCCGTCGAAGCGCTTGCTTGAGGTGATTGACACTTTGGTATTGTTTAGTACCAACCTTGCTTTCCAAAATACTCCAGACTCGATAGCCCAACGGATTGGTATCCGGAGATTTTAGTGACCATTGTGCGCTGGAAATGAAGCGAGGAACCTCATTTTCTAACGATTCATGTGTGGCGCATGCTGAGTCCTGTTGGAATGTCCAAGGTCTGTGGCCAAAATGTTTGCGTGCTTTAATACACCCTCCAGAATATTTTCCCCCATAATATTAGGCATTTATACCGATGCCACAATCAATTAATTAATTAATTAAAGGAGAGCGACCATCGGATATTATGGCCGCCCACACCATCACTAGGCCGGCGCTTGAGTCCTGGTGGCCAACCGAATGTGCACATTTTCAGGTGACTTCTTTGGCAGGTAAACATGATCGTTTTATTTGTTTACAAACTGCTGGTCTACGAATGTTTTCTAATCGGAGAAAACCAAATGCTGGAGTGCTCTAACGATAGCCACTTGTGGTTTTCCAGCCAAATATAAAGATCCATAAAGAATAAGTTTTTTTTTTTCTGGAAAATTCTCACCAAAATGCTTACGCAATATAATGAGCTGTCACTGGAATAATTTTAACAGCTGACGGACGAGTGGCTCACAGCAGTCTGAAGTTGGTTGCATTTCATCTCACCCTGTATTTCCTACAACCAAACAGAAGGCTGCTGCTTATGAAATGTATGGCTAACAAATATTCAGCCACTGTGATTCTGCCAAAAAGTCTATTATTTCCCTAGGCTTACGAATTTTTCATAGTTGGTATGATTGGTCCAAACAATATGTCATGTACGTCACAATTTCTGAAAAATCTATGGCTGAAAGTATTACATGTACCTACTTAAATTTTTATTGAAGTCGGAAATAAGACTTCCATTTCGACAAGATGTATGCACGGAATTCCCCATATGTCTGGTATAAAATGGATTTTGTGTATTACTGTCTTTTAATTTTGCGTAGCCTTTTGCATCTGACGATGGCGGTCAATGAAAAAAAAAGGTCTGGGATACGAAGTGCTGGAAACCAAAATTGTGTTCACAATTGTTCAAATAGTTTTCGAAAGGTCTTCGAAAATTGTAGGACCGTGTCATAATAGAATGCTGTGGCTTCAGATCATAATCAGCTTGGAAATATTTTTTTTTTGGGAACAGGCTCTCTATGATTGCCTAGTTGAACTCAACAGCTCAAGACTCAAAATATTTTTCGGATATTACTAAATATATAAAATTTTTAGATCTAATACTATACAAAACACAATAACGTCCACTCTGATTCGTTGCCAATGAAATTGCCTTCAGGTCATGCTTATATTGAAACACGAATTTTTTCCACAAGAATCCAATTAGGATTTTGTATTATTTTATGGGCCAAATATTTTTTTTGCAGAGCTTGATTCTTTACAGCAGTCCAGTGTATCAAAAAATATTTGTTCAAATGGATGTACATGTTTTCTGTTTATTTTCATATTTTTGGCTTTGAATGATTCGCTGATTGTTTATTGATGAAAAATAAAAAAAAGTTTCAATTTTTGTCGGTGTTGATGTTGGATAATCAACGACATTTTCTATTTTTGGCCATTGTATTTGATGATGTTGGTCAAATTTTGGATGGTTCGTTAAAATTTGCTCTTTTGGATGAGTTTGTTAAAATTTTCTCTTGAATGTTTTTATTTTTAGCACTTATATTCAAAATACTGGATTAGTACGAACAAAATACATACTTTCGAGAGGATGGCCATAACAACTTGTATATATGTCAAAATCATCATTTTGGCAAGCAACTAGAATAATATTCGAAATACCTATTAATGTTTTAAGAGGAACATTAAAAATGTGTTATAAATTTCAAATGTTTTTATAGTTCCCTAAAATTTAATGGCAAATTTCCATAGTGACATTGAAGACATTTCAATTTTTTTTATTCAAATTAAATATTCAACAATAATAAGCGTTTGACCTTAAAATTCCAGACATGACTTGCGTGTCTGACCTTTTCAAAATAAACAAGCAAACAAAACACACATACACACACACAAAACTGCAATGCGTCTCACAATGTCGCTTTGTTCCAGAGAATCAATTTCTATGTCAAATGAGAAAATAAAATAAAATTTAATTCCTTTAATGCATGCGGTGTGTCCAGACATAAAAAATCGTTTTTATTGTTGTTGCCGTTGTTGGCAACTGTCGTTGCTAATCAAAACCGTTTGCATTACGACGATACTTACCATCGTCAATGTCATCTTCGTCGTCGTCATCGTCGTCCGTCATCCATGTTGCATGCCACAAGGCAAGCTAAAAATATCAAAAAAGCCCCTGGATTTGTTTCTGGTAATATGTATGTATGAATATAGAACGAACGCATTAAATGTGAGTCAACAATTTGACCTTTTAAGGTCCTTTTTGACTCCCACTTGCGGCGTGACGTTAATGTTTTCACATGATTTGCATAAAAACGTATTTTACTTATTTGTGTTTGAGGGAACAATGTTCAAACATGTATGTTCGTTCGTGTGCATGAAGTAATGGGAGTTATTGTTATAGCCTTGTGCCATCCATACATTCTAAATAGGATTAAAATGTGTGTTGATACGGTAGATGGCTTTATGAAACGAAATCTCTTTATAATCACATTATTATTATTTTTTTCATAAAGTATGCCCGATTAAGTGTACTTGAGCGATAATAGGTATTGTTGGTCAAAGTACGATGAGTTGCAGAAAATAGCAATGGGATGTCATGTGGGAAAATTAATGAATGTTTTTCACTGATAGTAGTGGAGCCTTTTGTGGTCATGGTCAAGGGGATGGAGAGTTTTAAGTAAGGTAATAAGATCCCTAATATGTTTTACAATTCTCTGGCCACACAATATACATATGTTGTAAGCAAATTTCGTAAGTTCGTTTTTCATTAAAATAAGATTTTGCAATAGAATGATAATATTATTCAAAATATGAATGAAAATGATACTATTTCAGGGCTTACTACATATTATGGAGTTTTAGATCAAACAATTGCTTTAGTCCAAAACCAGGCCCGTCTGTTCGTTCCGTTTATTAAATCACGCTATAATCCTTAGAAAGAAATCTGAGACTCTGCACGGAGTTGCCTTTTGTCTCCCACATAACGGTCCCGGTCTATGCTTGGTATTTTGATCTAACGGAATTATTTGTATTTATTCGTAATAGGATCTTCTTCGGGTAGTCTAATATTCACTAAACAGTGTGGGATAAAAAAAAAACTGCAACAAATTTAAACGCCATAATTTTTTTTTTAATTTTATTGAATGAAAGCAAAAAATTTTGGAAGTAGCATCAAATTTTAGAATAAGTATAGATTTGTTCGAAGTGGTCACCTTTGGCACGAATTATGGCCTACAAACGACCAATGAAACCGTAACTCGCTGCCCGAAAGTTGCTCTGCGGTATTTTGCCCCATTCCCGGCCAAGCGCTTGCTTGAGGTGATCGACACTTTGGTGTTTTTAGTGCCAACCTTGCTTTCAAAAATATTACAGACACAATAGTCCAACGAATTGGTATCCGGAAATTTTGGTGGTCATTGTGCGCTGGAAATGAAGCGAGGATCCTCGTTTTGTAACCATTCTTGGATGGCGCGTGCTCTGTGCGATGGTCCTAAGTCCTAAGGTCTGCGGCCAAAATGTTTGCGTGCCCAAAACTTTAATACACCCTCCAGAATATTTTCGCGATAATATTCGGCATTTATTCTGATGCCAACCGATTAATACGAGCGGAGAGCGAGCATGCCCGGCGCTTGAGTTCTGGTGTCCAACCGAAGGTGCTCATTTTCAGCCGACCTCTTCGGCTAGTAAACACGATAATTTTGTTTGTTTACAAACTGCTGGACAACGAATGTTTTCTCATCGGAGAAACCCAAATTCGGCAGTTCACCACTTTCGGGCAAGCAACGCAACTCTTTAGCTCTTATGAGTATATTTTCTTTCTGTTGCGGTGTAAGTTCTTGCACTTTTTGAAATTTCAATGGCTTTACCCTGAGCTCATTTTTCAATATTTGCCGAAGGTAATATTACGATATATTCACCTAACGAGCCACATTTCGGACACTGCGATGCGAGTTTCGATCAAGTCTCTTCTATACTTTTCGAACCATTTCTGCTGATGTTGCTGTTTTCTTCCGTCCACTTCCTTGATGTCGGGTATCACGGTTACGAGCGATGGTACGAGACACAAAAGATTTATTCACTGACAACAGACAGATTTATTAGAAATGACAGCAGTTTGAAGTTGGTTGCAATTTTTTCATCTCATATGTAGAGTGATTTTTTAACATTTAAAAATGAACACTTTTCTAGCAGACTTTTAAGCGCGGCCAACAACCATTAAACTTAAACGTAACGCTACACTATATAAAATTAATACTGTGCAATGATACACATATTAAATTTATATTTCTCTTTACAATAATATAATATAATAAATATAATATATTAATATATACTATGCTATAAAGAGTATCCTTTCAGGTAAGTGAAGTGCCTATGGAAACGCTTAACATAAATGTACAAAAAGTAGCTTTATATAAGACTCTAACATTATACGTATAGTAAGTAGCCTATAGCTATAACATACATCAAATTAGCTCAATCGATTAGATTTATCAGGCCAGATATCATATCGGGTTCTTAGTAGATAAAAATTGTATCTCAATTTGGTGTTATATAGGCATATACCAATTTCCTCTGCAATAATTTGACTTCAGCTTCTCATTGGGTTTATATGTAAATAAATAATACCCTTTAATTTGTTAGATTTTAGTTATGCAGATTTTTGTTATATTGAAGGCTTTAGTCATTTAAAGTTAGAGCTATATATGAGCTTTTCGGATTTTAATGGGGAAAACATCCAAAGGATAATATAAAACCAGTAAGGAAAGGTCAAGAGTCGGGCGGGCCGACTATATGATACCCTACACCACTACGCATATTTAGTAGAGCTCTCGTAAAAAGGTTTATACAGGGCATTTCAGAGCTCTATGAGATATTTGGTACAAAATCAAAATCTATCTAATTCTATCGTGCATTTTACGTACTATAGCTATCTCTGAACCGGGTTTCTCCAAATTTTACGTATTAGCTTCTAGACTGAATTCGGTCTTATGTACGAAAATTCAGGTGATTTGGGCTGATATTGACAATTTAGTGCACAATTAACCCGAAATCGGATGAAGATATATATGGGAGCTATATCCAAATCTGAACCGATTTCGATAAAATTTAAAACAGCTATTCCTGTGCTCCACCTAATACATGGTACCAAATATCACAGTTGTGGAGTGAATATTACGAATGTATGGGACTAAAACACTAAATCGGATGAAACATATATATGGTTGCTATATCTATATCTGAACCGATTTTCACTAAATTTGATATACTTGCTTCTAGGCTGAATTTGGTCCGATGTACTAAAATTCAGTCCATTTGGACTTATATGGGCCATTTGGTGCACAATTAACCCGAAATCGGATGAAGATATATGTGGGAGCTATATCCAAATCTGAACCGATTTCGATAAAATTACAAACAGCTATTTCTAAGCTGTATCTTATATCTGTTACCAAATATCATTCTTGTGGAGTGCATTTTACGAATGTGAGATGCTTAAACACCAAATCGGATAAAACATATATATGGGAGCTATAGCTGTTTCTGAACCGATTTTCTCCAAATTTGTTGTATTTGCTTTAAGGCTAATCTCGGTCACATGTGCCAAAATTCGGGCCATTTGGGCTGATATTGGCCATTTGGTGCACATTTAACCCGAAATCGGATGAAGATATATATGGGAGCTATATCCAAATCTGAACCGATTTCGATAAAATTCCAAACAGCTATTTCTGGGCTGTATCTTATATCTGGTACCAAATATCATTCTTGTGGAGTGCATTTTACGAATGTGAGAGGCTTAAACACCAAATCGGATGAAAGATATATATGGGAGCTATATCTAAATTTGATCCGATTCTCACCAATGTCAATAGGGTTCGTCCTTGGGCCAAAAAGATATTGTTTGGAAAATTTCATCTCAATCGGATAATAAATGCGACCTGCATTTTGTTCACAAGAATACATGGACAGACGGAAGGACGGACGGACAGACGGACGGACTGACATGCATAAATCGACTCAGAAAGTGATTCTATGAAGGTTCTCAAAAGTAACTATGGGTCTATCTCGTTTCCTTCTCCATGTTACAAACAAATGCACAAAGACATAATACCCTTACCACTATGTGGTGTAGGGTATAAACATGTTGATGTTTTCATAAATATATGGGAAACATATGACGACATTTTATCGTATATACCAGACTTTGAAAATTTTTTACGAATAAATAGTACTTTCCACATTTGCCACTGTCGTGTTATACCCACCATACCTAATAGTGACAGCAAGCTGGGAGTTTTATGTCCGTAACTGTAGCGACAAAGAATGAATAAGACTTATGCAAATTAATTTACATATGCAATTAAATGACGCGCCAATATATAAACGAAAACTGTTTTTTTTTTTCGCTTCCCTATCACAATGCCATGTCGTAAGCATAGCAACATTGTTCATATGCATATTCATAAAAGTATTAAAATGAAGGAAAGAGAGAAAAGAATAAAAAAAACATTTCCAGGTGTAACTATGTTAATAATGTTGGCAATTCACGTTTTGTGGTGAAAATCTTAACATCCTGAAAATATGCAATATTTTCACAATTAAAATTCATAAAAAATACGATGTTGGTTTAATTTCCCCAATTGTACATAAAGTAATTAAAAACTCGCCCTTATTTCACCAAATCAATCAGTTGAGGCCAGTTTCCACGTCGTGTAAAAACATAGACAAATAAAGGTACAAACTAAAAAGTTTTAAAATTTAACCCTTCCGGCAGATGCCACTATGGTTGATCTTGGGCCAGTAAAGTCACTTAGGGCTAGTGACGTCACTCAACTTCGAAAACAATTTTTAAATTTTTCTGCTATTTAAGTTCTATATTTTTATATTTCACGACATGGTTAGGTAATGTCAATGTAAACAAAGTCATTGTTTCATTTCCAATTGATAAATAATAATAAATCATAAAAATATTCAATATTTTGTATTTTGAGAGAATTGAGTGAATAGACTTATGCCATAGACAAATGAAAATATAGACAACGAAAAGTTAGTTTTGTCATTTTATCCAGATGGCGCTCATCATGTTTTGCATAGTCAACATGCTTATTTACGCGTTCAAGCCACTCGACTTCGAAAACACATTTTATCGGTTTTCAAGAATTTTACTTGATTATTCCTGAATTTTTCGATGTCATCACGAACTTTTCACATTTCTTTTATTACGAGACAATTATCAACTGACAAATATCCTACAGTTTTTGTTATTTTTAACATTTTTGAATTGAGTGACTTCAAAATTCCCACTCAAACCCCTGAAACGATATGGACGACATCTGCTGATCCGATTTTTTTCGAAGATAAACGGTGAGAGCATTTCGTTGTCTATATTTTCATTTGTCTATGCTTATGCTCTCTCACAGTATGAACGACATCCAGCGATGCCAACTTAGTGCTTTTCGCGCTATTGATGGTGCTCTTTAGACCCCACAAAACGCCAAAATAGCAGGCATAGCGCGAAACGAAAAAAAAAAATCACTGTACGTACGCTTTTCATCTTTCTGTATAAATTTTAAAAATACCGAATATAGCCCTTTTACTAGGGTCTATACGACGTGGACCTACATAGGCATTGTTTGTCATAAGCCATTACCATATTCAAATTCTAAAACTTGAAAAAAAACGGTGAATAATGTAGCTAAAATCATCAAAATATCGTTATGGGGAGGTTCCGTTATATTTCGGTGGGTATTGTACCTAAACTTGTCAAAATACCGAATATAGGGAGGTAGTGATATATGGGGCATATACGAAAACCTGGAACTGCATAGACAATTTTCTGTCACATACTTCAGATCCCATTACGAATTCTAAATACGTAATTTGAAACGATTCCGGTTAATAATGTCGCTAAAATCATCAAAATACCGAATATTCGGGAGGTACCGTTATATGGTGGCTATACGAAGACGTGGATCTACAAATGCCTACCTACTGCCTACTGAAAAAATAAACATGTGTGACAAATTCTATCCTTCTATCTCAATTCGTTCGAAAGATAGCGTGAATACAACAGACAGACAGACAGACATCGCTAATTTGACTTAGAATTTTACGCTGATCAAGGATATATGGATCTGACATGAGTATTTCGAGGAGTTACAAACGGAATGACAAAGTTAATATACCATCCATAGTATGGTGGAGGGTATAAAAAACGTAAGTTTATACATGGCTGCTTTGTTGTATGAGTTTACAGAAAGTTTTTACGCTATTTACGCTTTTCTGGTTTGTAATTACGCTTTTAGCTTTCAAAATGTTGGCAACACTGACGACATCTATTGAAGCACTTTTTTCGAAGTTAACAGATGAGAACTTTTTAGTCTATATATTTATTTGCCTATGGTAAAAGTAGCTTTACATTTGACTCTAACATTATATCTATACTAGCCTTTAATGGTGTAAATCTAAGCCGAAAACATTACTAAAACAGAAAAATATTATAAAGGCTCACAATTACCAATAAGAATGTTGGTGATGCTTTATCCCAATTTTTCAGCTTAGGCCCAGATTACACAATTTTAAACTAAAATACCATTCTATATTATATAAACTATACACTACACTGTATTACATACATATATACTATAAATAAATATAAATCTACACAATACTCTAAAGCGTTTCTTTTGAGTTTAAGAATTGTTTTGAGAGCCTAAAACGAGGCTATATACTTTTTAACAATAAAAGTCTCTATACATATAATTGTAACATGATGTTTAAACTTAAACTGTGCGTGGTCCTAAGGAAGTTCTCTACTTTTCAAAAGAAATATGTTATAAACTGATAATACACATATGCAAATTTCAATCACTTTAAATATCTTAATGAATTCGATTTGGTATTAAAAATATTTTATGAATATATCCCCCCAACAAAACTTAAATACATTGCAAAAATGTGCAATCAAATTATGAACATTCTCACGCCAAATACAAACGTAGGGTATAAAAATATTTATTTAAACCAAGCGAGTAATGAGTGCGGGTACGAGTGTAAATGTTTATGGAGAAAAACAAAAATAAATAGTTTTTTTTTTTAATATTTGTTCAGGGTAAAATGCTGATGGAGAATGCAATGCAATGCAAAGTAAGCAAGCAACCAACTTTTAATTGAAATATTTAAAGAGCTCTTTGCGTTGTTGTTTTTCATTTATTTTCTTACTTCTGCTGAGCATACAAATCATTGAAATTATAATAAAAAAAAAAACAACATGCATATATATGTATATGAATATAATTCTAAAATAATTACGAGATTATGCAATTATAGCATGGGTGATATGCGCAATATTTTTTCCCCTTTTTTAACTAACGGAGACGAAAGGAACGCGAAAAGAAGTGGTCAGGGATTCAACTGTGTAAAAGTGGTATAGAGAATCATGTGAATAGTAATCGTACGGAAAATTATCATTTAGTGAAAGGGGAAATTAAAATTGATAATGCCAACGTATGTATAGCAAATAATTGAAAGAATAAATAACTTGTAAGAAAATGATTGCAATATTAAACGGAATTTTTCTTAAATTACAAAATATACATTTATAAACATGTGATACTGCTACGTGGACGATATGACACTCATCCGAAATTCAGACTTTAGAATCTTGTAGTACAATTTCAGTTGAAATTTCTAAACGTTAACATTAGCAGGAGTTCCCATGCCAAATGTTGCATTCCTTTTTTCCGTTCGCCAAATATCATGACACAGCTCTTAACATATTTTTTTTGTAACTTCTCGCAATAATGTTCCAGCATTTGCTCGCACACTGACCCACAAGCCGAATTGTTGATTCGGGTTTTATTCAATCATTCACTATACGTTACTTAACACTCAGCTTAACTTTATCTTTTTAAGGCTAGATTCTACGCCGTATTAGTGTCATTTGTAACATACAGGGTGAGATGAAAAAAACTGCAACCAACTTCACACTGCTGTCATTTCTGAGCCACACGTCCGACAGCTGTTAAAATCATTCCAGTGACAGCTCATTATATTGTGTACAAGCGTACAAAAGCATATTGGTGAGAATTTTACAAAAAAAATATATATATATTCGTTATGGAATTCAAGCCACCGCAAGGTGCCATCGCTCCAGCATTTAAATGTGAAAAAATCTTTTGTGTCTCGTACCATCGCTCGTTACCGTGATACTGGTAGCGTAGCCCGACATCATGGTTCGAAGTGAAGCTACTTGATCGATCGCCTTGGCCGAAAAATGGTTCGTGAGCTGAAAATATCGCAATATTCCATTCGGCAATATTGAAAAATGAGCTCGGGTCAAAGCCACTGAAATACCAAAAAGTGCAAAAACTTACACCGCAACAGAAAGAAAATAGACTCAAAAGAGCTAAAGAGTTGCTTTGCTTGGCCGAAAGTGGTGAACTGCCGAATTTGGTTTTTTCCGATTAGATAACATTCGTTGTCCAGCAGTTTGTAAACAAACAAAATTATCGTGTTTACTTGCCAAAGACGTCAGCTGAAAATGTGCACCTTCGGTTGGCCACCAGAACTCAAGCGCCGGCCAAGGTGATGGTGTGGGCCGCCATAACAGCTCGTGGTCGCTAATCGACCGTGGCATCAGAATAAATGCCGAATATTGTCGCGAAAATATTCTGGGGGTGTATTAAAGCCTTGGGCCCGCATAGAAATTATTTTTAAATAACTTCTGGGGAGAATATCCCAGACAAAAAACAAGGAAACTGATGAGGATTGGTGACTCTTTCCGAAACCTAGGTATTCCCTGCCTTACCCCCTGGTAAACATTACCGTCGTTCTCCACTAATAAACAAACATTGTTGTTATAAAAACAACAATAAAGGTATTAAGCCTGACCATTTTATAACAACAAAATACTATGGTATCCCGAACAAACAAGCCAACACTGTTCCAGAAAATAAAATTAATAAAATTTGGCATAGGTATTTGTAGTACTCCTTGGATGTTTGGTTTTTAAAAGGGCATATGGGTCCGAAATTTGGTATGACATCCACATAACGGTATCATCTAATTTTCCATATTTTATGTTATCGAGTTTTCATTGCGAAGTTTACCTCCTCGTAAAATTAATTAATACAGGTACATTTTTTGATATAACTTCCCGTTCCTTGTAATTTTTAGTAATTTAAAGTTTCAGCCTAATATGCAGCCAATCAGCTGCAATTTCTTCTAAGTAGGTAGTTTAAATGAACTAAAAGAAATGTACACATTTTAGGGATTTTGAAGACAGCCGATTTGGACATACATTAAGTAATCCCACGGTGGAAGGGTAAAATGGCGTAGTTAAGTTTGATTTAACTTATTATTAATTCTCCTGAATATTTATTTCTTCAATTTTTAATTGAATAAATCAAATAGCATTTACATACTCGCATAAATGTTTTTCTTTCTTAAAATCAAACGAAAAATAAATGAAAAATGTTCCAATATGACATAAATACATTTTTAAATGTATGTATAAGTAAATTATATTTCACATTTAAGGTAAATACCATTAAACTCCATGCCAAGGATCATTCTATAAAATCCATTGCCAATAGCATTTATTCGCATGACTTCACCACGTATGGAATTGCTTCATTAACGAAAGACAGCAGTGCATACAGTATGGCAAAAAATGGGTATAAAACCCGGTATAAATGATATATTACGGTTGAAATCATTAAATATCTGTCAAAGGCTAAGGAAAAGAAAAACCCAGAAGAAGCAGTGCAGAGTGTTAAGGAAACAACCGGAAGATGTGTTATGTGCTACATGTAAATGACATGCCCAATAAATACCAAGTGTGTTGTTGCATCTGCCACAGTTTTGTTATCACCCTGAAGGATGACAGGATATGCAAACGTACATTTATATACGAACACATAAATATGCATGTATAAACGTAAAAGTGTAAGAATAGCACGAGTGTGAACAATGATTGTTGCAGATGCATTTTGTAAAGAACATTAACAAAAGAAATGCTATAATGATAAAAAAAACGTATTTATGTATGTATGTATGTATGTGTGTGGGAATGTGTGTGGCATGCTTAATGTGAAATTAATGATTTTTATAGATTCTCGTTTTTTGTTGCCAATTGCATATTTAAAGAAATTCCTTGCAATCACTCTATTGCTTCCAGACATGGCACGGCGATAATAATTGGCAGGAAACTGGAGAGATATTTTTCAAGAGGTACCTACAACAATTTTTTAGAATTTACACACGTTGCCCATTTCATTTTGCAAATCAGCTAACTTTTATGTAAGGTAAAACCAAAACAGAGCACTAAGTTAAATCAATAGTTCGCTTGTTCAATTCCAAATGTGGAAAAACTAAAAGTATCATCCCAATTCCGAAGAATTTTGAAAAATATTTCTTGCAGTTTGAATGGAAGTGACTTTGCGAATCAGATAATAAGTGTATTTACAACATTTTTCATGTATGTTGTTTCTTTTTACAGATCTTTTATACCCTCACCCATATGGCTAGAGAGGATATTTATCATTTGATATGACCAAAACGTGCCTCATCGAAATAACGGTTTTAGACCCTAGGTCTCTTTGGACCGAATATGTTTCAGGTAATTTGAAGTCGATCTAGCGATATCCGTCCGTACGTCCGTCTGACTGGTGCGCACGATAATTTTCAAAGGGCGTATCCGATTTGGTCTAAACTTGGTGCATCGTAATATAATTAACAAACTTAGATCGAGTTCGGAGATGGACAATATCTGTAAACTCCCTCTGGTACCTCCCATACAGAAGATCGAAATTTAAAAAAAAAAAAAATACTTTACTGCACAGAAAGACGAAGGATAATCCGATTTTGCGACAGTATCGGTCCACTGCATCAAGTACAACAAAGGGTTAACATTTTAAATAATTATAACTCATATTAAATGTGATGTAAGACTCCGGTTGTTTTCAAATTACAAACATCACAATATTTTTATTCGCTCAAGGTCTGTTGTGAAGACGGAAGATATCGGTCGACTCCTTCTGGTACCTCCCCCACAAAGGGTCAAAATTTGGAATAACCAAAACGATCATAAAATCCGAAATAAGCATCCGGTTCTCTTGATATTGCACACATCCTATTATTTCTATTAACACAAGATCTGCTTTACAGATGGTACCTCCCCCACAAAGGGTCAACATTTTAAATACCCATGAAGCTTAGAAAAAGCGAATTTAATATCCGATTCCATTCGGACTTGGTACATCTCAATATTTCCATCAACACAAGATCTCTTTTAAAGATGGGAGGTATCGGAACATTCCTTCGGGTATCAGCCATAGGCTTCAAGATTTTGAAAAATCAAACGCTCAAAGAAAGCGAAATAAGCATCCAACTCTTTTCAAATTTCACACATACACACTATTTGTTAATACAAGATCTGTTGTGAAGATGATATTATCTGCGATACAAGAAGAAAGAGTCACAACTTTCAATACTTCTATCTGTCATAACTTGCGAAATAAGTCAGAGATTCTTAACAACTTGCTATATCTAAATACTTCTCTCAACCAGAAACCTGAGACAAACATGGAATCTATGTTTTTGCATACAATTGAATATACATGGTAGAATGAAAAAAACTGCAACCAACTTCAGACTGCTGTCATTTCAAAGCCACTCGTCCGACAGCTGCTAAAATTATTCCAATGATAGCTCATTATATTGTTTACAAGCGTACAAAAGCATTTTGGTTAGAATTTTCCAGAAAAAATTATTCTGATGGAATTCAAGTGGTTTCTTTAAATTTGGCTGGAAAACCACAAGTGGCTATCGTTAGAGCACTCCACCATTTAAATGTGAATAAATCTTTTTTGTCTCGTACCATCGCTCGTTACCGTGATACTAGTCCGACGTCAAGGAAGTGGACGGAAGAAAACAGCAACATCAGCAGAAATGGTTCGAAAAGTAAAGAAGCGAGTGGATCGAAACCCGCGTCGCAGTGGCCAAAAAATGGCTCGTGAGCTGTTCAGCTCGCAATATTCCATTCGGCAAATATTGAAATATGGGCTCGGGGAAAAGCCATTGAAATTCCAAAAAGTGCGAGAACTTACACCGCAACGGAAAGAAATTAGACTCGAAAGTGAACTGCCAAATTTGGTTTTCTCCGATGAGAAAACATTCGTTGTCCAGCAGTATACTTGCCAAATGATCGTGTACACTTGCCAAAGAGGTCAGCTGAAAATGTGCACCTTCGGTTGGCCAAGAGGAACTCAAGCGCCGGCCATGGTGATGGTGTGGGCTCCCATAACAGCCGATGGTCGCTCTCCACTTGTATTTATTGACCGTGGCATCAGAATAAATGCCGAATATTATGGAGGGTGTATTAAAGCCTTGGGCACGCAAACATTTTGCCCGCAGACCTTGGACATTCCAACAGGACTCAGCACCCGCCACCCAAAAATGGTTATGAAATGAGGTTCCTCGATTAAGGGCACAATGGCTACCAAAATCTCCGGATACAAATCCGTTGGACTATTGTATCTGGAGTATTTTGGAAAGCAAGGTTGGCACTAAAAAATACCAAAGTGTCGATCACCTCAAGCAAGCGCTTCGCCGGTAATGGGCCAAAATACTGCAGGGCAACATTCGGGCAGCGTGTGACGGTTTCATTGGCCGTTTGAAGGCCATAATTCGTGCTAAAGGTGACCAAATCTAAACTCATTCTAAAATTTGATGCTATTTTCGATTTTTTTAATGTAAAAATTATGGCGTTTGACTTTGTTGCAGTTTTTATTTTATCTCATATGTTGCCCCTTAAATAGTATGCAGCTATTTTGACATTCAATAGCTGTTCAATAACTTATTTCCACATTTTCACTTAATAAATTTTCAAAGTGTGTTTGTGACCAATCTAGTTCGCATTCAATATATAATTGTCAATAATGTACACACCGTAAAAATCAATGATTCTATCTTTGCTCTCACAATCACCATTAAAAACAAGACCCGCATTTGAAGTGTTGAAAATTTATTGATGATTATGAGAAAGGTCCGTACAAACTAAGTTTCGTTGGCAATTTGTGAAAATTATTGGTCATTACTTGCATGTAACTTAAAGAATATACCATACACATACGACAACAAACATTGCGAAAATGAAAGTTCATACGGCCAAAAAAATAGACACCATTAACGGCAAACAAAGTTTGAACTTCGAGTTATGCCCCAATTTGACTCTGGCATAAGAAAATTGCCAATATTTTGTTTATTTATTTCGCCATAAATTATGAAGGGATCTCTTGTCCTTCTTCGTTTTTGTAAATGTAGAAGCAATTGTTGGTAGTTTAAACAACCTTTGTAATGATAAATACATAAGACAATCACGAACAAACAATAAAAAAAGCAAAGAAAAATATTCTGTTGTAACAAATTACGACGGCAGCAGGGACAAACAAACAAAAATGTCATAAAAATATTTAGGATATTAAGCGTCAACATGAAATGATGGAAACAAATCGTTTCCTTAGTGGCTTCATGATAACACCACCCCGCCCACAAGGCATCCAGGCAGCCACACAAACAAACAAAACGGCCATAACAGAAACGGCTAAAAAGCCATTATCTGAAGTGTTCATGTAAATGTGATCAAAATATTTATCCATTCCCAAAAACAATAAAGAGACAAATGGTTATTCTTGCTCTTCTGCTGTCAACTTTTTTTCAACAAACGACCGCCCATCCGAAAAAGAGTCAATAAAAAAATTTGCTTGTTTTTCCCACCTCAACCTACCGAAAATGTGTAAAAATTGCAAAATTTTTAATATTTACAAATTATGATGGGTTGGTAATAAAACAAACAGCCTGGCGGTTTTGAATGCCATCTCTCTTTTTTTATAAAAAAAATCATGGTGTTTTTTTTAAGTTTTTTTTTTCGTTTGTTCCTGGTATATGTAAGAGCCAGTGATAATTTACGATAAATCTGATGTGTGTGGAACGAGGTTTTGCTGTTGACAGTAACCCGAAAATATATGTATTCATGTGATGGAGTTAAGTGGATTTTATTTTTGATGAAAATGAATGCGTGATGTGATTTAAGCAAACACATCGCAAATATTTATAAATATTATCACAGAACACAGTGGAAAAATAACAAAGAAATTATCTCATAGTTGCAACTAACGATTTTGAAAACATATAAAAATTACAAAATTAAATTAATATAAAAATGTCCACAAGTGTGGAAGAGGGGAGATCTTAGGTTACTTTATGATGTAAATGCCGATAGACGTGACAGGATTAGATAAAACACTGCAACAAAGTCATACGCCATAATTTTAACATTTTTTTTTAATTTTATCGAATGAAAGCCAAAAATGTCGGAAATAGCATCAAATGTTAGAATAAGTTTGGATTTGTTCGAATTGGTCACATTTGGCACGAATTATGGCCTTCAAACGGTCAATGAAACCGTCACACGCTGCCCGAATGTTGCTCTGCGGTATTTTGGCCCATTTCCGGCGAAGCGCTTGCTTGAGGTGATCGACACAATTTTTAGTGCCAACCTTGCTTTCCAAAATACTCCAGACACAATAGTCCAACGAATTGGTATCGGGAGATTTTGGTGGCCATTGTGCTCTGGAAATGAATCGAGGAACCTCATTATGTAACCATTCTTGGGTGGCGCGTGCTGAGTGCGATGGTGCTGAGTCCTGTTGGAATGTCCAAGGTTTGAGGCCAAAACGTTTGCGTGCCCTCCAGAATATTTTCGCGATATTTGGCATTTATTCTGATGCCACGGTCGATTAATATGAGCGGAGAGCGACCATCGACTGTTATGGCGGCCCACACCATCACATTGGCCACCGCTTGAAGGTACAAGTACGTAGAAAGCTTGAAGTCATGGCTAGGCATATTAGTGTCAAATTATAAAGGAAAACGACGGCAGGATTTTAGTGCGGCTCTGTAATCCCTTTATGAAATGTCACAAAATATGCCTAGCCATGACTTCAAGCTTCTTATGTACTTGCACTCTGAGTTCTGATGGCCAACCGAAGGTGCACATTTACGTGCCTCTTTGGCAAGTAAATACGATCATTTTGTTTTTTTTTTTTTTTTACAAATTGCTGGACAACGAATGTTTTTTCATCGGAGACAACCAAATTCGGCAGTTCTCCACTTTCGGTCAAGCGAAGCGGTGTAAGTTCTTGCAGTTTTTGGAATTTCAATGGCTTTAACCCGAGCTCATTTTTCAATATTTGCCGAATGGAATATTGCGATATGTTTCGATCACGTCGCGGATTTCGATCAAGTCGCTACTTTACTTTTCGACCCATTTCTGCTGATGGTGCTGTTTTCTTCCGGCTACTTCCTTGATGGCGAACTACGCTACCAGTATCACGGTAACAAGCGATGGTACGAGACATTAAAGATTTTTTTCACATTTAAATGTTGGAATGCTCTAATGATAGCCACTTGTGGTTTTCCAGCCAAATATAAAGAAATCACATTATCACGCTTGAATTCCATCACTAATTACTTTTTTTCTAGAAAATTGTCACCAACATGCTTCTGTGTTCAATGAGCTGTCACTGGAATAATTTTAACAGCTGTCGACGAGTGGCTTAGAAATTAATGATAGCTGTCTGAAGTTGGTTGCAGTTTTTTCATCTCACCCTGTATTTTTAGCTCTATTTTTATAGTCTGCTGGTTGTTCCCTGTAATTATTTTTGTGTTATCAATAACAATTCTCCAAAGTCGAAAATTAAATTTGCCGGAGCAACTTTAAAAAGTATCTGTCCACTGTTCCGCCACTGAAAAAGAAATCCCACGAATTGTTGTTTTCACATCTTAGCAAAAGCACCAATGATTGCTTTCCATCCGAGTATATAGCATATATGTATGCATGCGGTTATAGTGACTACTTATCACACAAAAGAGAAACACAATCAACAGCGCAAAAATGTATCCTTTTTGTTTATTGTCAGCAGTCATAAGAGAGTAATGGCATTTCCTTTTTGTGCAAGGGAAAAAATCAAAAAAGGCAAACAAAAACAAATGGAATGACAAATGTAGTGGGAGGCAATGGGTTTTTCGCACACACAGCGGTGAGTGTGCATAAAACAAATATACACAATAAAAATTTGCAAATATTTATTTTGATTTATTTTTTTAGCGATGCAAGCAACCCAACCCCTTGCTCGAGCGTCGGAAGGGGCATATGAGGATCCGAAGCCAGGCAACATCATCAACAACACATTGCTTGCCGGCATATGATTTACAAATATTTGAACATTCTATACGTGGTGATTTTGTTTCCTCATCTTTGGGCCTTATGGATCATCATCAGCGTAAATTCTACTATTTTGATATTCATGACGGGTATAGCCACATGGATGTTTTGTTGTTTCCTTTGGCTGTAGGTGTTGGGTGGAGCCATATGTAAATATAACATTGTATAAACCACCAAAGTTAAGAGACGAACGAAAAAACAACAAAATCCCCATAACACTTATTTATTTTTGTTTCTTCCACTTTTACATTTGTTTGTTTTTTAAATTCATCACAGCCCGAGCAAGAAAAACCAAAAACAACATCACAAAATGCGTAAAAATTGTACATTTCTATAAAAGCCCGTAACGGCACGGCAAATGATGGATTAAAGCAATGGTACTCACCAGCAAATACTGATGTAGAGTTGTGTTTCGGATCGTATGGACACACAGCCTGGCCATTTTTAGTTGCCTCCAGGGTATAATTGTAGTCGTTGATTATATAAGTGTGACACAGGGGACGAAATGAATTTGTACCGCATACAAATAAACGTCCTGGCGAAGTCACGACCATGATGCGTATATAATTTTGGCACGCCTCCTGCAAAAAGAGACAAAAAAAAAAAAGAAAAGAAAAAATTGAGAATAAAATCAACATCATCAGGAGGACATCATAGTTCAAAGTGTGTCAACAATTTTGTTTCCTCTATCACGGAACGGTGCAGCCCCGAACATTGCAGTGACATGGGCAGTGTCCTGTTGCCTTTTTAAAATTGAAAACGGAACTTGAAAATGGAATTGCAAATGAACAACAATTTATACACTAGCCATATGATTATAATGTCCGGCACTAATTGTCTAGGTATTTCATTTGGTTATTTTTTCATAAATGGTAATTTTAATTATTGCCACGTGTTTGCAAGTTGTCATAAATGCTACAGTTTGTAATACTATTTACCCGAGGTTTTTATGAATTCTTCAAATGATTTGTCAAAGACAAAGCAGTTTGAGCAAATAACACAAAACGTTGCCAATTATTGGTCGAGCCCAGGTTAAAGCTCGTAAATGCACTCACGTGTGCTCTCAATGAGCGTAATCTTATGAATGTTTAGACTCTATATATAAGTTTATAAATACTCTTAAATTTTATTTATTCTATACCTGTTGTATAACTTGGTATAACTACATTTTAGTTTGAGCAACGCCTGAAAGTATGCTTTAAAGTAATAAATATGAAAAAATAAATCAATTTACATATGACTTTAACATGATGCGAAAACTGGCCCTTAGCAATTTTTATTATACCCTCAGCCATATGGCTACAAAGGGGATATATCATTTGATACTGTGAAAACGTGCCTAGTCGAAATAACGGCTTTAAACTCTAGGTCTCTTTGGACCAAATCCGTTTCAGAACATTTGGAGTCGATCTAGTCCGTCCGTCTGTCCATTTGTATGGCTGGTGCGCACGAAAACTCTCGAAGGGAGTATCATCCGATTTGGTCCAAACTTGGTACATTGTAATATTTTTGTCAAACTTAGATCGAGTTCGGAGATGGGCAATATCGGTCAACTCCTAGTACCTCCCCCACAAAAGGTCAACATTTTTGAAAAATATATTTTTTGCACAGAAAGAAGGAGGATAATCCGATTTGGCTCCAACTTTGCAAATCCTAATATTTGCGTCAGTGATAGGTTTGATGCAAAAATTGACAATATCGGTCCACTCTTTCTGGTACCTCCCCCACAAAGGGTGAACATTTTAAATAATTACAACTCTCATAAAATGTGATATAAGAGTCCGATTGTCTTGAAATTTCAGACGTCCCAATATTCATATTAACCCAAGGTCTGGTGTTAAGATGGAATGTATCGGTCCAAGCCTTCTGGTACCTCTCCCACACATACGGTCTAAATTTTCTAAAAAGTATATATATTTTTTGAACACATAGAGAAACAAACCAGAATCCCAAGATGAATATGGAATTTAAGATTTCCCATACATTTTCTTATATATTTATAATAATGCTTATATCATATTTATTTAGTTCCGATATAAAATGCACATATTGACCCATTCTTTTAAAACCCACTCCATAGAGGGTCAAGAGTTTAAAAATTCATTACAGAAGTCAAAATATTTTTAAATAATCGAACATTGGCTGAGAGTGTGAATCTGTCGGCAAAACCGACCGATACTTTTTTACTTGTTTTTTTTTTTTCTAAAAATGGTACTTGACATTATCATAATGATATCTGTAGAACTCAAGGAGTTACAGCTTTTTGTAGGTTCCTTTTTCATGGTTCCTGTCAGAATTATTCAAAATTATATTGAACAAGTTGTTTTTATTTATTTAATATTTTTCTTTATTTGTAAAAAGAGTTAAATAGCGAGAGTTAAAAATTAAATGAAATGCCTTGGTTTTTTTATTCAAAAATATGATCAAAACTCACTAATATTTCAATACCATGGCAAAACTTGTTAATGTCTTGAATACGCGTCCGCAATATACACTTCTTCCAATTATTGATTATGAAAGTATTTTGTTTTTCAAAACAATATATACATACACAAAATTGACAGAAGTTGGACATACTTAAAAAAAACTGTAATCAGCTGGTAGATCTTCCTTAACTTTTTTACCATGATTATATTGAACTTATTAAGGACTTAAATCTTTCAAAACAGGCTTGATGTTGCACAGAAATTTGGCACATTCATCTGGTAACCTCTTTTTAAATAATTGTCATGTACCTGAATTACTTTGTGTGTAATAATAGGAAGATTATAATATATTATTATACTGGAATTCAATAACATAAAATCTGTTTTTTTAAAACTTAATTTTTGTGAAATGACACCTTTAAGGAAATGAGTGCAAACTAGCCAGAAACTGAGAAAAAATTGTGAGTAATATTAACATTAGGACGGGTATATTGTATATATTGTTGTAAAATGGAAATAAATTAAAATTATCTTTTCAACGTATCCAATGTTTTATTCGAAAAATATATAAACGTAATCACCTACTGGATCGCGGAATCATTATTATCTCTAATATTTTAAAAGCTTTCCTCATAAGTCCACTGTTAGCTTATAGTTATAAGCTTTTAAACAACTTACACATGAATATCATTGAACCTGCAACCAACACTTAATGCGTACACATAAGAGTATCCTTGAATTAGTTAAACATTGTATAACCTTATAACCTCCATTTCGTTCCATTGTTTAGTGGCTGGCTCTTTACTGAATAATAGATAATAGACCAGTAGACATGACAATTACGATAAAAAAAAAGAAAAAAATGAACCACATCCAAAAGAAACAATAGAGTCAACGGATTCAAACTTAAATCCACTTAAAATAAGCTTTACTAACAAAGCAAAACAACCTCCATCATCGAGTATGTATATAACAACAACAACAACAATAAAAAACGGACAAATGTTGTTCTAGAATGCATACCAGAGAAAAGAGAGGTAGGAGTACCTTCAATCTGCATGTGTAGATAAACAAGAGGATCAAAGGTAAAGAACGAATATTTCCGCCTGACGTTTTATTTTTTTTTGTAGAGAACTCAAAGGGAACATGAACGTTTATTGTTGTTATACCCTTACATATACATTTTGCATGAATGTATACCAACACATTCATATATACCTTTACAACTGGGACTTTGTTCTAAATATAATACCTATGTATAAATATGTAGGAGTTAAATTGTACAGCTGCCAAGGGATTTAATTTAAACTATTTGAGGCATTTTGAAATATTGTTTTATAAAATCGATATTGATTTCGATGGGCAGCAATGTATGGTAAGCATTCATTGGGTTCAAGCGGAGGTGATCGGGATTGAATTTGAGGTAATCGAAGTCGGTAGCAAAGTAGAACGTAGGCCTTTTTATACCCTCCACCTTGGAAAGGAGGGTATATTAACTTTGTCATTCCGTTTATAACATCCTTAACTATTCGTCGTAGAATCCCATAAAGTATATATTTCATAATCAGCATAAAATGTCCGTCTGTCTGTTGAATTCACGATACAGCCCACATTATTTGCGTTAGAGCGTGTTGATGATGAGGTGAGAAGGCTGATTGGTATTGAAAATGAGATATATCGGTCCACGTTTTGGTATAGTCCTCATATAACGGTACCTCCCGATATTCGGTATTTTGATTATTTTTGCCACATTTCTTCGCGGATTTGTCTAAAAATTTGTATCTGTGTGTCCTAATGGGTTCTAGCTGCGGTGGTGAACCATTGTATGTATAGGTCCACGTTTTGTTATATTTCCCATATAACGGTATATTTCCCTTCAGATATTCGGTATTTTGATGATTGTTGTCAAATTTTTTCGCGGATTTGTCTAAAAATTGGTATTTGTTGGCCATAATGGATTCTAGGTCCATAGTTCATGTATAGGTCCACGATTTGGTAAAGCCCCCATAAATAGTACCTCCATATATTCGGTATTTTGATGGTTTTTGTCACATTTTTTCACGGATTTGTCTAAAAATTGGTATTTGTTGGTCATAATGGGTTCTGGCTGCGGTGGCGAAATATTGTATGTATAAGTCCACGTTTTGGTATAGCTCCTATATAACGGCACCTCCAGATATTCGGTATTTTGATTATTTTTGCCACATTTCTTCGCGGATTTGTCTAAAAATTTGTATCTGTGTGTCCTAATGGGTTCTAGCACCGTTGGCGAAACATTGTATGTTTGGTTCACGTTTTTGTATTCTATATAGCGGTACCTCCCGATATTCGATATTTTGATGATTTTTGCCACATTTTCCTATGAATGTGTCTAAAAATTGGTATTTGTGGGTCATAATAGGTTGTAATGTTTCATTTACCCTAAGGTGGAGGGTATTAAAAGTTCGGCTGGGCCGATGTTAATGTTTTTTTTACTTATTGAGTTTTGCCATTATAGCAAAGTTGTTTGATATGTCCAAAGTTGAATTTTTATTTCATTTTTTTACATCGAAATAAAAGTCTACCTTTGACATATCTGTTAATATTATGACGATAAAAGAGGCATATAAGAGACATTAAGTACCAATAGAATGCTGACTTTTGTATTATCAACTCAAACTTGATTTTTACTTCATAGAAAATGTTGACTCAATTGCCCACTTTTAGGCATAGTTGCCATATAAAGATATGGCTCGTTTTCCATTGCTTTGAAGGCTATAACTGCAATGTTCTACCAATTTCCCTGCAATTTGCAGTTTTCAATTGAATTCGATCGAATATTGATTTTCGATACTGTTAGTTTATTTTACCTCGTGGTTTATTACTCAGCCAATTTTATTTACTTAGTCCAAATTTGAATTAGGTAAGTCTTTTTTTAGGAGTAATGGTGATGGAAAAAATGCTCATGATCTTAACTTCTTTTATGTTTTCAATGATGAAAAATGACATTTGCTTAAAAACAAATTGCATGAGACGAGGCAAGTTTAAAAGCAAACGATGAAAACTGCCTCAAATAAACTCTCCTAGTCCAGAGCAGATCTTTTAACTATGGAATGCCACAACAATAGCGTTGTACCAGTTGTACTAAAAACTGGCCTAAGACGTCTTGAATTCTTGAAGTCTTGAATTCTAAAGTTTCTAACGATATTTCTCACCAAAAGTGAATACAAATCGATATTTAAAAAATAAAATTAAATAAAATAAAATAAAAAATAAATTAAATTCTACTAAGGATCTGTAAAATACCTAAAGCTTTTGCGTTCGAAAATAAATCTCAGTTTTAAGAATCCTTTGGGTCACATGAAATCCATAGACAGTTTAACAAATTGCTTACGATGTTAAACCAAGACTGGAGGCTTCATTGTAAAATAATCCAATTTGATCATACAATCCGTATTACAATATCAAGTAAACTGATATCCAGCATGCCAACATTGAGCTGAGAATAACACAAGAAGCACATACAATTCACCAGTTCAAGCTTTGATGGGTACAGCGGAATTCACATTCTCCCATATGTATGCATACACATGTACATAAGTATGTTGAAGCAGTTGCAAACTAACAAAACACATAAAAACAATATGGCCGACATTTTTTGACCCTTTTTTCCCGGAAATACTTGCACAGTTTAACATGATAGTTATAAAAACCCCGCACATACATATGCACACATACACATACGTATATACAACTCCAATCTAAAAAGAACATAACAAACGGATTCGAAGCAGAACAGCTACATGAAAATCCACGGTGAAAATATATAAAATATTTCATATGAAATGCAATGCTTCTGAGAGCCAAACTCAAAATGAAAACAGAAACAGTTTCGCTCTGTTTTTTACTAACGAACTAAAACTTAATGAATGACTGAATCTGAATACTAAAATATCCTCTTGTTGGAAATAGCAGCAGCAACAAACAAACACACTCACACACACACACACACATTCGACCATAGGGAGAAGAAAACAATAAAACTAAACAAACAATTTGATGTGCCAGATGAAAAAAAAAAAAAAAAACGAAAACAACAACACACACGTTTGGAAAGAGCGAAACGTTACGTGGAACTTTTTTCGCTTCTGCAATCTATGTGACATGTTTTAAATTATTTTGAAAAAAAAGGAAAAAAAAAAGAACTAAATAAACAAGAACAACCAAAACAGAAACGGATAGTATACACTAAACACAAAATCTCTTCTATACAGGAAATGGCGAGAAATTCCCTCAGGATTTGATATGGGCAAATAGTTAGATTGAAATACAAAAAACGCCGTTGAGAAGATTTAGAATAGTAAAAAATGATTTTGATTTTATGGGATATCAAAGCGGGACGGCGTAGTATCAAAATTTAAAAGGTGTTAGGTTTTATGTTATGAAAATAAAAAATCTTTTGGTACCAATCTATAAAAAGTAAACATGTAAAGGTCCCTACATTTCATTATAAGCAAAATCTAGAATGTTCTATTGTTCCTCTGGAACTTCATAAAAATAGTATTGTATTTCACAGTTATTTTTTATACCCTCCACCATACATAGTATGAAGGCTATATTAAGTTTGTCATTCCGTTTGTAACTCATCGAAATAATAATTTTAGACCCAACAAAGTATGTATATTCTTGATCTGCGTAAAATTCTATAACGATGTAGCCCCGCCCGTCCGTCCGTCTGTTGTAATCACGCTAGAATCAAAACGAATTAAGATAGCAAGCTAACATTTTGCACAGATCAGTCTTCTATGTTCGAAGATGGGCTATAGCGGTACCCCCTATATTCGGTATTTTGATGATTTTGTCACATTCTTCAATGGAATTGTCTGAAATTCTACACAAGGGGTACTTTGTGGGTACTACTGCCTTTGGAAAAAAAAAAAAAAAAATCGTACACACATCTTCATATAGCCACCATATGACGGTACCCCCGATATTCGGTATTTTGATGATTTTCACCACATTTTTCAATGGAATTCTCTGAAATTCTACACAGGGAGTTCTTCGTGACTACTTTACTCCCTGAAAAAGAATTGTCTATATAGGTCCACGATATTGTATATCCCCATATAACTGTATCTCCCTATATTTAGTATTTTGATGATATAGCCACATTTTTAAATGGAATTGTCTGAAATAAATACAAAAATAAAATCCACACAAGGAGTTTCTTCTGAGTACTTTTCCCATGAAAGAGAGTTGTCTTTATAAGGTCCAAGATGTCGTACAGCCTCCATTCAATGGTGCCATCCGATATTCGGTATTTTGATGATTTTCTCCACATTTTCAATGGAATAGTCTGAAAAGCCACACAAGGAGTTCTCTGTGAGCAATTTACCCCTGGAAGAGAATTGTCTATATAGGTACACGATATCGTATAGCCGCCATACAATGGTACCCCCTTTATTCGGTATTTTGATGATTTTAGCGATATTATTCAACGAAATTGTTTCGAATTTCGTATTCAAAGTTCGGAATCGATACTGCAGCCTATGAAGAAAATTTCTTATCCAGCACCACGTCTTCGTATAGCCCCCATATAAAGGTTTTTATTTGAGCGATATTTTTCGACGGAATTTTTTATTTTTTGTGAAATTTTTAAAATTACTTCGAAATGGTGGAGGATAGCTGCTTTTTTACTTATTCCAATTAAGCAAACAAAAGTCTGCCCATGTTGAACTTTGTTGACGTTTTTGTTTTCTTCCAGTTGTTAAAAGTTATTACTTATTTCTTGAAGGTCAATGAGCACGAATGAAAAAAAAAAAATATTTATTATTGTTCCGAGGTAGGGGCCACATTTTACTTGGACCTTTGACTTTTATTGAATTAATGAAAGACAATGACAACAGACACCATTTTTTATTCACAAAATAAATGTTCAATGTAAATATATTAACTCAAATTACCTTTTGTATGTGTATCCTCTGAAGTATTTTTAGAAATACTGTGATGGTATTGTGGCTTTCTTGTGAACACTTTTGAGATTGGATTAAAAATAATACATAAAGGTTCCAGAGGTTTCTGTACTAGTTCACTAGTTCTAATCGGTCCGTATTTTCTATTGTCTTAACTAGGCTGTTTGGTTTGGGTCACCCAATTTTGTTGAAGTCGAAATCGAGCCGAAGAAATAGAGTTATATGTGTTTTTACATTGTATATAATAAATTCATCACGCATGCCTGAAACTCATTTAACCTTCTGCCTGATGTTCATTTAAACAAATTATTCTAGCAGCACTTCGAAATATTCTTCGGAAATCACAAAAGTCAATGAACATTGACCCTAAAAATATTATTAATACAGCTAACTCGTACCTCAGAAGTTAACATGTTGTATAAAATAAATAAAGTGATAGCCTGTGATGTCACAGTGTTTCAACTGCGAACATGTTTCAGAAATATGTCAAATGTGCCCCAGACGACGGGTTTGAAAAACATATCTTACCAGGCAAAAATGAGAAAGTACAAAAAGAACACCAACCGGATGTTCTACTACTAGCTAAACCAAATGCGAGACATCGGATTATTATCAAAGGCAATAAATTCTACAAACTCTGTAGATAGGTAACTGCTGTACTCCTCAGGACTTCACGTAAATGGAAGCAGATTTTTGTCAACACCGGAGAAATAGAATACAAGCATTTGGAAAAGGGGTCTTTATGTACCATCTGGTCTTTGTTGTAATCAACAAGAGCTGGGCTTGTGCTGACTTCAAAAGTATTTTCTAACCAAATGTGATATTTTGACCCCAAAGGTCAAAATATATTTTTCGAATCCATAAGTTCAGTTATAATAAGTAAAAACATTAAGTTCGGCCAGACTGACCTCCACCGTTAGCTAAAAAATCTTTACACATAAAAGTATCTATGCAATTTCACATTGATCGTGGAGGGTGTAATAAGTATGTAGAGCTAAATTCCTTTTTGACTAGGACGAAACCAGACCCTAAAGATGTTGGGATACATATGTTGGCTACTTACAAAATCATACCAACTATCAAAGTTAGAACTTTTAGATCGCTAGGGTTGACATTAGTAATAAGTAGCATTAATTTTCAATTTAAATAACATGACAAGTCCTCCATTAGTTCAGACCAAGATCTGAAACCAATCAATGCCAAATCAGGAAAAATCAGATGTTGGTCGATGAGATTGGATGGTTATAAAAATCGTTTAAAACGGACGGTACTATAGTCCCCAGATTTTAAGTATTCGGTGTTTTGACGATATAAGCTACATTTTATAACGAATTTTTCTATAATTTGGTATATGTAGTTAATAAGAGGTTCTAGCTTCGGTGGCGGAACATTGCATATAAAGGCCAACGTTTTCCCATAGTGTCCAAAAATATTTTTCCACGGAAGTTTTCAAGTTTTCCATTTAAGACTCGCAATAGATAACAATCCTTGTATTAGAAAATTGTCTGCTTTCGTCCTCGTTTTGGTATGGCCCCCATATAACAGTTCTACACCTTTTTTTGTTTTTGAAAACTTTAACTACATTCTCCAACCGGGAGGGTGTTCGATCAAGCCGAATTAAATGTTTATTTATTTTTTTTTTTCTTTTTTCCATCTTCGGATGAAACTAGAATAAGCCATACGAATAAAAATCGATATCTTGTGGAACTCCTAGTTTCACCCTCGCAAGATTTGTCCTGGTAATAAAAAGTGTAGATTTTATTGCTCGGAAATCCGGAAGTCCTAGTTTGGAAGCTTCTGGAGTACAAGAACTCATGATGGAAAATATCAATATTATCGCTCAGAAAATATTTGTGTGTGATGATGCTTTTGAATGGAAAATATACCAAAAACTTAAAATGGCGAGTATTAGAATTTAAAATGAAAATATAAAGGTATTCCAAACTGAAGTAGAGAATGGTGATTAATTCGATTAAATTTTAAAACTAAGTTCTCATTATATACATTGAGCATTACATCTTGATTTCCTGAACTACAATAAAACAAAATCCCATTCACTCAACTAATTCACCTGCATATCGCTTTTACCATGAATAAATTAAAATTTCATTTGCACACGTTTTGTAACAGATACTTCAAATAAAATATTATATTTTCCAATTATTTCTATTATAATTTTTAACGAGTGTTTATAATTCTGCTACAGAATTATGCTGCATCTATATTTCTGTGTTCAACGAATTTTAATAAGTCAAATACAAAATCTATTCTGTTTGTATTTTTAAATTTAAATTCATATTTATTATTCATTGTAAGCTAAAAAATAAATTATCATTTGAAATTTATAACAATAGAATTTATAAGTTATGCTAGAACAAGAGTTTTTTGTTTTGCAAAATACAAAAAATATCCTTAACCTTTGTAAAGCTTTTACAATTTATTTAAATAAATGTTTGTCCCATAATTGATATTGTTTTGAACAAGATTTAGAAAAACAATACTTTGCTTAACTTTTAGCAAGCGGAAAAGGAAATAGACAAAGCTATATACCACACACAAGCACACAAACACACCCACCATTTTCTATTACTGTAAACATGAAAAGGACAAATGACACGAATTGGAATGTAAATAAACCCCTATATTTCATCATGATCATACAAATTTATATGCAAATAAATGTAATGTAAATAGTTTTACATATATAAATACATATTGCAAAGAAAAAAAAAGCAAAACAACATTCACAGAAAAAAACTATATTTGTTGTAGGGCCAAATATTTAAATTGTCCATACTCACATATTATGTTAAAGACACCTAAACAAATATTGAGATGTAAGAGCGGCGAAATATACAGGGTGGGATAAAAAATGCAACAAAGTCAAACGCCATAATTTTTACATTTTTTTAATGTTATTGAATGAAAGCAAAAAATGTCGGAAATAGCATTAAATTCTAGAAAATGTTTAGATTTATTCAAATTGGTCACCTTTGACTCGAATTATGGCCTTCAAACGGCCAATAAAACCGTCATAAGCTGGCCGAATGTAGCTCTGCGGTATTTGGCCCATTCCCGGCGAAGCGCTTGCTTAAGGGGATCGACACTTCAGACACAAAAAAAGGTATCCGTTGAACTTGGTGGTCATTGTGAGTTGGAAATAAAGCGAGGAACTTTATTTTGTAACCATTCTTGGGTGGCGCGTGCTGATTGCGATGGTGCTGAGTCCTGTTGGAATGTCCAAGGTCTGTAGCCAAAATGTTTGCGTGCCCATTGCCTTAATACACACTCCAGAATATTTTCGCGATAATATAATATTCGGCATTTATTCTGATGCCACGGTCGAATAATACGAGCGGAGAGCGACCATCGGCTGTTATAGCGACCCACACCATCACCATGGCCGGAACTTGAGTTCTGGTGGCCAATCGAAGGTGCACATTTTCAGCTGCCCTTTTTGGCAAGTAAACACGATCATTTTGTTTGTTTACAAACTGCTGGACAACAAATGTTTTCTCATCGGAGAAAACAAAATTGGGCAGTTCACCACTTTCGGCAAGCGAAGCAACTCTTTAGCTCTTTTGAGTCTATTTTCTTTCTGTTGCGGTGGCTTTATCCCGAGCTCATTTTCCAATATTTGCTGAATGGAATATTGCGATATGTTCAGCTCATGAGCCACTGCGACGCGGGTTTCGATCAAGTCGCTTCTTTACTTTTCGAACCGTCCACTTCCTTGACGTCAGGCTACGCTACCAGTATCACGGTAACGAGCGATGGTACGAGACACAAAAGATTTATTCACATTTAAATGCTGGAGAACTCAAACGATAGCCACTTGAAGATTTCCAGCCAAATATAAAGAAATCACACCATCACGCTTGTAAACAATATAATAAGTTATCACTGGAATAATTTTAACAGTTGTCGGACGAGTGGCTTTGAAATGACAGCAATCTGAAGTTGGTTCCAGTTTTTCCATCTCACCCTGTATATATTTGTTGTAGGGCCAAATATTTAAATTGTCCATACTAACACATTATGTTAAAGACACCTAAAACAAATATTGAGTTGTAGGAGCGGTGACATTTATGTAAATATATATGTACTCGTATATACAAAACATCCATATACCACAAATTGACGAAGGGCGCACTTATGTAAGCAATGACAACAAACTAAAAACTATGTATGTGGTTTCGATTTTTTTATTGTTATTTGTGTAAACTATTACAACAATATATTACAAACAAACATATATTGATGTTCCTTTACATCTATAAAGAAACTGCTTATTGTGCCAGATGCTTGTATTTATAAGAGTGGAGTGTATTTTATTTTTGTGTATTTTTTTCAACTTTTGTATATCCGGATGGAATACAGTCCTGCTGAATATGGGCCACATTTGTGTTATTCGAAAATAGTATAACCGGATGCAATATTTGATCAAGATTCTGTTAATATAAATTATATTGATATCATAAATACTTGTTTCATTGGAAAACGAATGGGGTGTCTAAGAAATTTTGAAAAATATGTAGTCATTCTTTGGAGATAATAAGCCATAAAATGAGAAAAAAATGATTAATTTTTGGCATTAATGTCAGTTCAAATGGGAATAGGAGGTGGAGGAACTGGAGGAAAAAGAAGTTTGGCATTGGTCCACAAAACAAAACTACAATTAGTTTTCCGCAACGATATATAATAAAGGGAGTTACATATGGAATATATGTCTAAATTTGAACCGATTTTCACAAATTTTAAATATATTACACCATGTCTGACTTCTTCTCACCAATAGTGACTAGGAATCCGCTCGGACATTTAATATTAATTATCCAAAACAGACGAATTAATTCTTTTCTTCCATCTTTTACATTTTGTTCGATTTGATTTCCGCTCCACTCCAATATTATCTGACAAAATGGTCTGGAGTGCGTGTTCTTTATTGGCATTGTAGGTTTTTATTGAAATATCCAAAAAAGGACATTAACATAGAACAAAAACATGTGACTAATAATTCGGTATTGCATGTTGTTGGGAAATAAAAATTATGATGTAACAGGCAAAACCGCACAATTAGATACTCTGAATTACACACTGGGTTATATAAAATATAGAAGTTTTAATATTGGAATGATCAAATAGAAATAAGTTGAAAATCGACAGAGTTTTTTGAAGCCTGAATGGAAACATTGTGGTTTATTATTATTATTATTATTATTATTATTTTTTTTTTTTCAAAAAGAATATTAATTTTTTTTTAGCTCAAGTTTTTTTTTCGATATAAAAACATATTTTCATCTACTTTCAAATCGAAATCAAATTAATTTCCCTACTGTCAAAATATTTTTTATAGCATATAATAATGCCAATATTTGAAAAGAAAATTATTCTTTCACAACATGACATTTTGACTCGAAGAAATAATTATAGTCTTTATTGCTATTATTGTTATTGTCTGTTCTCGCCGACTAATACATACATACATACATACGTACAAACAATATCGTTATAATAATTATTTAAATTGTCATTATTTGTTGTTGGCATGTTCGTCACGAGCGTACTTATTCTAATGTTCACGAAATGACCATTGACACTTATGGCAAACAAACTGAGGATTGGGGAAAATTGTTTGTTTGCATAATAGAAGAGAAAAAATTGTAGAAAAAATTCAGATAAACACATTTTATCGTAGACAACAGAAATTACTTATTAGGGATACGGCTAGACAGTGTCAATTAAATGAAGCAATATAAATAAGTGAATGTTTTTAACGAATTTAAACATCAAACTGAATATAGTATAATTCAATTTATAACAAATGTAAAAAAAACTTAAGTATTTAGAAATGCTCTAACCATAACTAAAGGGTTGAAGACATATCCAAGCCATGGAAAATTCATTTTATATCTCCTCCAGGTGTATTTGTTATTCGGACTTAGTATTTTCATTTACTTAATGATTTTGGAGAACGTCTGATGATATCTAAATCCCGATCTGCAATAGTTTCTTAGAATTATAGCCAACAAAAATGTTCTCTACAGAAGTCTGCAGAATAATTGTGGAGAGAAAAAAAACTCTCAAAAAGTCAATCGAAAGTATTTTATTTACATATTACTATTAAATGGTTATATTTATACTTGTTACTTGTAGAGCTACATATGCTGAAAAGCAGTATAAAAATTGAACTTAATTATAACTTTCCCAATGTTCCTAAATTGTATTGCCATATGTCCAAAACTGTAGAAATACTTAATATTCATAAACCAATAATAGAAGCGCTACCATCAGATGGAAGCTTCTAAAATTCCTGGATCTATACTGAATATATTTGCGAGAATGTGTTCTACATCTTAAGATTTCAAAATATCAAACCAAAATAAATTTGGCCGTCAAATCTCGCCAGGAACTACGAGGCTTATGAATAAATGTGCAATGCAGTGCCAATACGAAATTTTAAAATTCTAGCTACATTCGTTCATCCTAAACCAAACTGTTCCAAATTTAGTACAGTTCGCACATTTAGTATACATTTCCTACCATTTTAAATGTTAAGTATCATTTTAGAACTTTTCGTAACCTTTAAGTTCGAAATTCATTCATTCCATACTTTAAGATTTCTAGCCCATCCCAATACCAAGTATTCAGTTTTTAGTAGATTTTAGTACTTTTCGTACACTTGCAGTACGAATTTTCAAAAATCCAGCCTCATCACACGCCTTTGCACCGAGCCGTTTCTTCTGGGCGTTTATTCTCAGTCAGTCTGTTATTACACTAGTCTTTTATATATAGATCAATACATTTTCATTAGAGAGAGCGAGAAAGAGAGAGAGCAAATTTATGCTTATTTGGTAGGATATAGTTTTTAATTCTTCAAGATACTTAAAATCGGAGTGCGACCTATGTTAAATAGTCGACGAATGCTGGATATTTTTGTGAGAAAAAATTTATTAATTATTGTGTAATATTTGCTTAGTTCGGGATGTCAAATTTCTACGGCAACTTAAAATGCATTTTTTAGAAGCCGTTTTTTGAGGTGTGACACTCCTTGAGTAAATGAGTGACATGTCTATCTGTAAAATTTGCGAATATTTGCTTTCTTTTTTAAAATATGAATTTGGTATAGCATTTTGATAACGCAACTTCCAGATTTTTTATACTTTTATAGGTCTAAACACAATATAAATCCGTATTGGCTGATATTAGGCCATGTAGATTAGATTAAAGATTAACCTTGTTTTGAAAATTTTAGCCACATTTTTAATACCAAAAAATTTACAAAAACTCTCTACCCATCAAAATAAATATAACTTTGTACGTGTTTTACAAATACAACAAAACAAAAAAAAAAATCGAAAAAAGTACAAATCACTAAAAACTATATCATGAGATGTTTATTTGTACAGATAGACATTTTGCATACAGTACTTTCTCGCTGTCTATAAAAGTTCAAATTATTAAACAGAACAGTTTTTATTAGTCATGTTATTTGTGGAAGTATTTTAAAACTCTGTTTTAATCACAAACGGAAACACTTTTTGATATTCATATGTTGATTCTATAAAAATATTAAATAATCAGGAAAAAGCATACACACACATAATCACGTCATTTGCGAGGGTGGAGAAACTCACAATGAACGGATGAATGCCCAAATGAATTGCTAGAGACTTGGTTGTTTTACCTAAATGCCATGTACCTACCCACCTTCTACTTTTTTAATACCAAAAATGTATCCCCATATTTAACGAATTTCATACCATCCAGGCGTTATGCCATAACAAAGCAAAAAAATAAATATAAACGGCCTTTGTTAAAATGAAATTGCACACGAATACAGGAAATTAAACTTTCCCTATTCAAAGCGAAATAATTTCAGCCATAATAATAACAACAGCAAAAAAAAAAAAAAAAAACAAAGCAAAAATGCTTAACATCCCTACTCTGATTACGGGATTCTAGCTAGCTATGGTCGGAACGGAATATAATCAGTTAAAATTTTTTGCATTGTATGCAGGTGGGTGAATATGTGTGTATGTCTGTGTCTGAATTGGCTGTTTGTGTGTATTGGTATTTTCCTGGTTATACCGTTCTGCTATGCTATGCATAATGAAAATATTTTTTATTAATTAAATTATTGAGTGCGGTTATAAACAAAAACTTTTAATATGATACAGCGATTTTTGCAATTTGTTTCTGGTATATTTTTTGTTCTGTTTATGTTTTCTCTTATGGACGCAAGCGATATGGCCAATTCAAAAGCAATATTAATTTGTTTGTGACCACTAACACGAAATATACGTATATATACCAAGCATAAATTATTACAAATATATAGTATTTAAGAAGCTACAGTCAAGTTGTGGGTGTGTATGTATTTAATTTGGAACGTTTGTTATGTTAAATGAGACAAAAAAAATCAATCAATAAAATATAAATAATTCCTCCACGGGCAAAGTAGATTTTATTTTGTAGGAATTAAGCGGCATATACAAAATTATATTGCCATTATGCAGAAATAAAAAAAACACACTGTATGTTTCCTCATACAATTTAAATCATAATTTTTTGTAAATGCCAGTAAATATACAAATTGTAACTCGTAATCGTCTTTTTTTCTCTGAAAATATTTAACTCACAGTAATTTTTTAGTGTCGAAGGATTCACAAACATTTTGCCATACAATGTTAAAAAAATTACAAAAATCAACGTCACCCCCCAAAAAAAATATTCAACGGTTTACCATTGTTTACTTCCGTTTGCATTTTTAATAATTCAATAAAGTTTAAATAACAATGCTGCAGAAATATAAAACGGAAGATCAATGCTTTAGCGAATGGCGATTAATGCAAATATTTGAACACGCAAATAATCGATAAAAGTTAAATGTACAAAAATACGAAAGAAAAGAAAACATTTATAATGAACCTCCCCCAAATATGTATATCAACATATTTAACCGAATAAAACCAATGACACAGAGTTTAAATACATATATATAAGGTATAAAAGGTATTAAACAAATACGAGAGAAGAAAGAAAACCGATATTCCAAAGAGCAGAGATTGAGCAAATAAAGTGAGAACTACAAATAAAGTGAGAACTACAATGTTAAACACACTGAAATCAGCAAAATAATTAAGCAATGTCATGTTACCAGCACCATAAGGTGTCTACAACCTACAAATATCGAAGTCACCAGTAGCAAATCAATAGTTCCTACAATGCATAGAAGACATTACAACTAGTGAGTAAGTAAGGGGTCATGTGGAGATACTGTAATAGAAGGAACATATACATACAATAGTAGAGGTGATTTTTTATTTTTATATATTTTTTAACATTTAATTCATATTTCAGGAACTTTATACTGATTCCATATCAATCTGAATTGCTCTGCACAGTCACTTCAAGGAGGGCGAGGGCGTTCTCTATCACGAAATCCAAATACCAAATGTAAGAAAATTCTGTTGAAAAATATAGCTAAAAATGCCGAATATAGTTATATGGAGGCTTTACGAAGACGTGAATCAGCATGGACATTTTCCAGTTAGTGGAGGTGGTATCCATTAGGGACTCCAAATACTAAATTTGATACAATTTTGATGAAAAGTGTGACGTCACCTTTGGCACGAATTATGGCCTTCAAACCGTCACACGCTGTCCGAATGTTGCTCTGCGGTATTTTGGCCTATTCCCGGCGAAGCGCTTGCTTGAGGTGATCGACACTTTGGTATTTTTTAGTGCCAATCTTCACTTCCAAAATACTCCAGGCACAATAATACAACGGATTGGTATCCGCAGATTTTAGTGGCCATTGTGCGCTGGAAATGAAGCGAGGAACCTCATTTTGTAAACATTCCTGGGTGGCACGTGCTGATTCATGTTGGACTTTCCAAGGTCTGCGGCCAAAATGTTTGCCTGCCCAAGGCTTTAAAACACCCTTCAAAACATTTTCGCGATAATATTCGTCATTTATTCTGGTGCCACGGTCGAATAATACGAGCGGTCCACCCATCACAATGGTCGGCGCATGAGTTCTGGTGGCCAACCGAAAGTGCACATTTTCAGCTGACCTCTTTGGCAAGTAAACACGATCATTTTGTTTGTTTACAAACTGCTGAACAACGAATGTTTTCTCATCGGAGAAAACCAAATTCGGCAGTTCACCACTTTCGGCTAAGCGAAACAACTCTTTAGCTCTTTTGAGTCTATTTTCTTTCTGTTGCGGTGTAAGTTCTTGCACTTTTTGGGATTTCAATGGCTTTACCTCGAGCTCATTTTTCAATATTTGCCGAATGGAATATTGCGAATGCTCAGCTTACGAGAATAGTTTTGAAACTTTGTATTGTGGCCCCTGGAGAGTAAGTTGATGAAATTTGGTATTGGAAAAGGAATTAGGCTGGAATTCTCTATTTTGATGTTGAGGCCTCAGTTGGTATCTAGGATTTAGATTTGGCGGTGGTTAAGGAATGCGCACTACATTTGTACGATAAGTACTAAATGGTACTAAATTGGGTTTTAGGTGAAGTAATAAGATTAGAATCCCGAAATTTGACATTTGGTGTCTGTGTTTGATAGAAAGAGATTGCTTCGAAAAGTACTAAATACTGCCACATTTGTTATTGAGTGAATATATAGAACTGGAATCACGTCATTTGATATTAAGGTCTCTGTTGATATTTGGAATTGAGATATGAAGGCGGTTATGTAAATGTGTTCTATATTTGTACGAAAAGTACTGAATAGTACTAAATTTGGTACTGGGTGAAGGAAGGAGCTGAAATCCTGAAATTTGATATAGATGTCACTGTTGGTGCCCGTTGATATTATGTGTATGTGGTTTTAGAAATGATACGGTACGGTTAGAAATGAAATGGTACGATAAATGTTCGAGAAGTTCTAAATGGTACTAATTATCCTAGACTGTTGGTGTCTAGGATAGAGAGATGTAGATTGTTTTGTATACTCGTACTGAATGTTACTTAAATTGGTATACGGATAGAATGGGTAGGGACTTTTTTGTGCAAAAGGTAAACATTTTTCTATTTTTATCTCCAAAAAAGGAAGAAAACTTGAATGAAATTAACATCCATTCTTAATTCATGGAATTATTTTACAGAGGAGTTAATTCGTTACGCCTCTTCTAACAGTGTATGTTTATATGAGTCCACAGGACCCCCATAGAACATATTTTTTCCAGTTTCCTTCATCGTTCTCTCTTCAATCAATCAAATCCCTCAATTACATTTACATTACAGAAAACATTCTGTTCAAATTTATGATAAGCAATTATCTCAATTCCAATTGTATGTCAAGGTACTGTTCTGGCAGATTTATAAACATTGATTTTTTTTCTTCTTACTCCTTGTAGCGCTTGAACTCTACTAATTGCGTGACTATGCAAAATATTTCTTTGGCTTAATTGCATTTCTGCACATAAACTTTGCGTCTCGACCTGTGTTGGTGGTAATGCAGCAAGGTGTTCGTATGGCATGTGCACTCCAAACTAGCTCGCTGATGGCAACTCTGGGCTACTTGATAATACGGATAGTTCAAGTAGTCTTTGCTGCATTACAGACATTGTTAGTTATTTGTTCTGCAATTTGGTTCGGTGTTTATACGTTTGGCCGTTGGTTTGTTTCTTTTTTTTTCGTTCTCTGACTGAGTCATCTTCGTGTAGACAAAAACTGCAATCTCAACCTAAACGAACACCTTTAGCTGTAAATAAATTTGTTAAGTTAAGCAACAAAAAATGTTGTTGCACACGAGTATGTACATATTTGCACACATGTACCGTTTTTTGTTAGAGAAATAACAATAACAATCAAACTAACTATAACCACACTATGGTTAATTTTCATGTTGTTTACTTGCATGCTAACCAACACATGTACACATACGAGTATATGTAAACCATGACGCAAACCCATGTTCACACATGCATCCAATGTATATATCTGTGTCCGGTCAAGGGTTTTTGGTTTACTCTGAGTTGACTGCTTGGTCTTAATTTCAAGTTAGGATAGCTTTGAAGATTTATTTGGGTCAAGAAGTTACCCATTTATAACAATAACTCTTTCACCATCAGTTCTTTTTGCACTCTTTTCATTTTGGTTGCATGTACTTGGTAGCTGTGTAGCAGTAGTAGTGCTGCTCTGCTTTCTGTCTGTTTCTTTTTTTCAGTGCATTGCAAATTATGCAAAGCAACGTAAATAAGGACGATTTGTATTCAAAATTACGAAAGGAAAATATTCTTGGTCAGACCAATGCATAATGAATGACTGGCTGGCTGGTTGGTTGGCTGGCTGACTGACTGCCTGGCTGAATGAAAAGGTAGTAACAAAATTATTTCATGAGGCATTAACTGAAATGGAAGGGTTGAGAAATGTTAAATGGTTTTTCATTTCCTCCATTTTGTTAGTCGGTGATAGGATCTGTATGAGAATTATGGTTGGGTGTATATCTTTTGTAGAATTATGGGTATGCAAATAAAGACATAATTTTCAAAAAAACGGTAAGGTAAATGATAATGACATAAAGAGAAAAAAGTATTCTTTGATTGCAGTGAGACAGTTAAAAAAAAGAAAAATTTTAAAAAAATATAAACGTATTCAAATACAGCATTTCATAATCTTGACATTTAAGATGATTTCTGTTTTCAACATAAAAATTAATTTATATTTATAATATAATGAAATATGCATTCAACATATTTATTATAAAATCTGTACACAAACAACAATAAAATCTTGCCTAACTTTTATGTTATGTTCGAATTTTTTACAACATCTAAATATAAATATAAAGTTAAGTTGATGGAATAAACAATTAAAGTGAATACAAATCAATAAGTCCATTTTTACAGAATGGTTTTTTGTGACCCGTGATAGTATGTGCTTCGAAATTTTAAGAGTAAATGTACAATATTGTTATAAGCGTCCTGGAAGATCCTGGTAACCCTGTGCAGTCATATATATATATATATATATATTTATTTATACCCTACACCACAAGGTGGTCAGGGTATTATGTCTTTGTGCATTTGTTTGTAACAGGCAAAAGGAAACGAGATAGACCCATAGTTCCTTTTGATGATCTGCATAGAATCACATTCTGAGTCGATTTATGCATGTCCGTCCGTCTGTCCATGTATTTTTGTAAACAAAGTACAGGTCGCATTTATTGCCCGATCCAGATGAAATTTTGTACATATCATTTGTTTGGTCCAAGGACGAACCCTATTGTATGGAATTTTGCATATGCACCCAAATTAGGCCTGAAAATAAGTATGCCAAATTTGATCGAAATCGGTTCAGATATAGCTATAGCTCCCATATATATTGTTCATCCGATTTGTTATTTTTGCCCTCCGCAGCCTTAATATGCACTCTGCAACAACAATATTTGGGGAAATTTATCAAATACATCTCAGAAACACATTTGCTAAATTTTATCGAGATCGGTTCAGATTTGGATATAGCTCCCATATATAACTTCGTCCGATTTACTTTGGATTGTACACCAAACGTCTAATATTTGTCTAAATGGGATGGAATTTGGCACTTACGACCGAATTGAGTGTAGAAGCTAGTATGTCAAATTTGGTGAAGATCGGTTCAGATATAGCTATAGCTTCCATATATATTATACATCCGATTTGTTATATTTGTTACCCACAACCGTAATATGCACTCCGTAACAACGATATTCAGGGAAATATATCCAATACAGCTCGGAAATATCTTTGCTAAATTTTATCGAGATCGATTCAGATTTGGATATAGCTCCTATATATATATTTTTCCGATTTCAAATTAATTGTGCACCAAATGGGACAATTCCGAATTTAAAAGATACAAATGCCTCGGCATATTTAGTCCTTTGAACTTTAAATTATAATTATAATCATAGCATGTATGATTCAATACTCCCTTAAAAACTTTTAATTGTTATGCGGAGCTCTTCTAAATTAGTAAGGTGGTGTAGGGTATCATAAAGTCGGCCCCGCCCTACTTTAAGACTTTCTTTACTGGTTTAATAATACCTTTGACAACATCTCAGTGTCAACATTTATATTTATCATTCCATTGCATATACTCCGATCAGAGATGGGAAACTTGTTTATATTAGTATTTGAAATGGGGTTACCTTGATTTAATTGTACCATGGGGAAGGGACACTTCTGTTATAAATGGGGTGAGAAAGGGCAGGAAAAGAGTTAAGGCTGATTTCTTTTTCTAACTTTGAATTAAGAGATTTTTAGGAAATTCGTACTTTGAAGACACGAAGAGTACCAAAATGTACATCAATGTTATTGAGCAATTGTTAAGAGCTAGAACTTTGAAATGTGCCATGGAGGTCTTGGTTTAGTGCGTGATATGAACACAGTAGAAGCTGTGTGAACAAGATAATCAGCAGGTATGTTCGAACTTTTAATAAACCCCGCCGTTTCACCATTTTAAAGTAATGCATCAGGAGATTATGATAGCTATATGGAAACCTGGTTCTTTGGGATTGTGGTGAAATCTTCCTGTAAGTGGGACTGATGTAATTAGGTGGTTATGGAAATTTGTACTAAATGCAAGAAATGGTACCAAATTTGGACCATTTGAATTTAGGGTGAATGGATGAAGCTCCAATTTTGAAATTTTGTGTTAAGACTCCTGTTGGTTGTAGGTTGTTCGAAAAGTACTAACTGGTCTTAAATTGGGTAGTGAGTGAAGGGATAGATCTGGAATCCCTAAATTTGATATCGAGGTCTCTGCTGGTATCTGTGATTGAGATATGGCCTTGTTTTAGAAGTGTGTACTATAATTGTACGAAAAGTACTAAATAGTTCTACATTTGGTATTGGGTGAAGGAGGGATCAAATAATCCTGAAATTTGAGATAGATATCACTGTTGATGTCTGTAGTTGGGAGGAGCAGCTGCTTTTGGTTATACGTACTATAATTGTACTAAATGGAAACAGATTTGGTAATAGCTGAAATCCTGAAATTTGATATTAAGGTTAAGATATGGAATATGTTTTGGAATTGTTTACTTTAATTGTTCGAACAGTACTAAATGCTACTAAATTTGTTATTGGGTAAAGGGACAGGGTTGAAATCCTGAAATTTGATAGATCACTGTTGGTGTCTGTAATTGAGAGGATGTGGGTTTTCAAATGCGTACTATGACAATACGAAAAGGGCAAAATGGTAAAAAAACGTACTGTTGTATGTTAGGATAGAGGCGGAATTCTGAAATTTGGTATCGGAGTCACTGTGATTTTGGACATACGTGGTATAACTTTGAGAACGGTATGGTAATATATTAGGGATTGGGTCTCAGGATAGAGCTGGAATTCTTAAATTGGATATGTTTTGGGACGTGGAGGTGGATTTGGGAATGCGTACTATGATTGTCCGAAAAGTACTAAATGTTATTAAATTTGCCCTTGAATGTGGAACCATTGTGCAGGGGTTTAACTAAAATGCTCTTTGGTAAACTTCAAAACTTGTTAAACTTCAAAAGAAAAGATTTTAAAGACTTTTTGGCGCAGAAAGGAATCATTTTCCGATCATACTTCTTGATAAAGGAAAAACCTTAAAAACGAATAAAACGTTATGGAAATGGTGCAGCTGAGAAGATAGTACGATATATTAAGTTTTGTGAAGATAGTACGATGTGTTAAGTTTTGTTTGGAAATTTTTGTCCAAAAAATAATGAACAAATTGTGCATCTTGAGTACTAAAATGAACTGATAAAACGTATTTTAAATTTTAAAGTGGACTTTTCGCTGACGAAGAAGCTGTCAAAAAGGGAGGCCTTATGGAGCATATCCTAAAATCATTGACCAATAATGTCCTAATCTAAATTTGTTTAATCATTGGGACTCTATAAATTTTTGTTTTGTGTACTGCTAGAATTGAATTGAATTGAATAGATATTTTTGAGACTTCATGGCACTAGTAGGAGCTGTGCAACATTTTGCTGTAGCAAGCATGCATTTAATCTATTTATTACGTAGTTTAATATAAATAAAGTTGTAATGCATTACATCATTTATCAAGAGCGTTGCGTTCCTTGACCCACATTTTAAGATTTCTTTTTCAGATGTTAAGTGTATGAAACAATGTAAGTCATTTCTTTTCGTTTTCTCTCTACCGAAAAGTGAGGGTACATCGAGCACATGTGTGTATGTATGTTATGTATGTGTTATTACTATCAGCAGTAAAAATAATAGAGCGAATTCAGAGTTTCAGTTAAAGGGCGGAAGCATATTGTCAAGTATCCATTTTCGCTTTAAAAACAACAGCATAGTACACTTAACCCAAACGAGCGACAGAAAAATTGAGACAGACAGAATCCGACCATATAGACATGCTTTAAAGGAAACAGATAATAATTTATGTGTTTTAACGAAGACCCCTACGCTTTTTCATATTTGAGTGAGGAGAATATTTTTATTGCATAGTTTCTGCAGTGTTGGCAAAAACATTTAAGCAGAACTAGTAACTGCAACAGTGAGGTAAAAAGTTGAAACCAACTTGAGTTAACTTTTGAAAAAAAAAAACCGACAAAAATATTTATTTACGCACAGCCAACGAATTTTTTGCAGGTTCCAGCATATCAGAGGAGTGCAAACGCCGAAGACATTTAAAAGGGCTATAACATAAAAAAATTGGAACTAAAATGTACAAATTCTATGGATACAAAATTGAGAAGAAAGCAAAACCATGGGTTGCATTGAAATAATAAAAATATTTATGACTAAAATCAGATTTGAAACAACAAAATAACCGAGAGGTTGTATTCTAATTCTCACGGTAGATGATGACGAAGGAGATTTGAAACTGAGTCCGAACCGAGCGGTTGCGTTTTCCTCTCATTTGTTTGCTCTGTCTAATAATATTAGCTTTTCTGCCAGGATTAAACTTTTTTAAACTTTTGTAAATAAGTCCAGCATGGCACCACCCGTTCCACAAAATATACGCAAAAGTACGATATTCAATGCTAATTATTTGAAATAATAGCTAGGATTTCAAAAATTTTTACTTAAAATATGGAAAATTTTTCACAAAATATTTGATCAGAATCAGCTGACCAAACTAAGTAAGTTAACGTTAGATCTGTTAAATTCTATCTCAACTCGCACTCATTTAAAAAACATATATATTCTTTATGTCCATAAACTGAGAAGGATATTTTGATATTCTGCATATATAAATAGTTTCTGATAATCTGACAGCTATGGACATGTGTTACTTGTAAAACAGTGATTTCATTTAATTATTTTAGAAATAACCCGTTACATGCGCCTTATGTCTCAGCAAGAAATTTCTAAGTGTTGCGATGTAATGTGTGTATTTATATCTGTATAAGAGCATGCTTAATTGTAGATTGCACTCTACATGCATTTTTTCTCTGACTTCCGTTTCCGTTTTTATTATGAAATTGCTTGCATGCTTAAGTATACTTAAAATAAACTGCATGTGTGTGCATATGGGCATTGAAACTGTGGGAATCTTGGCTCACATAAAAAATCGTCCCAGACAAGCACATACATATGGCGACGAATCTATATATATGTGTGGGTTGTTTACATTTAAAAATATATTTTTTATATTTAAATAATAAACATTATTAAAAAAAAAATTCCTTTGTTTCTTCGTAGGAAGAATTCTTGAGACAAAAAGAAATATATAATAATTAATAAGAAATGGTGTGAGATTCGGCTAGACTATGAACTTTTTACAGTCTAAAACTATATATGTAATTGTGTCAGTTTTTGTAGCATGTCATTATTGTTAATTATGTATGTGTGTCTATTGCTTTGTCAAGTTTGATGTAATTATCACGGTTCAACAACGACGTTCTTAAACATTCTATCTTCTTGTGTAACCTTATATCTTTTGGGAGACGCTAAAATTGGAGGCAAGTATACCTGAATTTAGGTTTAATTGTATTTAATGTGTATTTAGTTACACGAAATTCTCGCTTCTTTCGTGCTTAAGTACACAAATGAAAACTATTACAGACACTAAAACTAAGAACTTACCTCATCCTTGCCTTTGACGACACACATTTTCTGATCATCCTCTGGCGAGTTCCATACAAGACGTTGTTGCTCCTGTAGGTCGTGTATGCTGATATTGTAAACAATATTTCTGAAAAGAAGTAACAAAATTGAGTATTTATTTTGAATTTAAAAATATTAAGTCTACTTTATGAAGAGCATTTAAACTAAAACATTGAGAGAAAAGACAACTTCCATTAGAGATTCAAGTTCAGTAAAGTTGGTATTTGTCAGGTATTTACCGCTTTTCTATTTTCCCTCACAATAAAGCGTTTTGAAACATATACTTTGTTTTTTTTTTTTTTTTAAATACAATATTATTACAATATATTGAGCCTAAAAGTACTTATTTTGAAAGTTTAAGCTCATTGCTCAATCAAATTAGCTAAGATTTACAGATATAGGTCCATGTTTTGATATATAAGTCAAATCTATACAAAAAAAAAAAAAACGAACCGGTACAGTTTTTCATATAGTCTTCATATAAAGCTGCAGTATATTTAAGGGTATTTGGGTCTTATATAAATTTTGCAGAGGAATTAGATATTATTTGGTATTTGGTGTTTTCAGTGGAAAAGTTAACTTTGTAAGACAATTTCTGAAATCGTTTTTCAAAAGAATTAGACACGATAAAGAGCTTAGAGGTGTTACAAAGCGTGAGCTCTCCATAAAAAAGATCATGTTTATATTATGTAAGATTTAGACTTTTGATAACTTCTAGGCTCTGCAGTAGAATTGTATGTAAAATAATCAATCATTTTTTGGAAGAAGTAGGACAGAAAGAACCAGGACTCACTTGAGGGTTAAAATATGCAATGATCTGAAATCTGATCTGATCTGAGAAATTTTAATCTGGAAATATAACAAGTCAAGTAGATGTATACCCCCAGCCTTGACTTATGATTATTAAAACTCTTGACTCTTTATGGGGGAGGTTCCGAAGCAGTTAGCCAACAATTCGTGTCTGATCTAAGACTGATATAAATATAGCAACGTGACATTTTTGGACTATATCAACTACTTCCTGTACTTTATATGAGATATGTGAAAAATGTGGAAATGTGTAACAGATATAGCGGACCGAAGTTTTCCGCTTTCATACGTCATCTAATACTGATAAAAATATTGGAATGTGCAAAATTTGAAGGAAATCGAACATTTACATCCAATTTTATTCGAAATCATAAATTTCGATTAATTATATATTCATATCAGATTTCTTGTTAAGAGAAATATTTAGTTATACCAAATTCTAAAGAATCGCCGACTTACTTCGCAAGTTATGACAGATAAAAGCACTGGAAATTGTGACTCTTTGTGGGTGAGGTACCAGAAGGGTACAGCAGATCTTGTGTTAGCAAAAATATTTCGATATGTGAAATTTGAAGCGTTTTCTTTGAGCGTTTTGTTTTTCAAAATCTTGAACACTATGTGGGGGGAGGTACCATAAGAAATGGTGCCATCTCTACCATCTTTATAACAGGTCTTGTGTTGACGGTAATATTTAGATGTATCAAGTCTGAATGAAATCGGATGTTTATTTCTCATAATTTTATGAACTTCATGAATAATAAAAAATGTTGACCCTTTGTGGGTGTGTTACCAGAAGGAGTGAATGATATATTCCATCTTCACACCAGACCTTGGATTAAAAAAAAATATATTCTGATTTGTGTAATTTGAACACAGTCGGACTCTTACATCATTTTTAATAAGAGTTATAATTATCCCAAATTATGACCTTTTGTGGGGAAGGTACCTAAAGAAGTGTGCCGATATTGCTCATCTCTGAACTCGATCTAAGTTTGACAAAAATATTACGATGTACCAAGTTTGGAACAAATCGGTTACTCCCTTCGAGAGTTATCGTGCGCACCAGCCAGCCAGACAGACACACGGACGGACGGACGTCGCTAGATCGACTCCAAGTGTCCTGATTTGTACGGATTTGGTCCAAAGAGACCTAGGGTATAAAACCGTTATTTCGATGAGGCACGCTCTGGCCGAATCAACTGATATATACCCTCTGTAGCCATATGTTTGAGGGTATATAAAACATTGAAAGAGAGAGAGAGAGAGAACTTGCCCCCTCTGTCTTGGTTACTTTGAGTTGTACACTTTCAAAACTGCGGTACGCGGTATCTTTTATTTTTAGCTCTACTTTTATATCTGGTGAGTTTTTGACATAGAATTAGCCTTTAATTTTGTTAAGGTTTACCTAACTAAAATTTTTTTTCACATTTGCAATAATTTTTTTACGAAACACATAGAAATTTTCTACGAAATAGTTTGGACAAATACCCGGTTATTTACCTCAGTATTTACATTATAAATACCGAACATTTGGGGGGTTTTTACCCAATTTAGTAAATATTTATCCACCAGCCATCTCTAAACTTCAGTAAATATTCTTGGAAGAGCTCAATTTTTGGGCGCCCATAACAGCAAAAGTTGATGATAAATGTGTCAGAATGTAGTTGAAATATTTGGGGCTATAATATTTACCTTCTACCAGCGGGTGATTGAAACACTAATGTTAAGTAACTCAGTCATTCAGACATAGATTGAACCTGAAAATAAAACTCGTTTAAACCCATGAATGTTGCCCACATTCAACGTTGTCAAAATATAATTTTCTATTTGAACTCAAACCCTGTTTTTAGATGGCAAGTTAATTATTTTTACAACAATACTAAATACAATTTATGAGTAAATGTTTAGGAGTCACGAAGATATTTTTTCTACTAAAGTCCATTTAATTTTTAAACATAGCCTTAAATTGAACACATTCACATTTGGAAATTTAATTGTTTATGCTTCTGTAGTGTATACACCTCATAGCCCTCCAATGTTAGGAATTTTAGCAAAGGCTACGATTGCAGCTTATTTCCCCACCAAAGTACAACAAGCAATTGACCACTTGCTTTTAACGTTAACCAAAACAATCATTGGATCATTGTTTTCTAAAAGTAGCCCACCGATAGTTTGCCATGGTTGCGAAAACTTTTGACCACTTTAAAAACTAAAAGAATGTTTTAGAACAATTGGCGCATGTATCCGTTCCCCCACCCCTTACGAAAACAGCAATGAGTTTGAAATAGACCTCTCTAATGTAATAGCATTGAAAAATGGAGCTAATTAAAATTACGTTCAACAAGAATACAAGACAAAGTGCGTACAGGTTCCCAAAACCCCATTTGTTCGAAGAGTGGTTAGTAGAACATCGCCTGTTAACATTTGGTTAATCAGTGAAATTTTGTTGTTTTAATGTGGACAAGTATTTAACATCAAAGACATTATGTTAAGTATCGGAAAAACATGTGACCACTGCAAGGTAAAACACAAACAAAGCTTTTGTCAGGATTGATTGTAAAATAGCCATTCGAATGTGAGGTGTATGAAAGAAAAAACGCGAACATATTCGATGGAGATTGATTTTAATTATTTTAGACATCGTGGACCGACTACACGATACCTTACACTACTCTGCTTCAATCAATATTCAAACGTCTCTTTGGAACTTAAGTAGAGGAAATCATACCAAGTATGGTCGTTATGGAATACATATTATATGAAACCTTTATCTGAATCCAAGTGGATTTCCTCAAAATCTAGCGGAGTTGTTTCTGGGATGTATGGAATCTTTTGTACAAAATGTCATTAATTTAATCGCATAACTTAAATTCATCTTCATTTGACAACCAAAATAATTCAGGGAAATCATATGTAGAACTCTTATCAAAATCTGAACCGAGAAAGACAAGATATACTTGTTGTATGCGAAATCTTTTACCCATTACCATTGTTAAATAAATAATATGAATAAAAATTTTATATTGCAGAAAAATCCAAAGCTGAACAGGTTATTATTTATTTCAATAAGGTTTGTTCTTGGGCCAAACAGATTTACTGTGTAAAATTTCATCTCGTTTGAACAAGAAATATGTTACAAATCTCTTGCAAATGGGTTGAGCCAAATTTTTAAATACATCCACAAAACGTGATCCGTTTCAAAAGAATCCCTTCAATAAGGATATTAAGAAATTTGGTATGAGATTTCATACCGTCGTCCAAGAAAAATTCTTTAATTCTTATAATCTAGATTTTATGTTCATTAACTCATAGCTCATAACTCATTTTCTTATCGATCCGAATTTCGAGCAGCAACACTTTAAATGCCCATCAACACTCTCCAGCTACATATTTTGTTGGCTTCCTACATAAATTGTGCTATGCCCGCCCGGTCTGTATGGCAGCAACTGAGCCTTTGCGATTTGCTTCAATGGCTAAAACTAAAGTTAATATCGAACTTGGTGTCATTGTTTGACTGGCTTGTTGCCATAATTTATTGCTTGACCAACCACCAAAGCAGAACCGAAACCAATTCCGTAGAGCAGAAGGTTGTTATGGGCGGGGTGGGCGGTCAATATAAACACAAAATGTGGCAAAAAGAGGAAATTAACGGAAGCATTATAATATGGTGGTAACCTAATTTTAAAGTTTGATGGCAAGAGATGTTATAACGAGAGAAGAGGCAGGTCAGAACTACATGTTCTAATGATGATACTTCTGGTGATAATAATGCTAGCAGTAGTGGTTGGTGGCATCGGTCAGGGCAATATTTGCTCATGGCAGATGTTCCTTGGCAACAAGATGCACTGTTGGCTTGCTGATGTTAATGTCATACTTATCGATGGTGGTAATTGTGTTGTTGTTACTGTGTCATTCCAATGCGATTTTTGAGCCAATAGCTCCAAAATTAAGGACAAGTATAATGTTGAGCCTAAGCAACGTCTTGTAAATGAACTTGCATTTTTAACTGGGTCATGAAGACTTTAACACTAGCTAATAACAAAAAAAATCCATTAGATTATGAAAGAAGAGCTAAGCTCAGAGGACACGTGTACCGTCGTTTTGAAAGTCTACATCGCACGGTACCCTAAATAGAGGGGGAAAAGTTCCGACCTCTTCAACATATTTTGAAAAAGATATCTTCATTTAGGTATATAGTGTCTTTGGCAATATTACTGACAAAAATATGAGAATTTATTTGGTAAACATTTTAGCGAGTCACGAGACCTCTTTGATCCTTTTTAAATATGGTTATAAACTGCCTTTAACCCGCATCGTAGAATGTCAAAATATTCTACAAATGTATTTGTCACAAAATTCTATTATAGGTCCCAAAAGACATCAAAATAAAACCAGTAAAGAAGGTCTTAAAGTCGGGCGGGCCGACTTTATGATACCCTACACCACTTTGCTAATTTAGTAGAGCTCCGCATAACAATCAAAAGTTTTTATGAGAGAATTCACTCATACACGCTATGATTATAATTATAATTTAAAGTTCAAATAACTAAATATGCCGTAGCATTTGTATCTTTTAAATTCGGACTTGTATTGCCCATTTGGTGCACAATTAATTTGAAATCGGATAAAGATATATATGGGAGCTATATGCAAATCTGAACCGATCTCCATAAAATTTGGCAAAGATGGGAGCTATATGCAAATCTGAACCGATCTCAATAAAATTTGGCAAAGATATTTCTGAGCTGTATTTGATATATTTCTCTGAATATCAAATGCATATTAAGGCTGTGGGTAACAAATATAACAAATCGAATGAACAGTATATATGGGAGCTGATATTACACGTTTGGTGCACAATAAAAGGCAAATCGGACGAAGATATATATGGGAGCTATATCTAAATTTTTACCGATTATTTCCAATTTCAATAGGGTTCGTCCTTGGGCCAAACAAATGATCTGTGCAAAATTTCCTTTGGATCGGGCAATAAATGCGACCTGTACTTTGTTTACAAAAATACATGGACAGACGGACGGACGGACATGCATAAATCGACTCAGAATGTGATTCTATGCAGATCATCAAAAGGAACTATGGGTCTATCTCGTTTCCTTCTGCCTGTTACAAACAAATGCACAAAGACATAATACCCTGACCACCTTGTGGTGTAGGGTATAAATACACAACAAAGCATCAATTCACGAGAAGAATGTACAAAAGTAAAAAGCAGCCAAGTTCGGCCAGGCCGAACTTTTAATACCCTCCACCATTTGGAAAGAACTTGAAAATTTTCAAAAAACTTCCGGAAACTACCACTTAAATGAAAACGACTACTATACGAAGACGTGGACCTGCTTACGAAATTCTTTGTCATAGGCTGTAGTACCTATTACGAACTTCAAATACCAAATTTGAGACAATTCCGGTGAATATTGTCGCACAAATCATAAAAATACCGAGGATCGGGAGGTACCGTCATATGGGGGCTATACAAAGACGTGGACCTGAATACAAAAATGTTTGCCATAGACTGTAGCACCCATTAAGAACTTCAAATACGGAATTTGAAATAATTCCGGAAAATATTGTCGCTCAAATCATGAAAATACCGAATATTGGGAGGTACAGTTATATAGGGGATATCCGAAGACGTGGACCTTCATACGAATTTTTTTTCCATAGGTTGTACTAACCATTAAGATCTCCCAATACGGAATTTGAAACGATCCTTCTGAATAATGTTGCTGAATTCATCAAAATGCCGAATATCGGGAGCTGCCATTATATGGGGACTATACGAAGAAGTGGACCTGCATACAAAAATGTTTGTCATAGGCTGTAGTACCCATTACGAACTTTAAATACCAAATTTGAAATAATTCCGGTAAATACTGTCGCTAAAATCATGAAAATACCGAATATCGTGAGGTACCGTTATATGGGGGCTATACGAAAACGTGCACCGATATGTCCCATTTACGAACTTACGAGTAAACACCGCATGTGTGCAACATTTTAACCTTCTATCTCAATTCGTTTGAAAGATAGCGTGATTAAAACATACAGACGGACAGGCAGATAGACGATATCGCTAGATCGTCTTAGAATTTTACGCTGATATTATTATTTTATTTTATTTCGAGGAGTTACAAACAGAATGATAAAAATAAAAAATAAATGATAAAATTAATATACCCTCCATAGAATGGTTGAGGGTATAAATAAATGAAATACATATGTTAACCTCTATTTTTTTTTTTTTTTTACGCAAAATTGCAATATAAATCTCAGAGTAAATCATTCAAATGCCTATGTCCAATAGCAAGTCTGGCTTTATCAAGTGGATGTGATAATTCTCGGTTTGTAGATCGCAAAATAGTTTTTTGTCCCTAGGGAAATGCGTAGAAAATTAATACATATTATGTTTTTGTACATAATTCGTCATTTCATTGTCATTTTCAATTAGTTTGAATTATATTTAGGCATTACCGCCAGGATATAAAATGCTACTTATATACTGCTTTAGTCGGTCCATTTTTTGTACCAGAGATGGAAATAATACATTTTGAATGTACGAGTAAATTTGAGTTTGTTTCTGTATACTGTACTCACGTACTTGGAGAAGGTTAACACAATGTTAATGTGTTCACTTACTTGTACAATCCATTTTCTCACACATACACACACAACGGCAACACATGCTCATAAATATTCTAAAATACGGTGACAATACCGCCATAGACAAATTAAGATATAGACAACGAAAAGTTAGTTTTGTCTTTTTATCCAGGTGGCTCTCATCATGTTTTGCATAGTCAACATGCTGATTTACGCGTTCAACCCACTCGACTTCGAAACCACATTTTATCGTTTTTCAGGAATTTCACTTTATTATTCCGGAATTTTTTGATATCATCACGTACTTTTCACATTTCTTTTATTATGGAACAATTTTCAACTGACAAATATCTTACAGTTTTTGTTATTTTTAACGTTTTAGAATTGAGTGACTTCAATATTCCCACTCAAACCCCTGAAACGATATAGACGACATCTGCTGATTCGATTTTTTTCGAAGATAAACGGTGAGAGCATTTCGTTGTCTATATTTTCATTTGTCTATGATACCGCCTAACTATATTAGCAAGAACAACATTGTCCCAGAGCGTTACAACGATCAAAGCCACATGCCTCAAAGCAATTAGAAGTAGGGAGGAGAATTGGTAAACAATTCTTGCAACAAAACTGGAATGATATTTCTAAATGCCTACACTACAGGAGCTGAACATTTTATCGCCTTACTGAATAAAAAAAAAAAAAAAAAAAAACAGTAGTATCCTTGTTGCTAAAATAGTGTTCTGTAGTAGTATTGGTGTGCATCAACAATTGTGCTTGGGTTTGGGTGTTTTAAGATACGTAAACTACGTTGTAGGTCGGAATCAGCAACATCTACAAATTCAATGATCTTGCCCCCTCTCTTTCTTTTTCATATGTAAATTGTCTGCGTCAAAGGATTGGTAATATTATATATAATCATATAATCGACTGGTAAACAGGTTAATCTACAAATATAGGTTTCCTGAAAAAATTGTTTTATTTCTTGAACTCTAAAAGTCGACAAACAATTTTTTTTTAGAATAAATGCGTCCATTTACCACCGTCCTAATATTTCAGCTGTACACTGTGATAAGGTTACAATCACTATTTTACATAACCTACAGTTTGTAGTCGGACGCGCATACTCTGAAAAAAGTATTGGTAATTCAGCAGGAAGTTTGTTTAGATTGTCATTTTTTTAAATGGCATGTTGGGCTCATACAGCTCCCAAGTTTTTGTTGTTGCTGTGTGTGTTATTTATTTCTTGTGAGCACTTTTTAGCCGGTCACAAACATAAAAACTCAGTATTCATCTATCTTGTGGAATCTTTTGGCGTATGAAAGGTGTATTCTCATTTGATTAATTTTTCACAATAATTATTGCAATAATAAAAATATAGATAAACATCTTCATCATTATGAGGGTATTCGCATTGCAAAAGCTTCTTTAAAATCCACAAATAACAAGTAAAAAAGCATCCGATGTTCGGTCGAGTTAAACTTTTATTATCCTCCATCATTTGGAAACAACTTGAAAAACTTAACAAAATCGTCCAAAAATGTGGTTTAAATGAAAACCGTTGTACGAAGACAAGGACCTGCATACGCAATTTATTGTCATGTAGTACCCATTAGGACCTTAAAATTTCGAAATTTAAAAAAAAAAAAAATCCGTTCCGGTATCATCAAAATACCGACAACAGGAAGGTACCGTTACATGTGTGATGTACGAAGACGTGGATCTGCATACGCTGTTTTTTGTCGTAGGCTGTAGTATCCATTACGAACTTTAAATACGAAATTTGAAACAATTCCGTGAATAATGTCAAAATACCGGAAAAGGAATATACCAATATATGTGGGGCACATGAAGACGTGGACCTGCATAGACAATTTTTTGTCATAGGTTGAAGTGTGCATTAAGACTCTCAGATACGAATTTCGAAACAATTCCGGTCTAAAATGTCACTAATATCATCAAAATACCAAATATTGAGAGGTACCGTTATAGGGGGGCTATACGAAAACGTTGACCGACATGACCCATTTACGAACCTAACCTGCCTAATGGCAAAATACACATGTGCGAAAAATTTTAGCCTTCTACATCGATTCGTTCGGAAGAAGAATAAGTATTTTACGGTGAATATATATACTGTATTGGGAGAATATATATACTGTGTTGGGCCTGACATAAGTATTTCGAGAAGTTACAAACGGAATGACAAAGTTAATATAACTTCCATAGTACGGTGGAGCGTATAAAAAAGTCTTCAATATGGCCTACTATCGGAATGTTGTGAAAGAGATAAAATTTATTTTAAAATAACCATTTTAGACCCTTAAAAGTATATACTCTTGATCAGCGCAAAATACTAAAATGATTTTGTCATGCCTGTCTGTCAGTATGTTGAAATAACGTTAAAACGACTTACGATAGACAGCTAAAATTGTGTATAAAACAGTATTTTATTTGAAGACAAGTCGAGTTCTAAGATGGGCTACATGGAATGCGAATTGTTTGATATTCGTTTTTTTTTTTTGGAGTTCAGATGGGATTGTTATTTCTTTGGCAGATTATTGTCTATATACGTCCAGTTTTACTGTAGCCACCATATAACGATACCTAGCTATATTCGGTATTTATTTTTTAGCGGATACCAATATTTCATACTGAAAGAGGTGCATATAAGTCCTTTCTTTCCTGTAGGCCCCTATAACGGTAAAATCCTGTAGCATGCTCTAAGTAGGCTCACAATTTTTATAGTCGCCATATAATGGAACCGTCCACTCTATGGTATTTTGAAGGATTTAATTTCATTTAATTAGCATTTAAAGTTTAAGATGGGACTCTTTCTCAGATATAGTGGATACATATATCCAATCTTCACACTAGATCTAATGTTGAAATATATATTGGCATGTGTTGAGTTTTAGGATGATCGAGAAATCATTCGCATTACAGTTAAAAGGGGAGTTGCCAGCCATGAGATCTTTTTTATATGTTGGCCGTTTGAGTTCGATGGATGGAAATGTTGCGACATGTCTAAAAACCATTGATCCTAAAACCGTAATTTCGAGAAATGACAATTTATGCGACTCAAATGATATATATCCTCTATATCTATAAGACTGAGGGTATAAAATAGACTTCAACATCAATGCAATTCGTTGCAAATTTCTTAGTGTTGTCATTTTAATCATCGTGTTATATATTACAGCGTTAGTAGTGCATTATCATATTCTACAACTAAGAAAAATAAATCTTGCTTATTTCATATTATTTATCTCGTTGGGGATTATTGCTTGAAAAATGAATTCCATATTGGAAAGCCTTGAATATGTTAATAACCCTCAGCTATGCCACTCAACTTTCAGCCATGTAATCTATTTTGTTTTTTTTTTCTTGCGTCATTGCACCCCCTTCTGTCAGTGTTTCATTGCAACTTGTGTTGTTCTTAATGAAAGCAACGATATTACCTCGCTACACATTTAACACTTTCTCTAGATTACAAATGGTTAGGAATGTTCTCTGTGCATAGGGGTTGGGATGAGACAGCATATTAACATACTTCTTGCTGACGATGATATCGCAACACTAAGACCTTGAGGGTCGTGGGAGAATATTCAAGTTAAGAGCCATAGTTAATGGAAACTACTGGGGTACAATGGAAGCGTGTCACCTCTCCATCCCCTTCGCCTCGGGCCGTTTTGTGCAACGAATCCCCACCATTGCAAGTTGCGTATTTTTAAGGGAATTGTCACCATAATATTGCATGTGTATCGTCGATATGCTCAGCATTTGGAACTGCACAGAGCTGTGTAAAGCGAGGTTTACATCGACTCGCTGGCAAACATGTTAACAAAATTAAAATAACCCGAGGGCTTTGGCATTTGCATTTTTTGGTTAAAATGAAGCTACACTTAAAGTGCTGGGGATAAATGTATCCGCTCTGTAACTCCGCTACGCTGTAAATAAGATGGCACCAAAACAAAGTTAAAGATAATACCAAGTGTTGACAATTTAAGAACTCAACTGTATAGCCAGCATATAAAATGCTAAATAGGGAGCTTTAATATGCATATTTTATTGAGCGTGAAAAGAGTTGTCGTACGCAATAGCGATACATTGTAGAGATACGTTCATGGAAAAAGACAGCGAATGAAAATAAATTGAACATATCGTGAATTTAATGCCTTTGTGTGGCAGCCAACGTTTATATTTAATGATGGCAACACATTCAGTGACGGGTAAATAGTAACTGAAATGGAAAATAACTGCGGTTGTTAAAAATGGTACAGATTTTGCTGCGAGATATGACTGAATAATCGATCGATTTCTTTTAAATAATAGTTTTATCAATCGAATAATATCGTTATCGTTGAAAAGTTTCTTAATTCTCAAAAAAAAAAAATAATAATAATAATAAAAATAATAAATAAATAAATAAAAAGATAAAACCAGTAAAGAAAGTCTTAAAGTCGGGTGGGGCCGACTTTATGATACCCTTAACCACTTTGCTATTGTAGTAGACCTCCACATAACAATTAAAAGTTTTTATGGGACAACTCAATCATACACGCTATGATTATAATTTAAAGTTCAAAAGACTAAAAATGCCGAGGCATTTGTATTTTTTAAATTCGAAATTGTATTGCCCGTTTGGTGCACAATTAATTTGAAATCGGATAAAAACATATATGGGAGCTATATCCAATTCTGAATCGATCTCGATAAAATTTAGCAAATGTATTTCTGAGCTGTATTTGATATATTTCCCCAAATATTACGGATGCGGAGGACAAAAATAACAAATCGGATGAACAATATATATGGGAGCTATAGCTATATCTGAACCGATTTCGATCAAATTTGACATACTTATATTCAGGTCCAATCTGATCGTACGTGCAAAATTCCATACTATTCGGACTGATATTACACGTTTGGTGCACAATAAAAGGCAACTCGGACGAAGATATATATGGGAGCTATATCTAAATTTTGACCGATTATCTCCAATTTCAATAGGGCTCGTCCTTGGGCCAAAAAAATGATTTGTGCAAAATTTCATCTGCATAGGGCAATAAATGCGAACTGTACTTTGTTTACAAAAATACATGGACAGACGGACAGACGAATGGACGGACGGACATGCATAATTCGACTCAGAATGTGATTCTATGCAGATCATCAAAAGGAACTATGGGTCTATCTCGTTTCCTTTTGCCTGTTACAAACAAATGCACAAAGACATAATATCCTGACCACCTTGTGGTGTAGGGTATAAAAATTAATGCCAAATAATAAATAAAACAAATAATTTACTCTTAATAGAATAAGATTAATATATTTTTAAATACGCTTTGAGGGTAGCACTGACATTAATCATGGGAAATGTCGTTTGTGCATTATTGAAGTGCCCATAGACAATGCATTTTCATCTTCCAACAATAAAGCTCTGCAAAGGAAAGCGATCGAGAGACCAATTTTGGTAGATATTTTAATGAGAGTACGTAAATTCTGGCAACCACTTGTAGTTCTTCTTTCTGGTTACCAAAACTCGAAAGTGAATAACAAAATTTTCTTTTTTTTAAAAAATTATGTTCCATATTTTTGACTTTGTTCGCTGCTGGTTTGATGTAACAATCTTACGATATGAAGTTCAACACACTCTACACTGAGTCACGGGTATGAATATTGAGGGTTGCTTCAAGTTTCACATCTACATCAACAAGTCAACATATTTTATAATGTTTTTCTTCATTTGATGAAAAAATATATATGATTCATCCGTCCCCTAAAATCCGTAATATGCACTCCAGTTCCATGATATTGAGTACATGATACCAGATAAGTGAAACAACTTGGGTTCTTCAATTTTGGAGCCCGGTATGAGTCCAGTTGGCTAGGTTTTATTTCAATAAAAAGTGTACCTTTCCGAGAAAATCCAGAGAAAATAGGATCTTGAAATTTCATACGAATATCTTGTGTACACATTTACATTGAAATAAATTATTAGAACGTCGTTTGTGAAAATACAGGGTGAGAAAAAAACTTCAACAAAGTCAAACACCATAATTTTTACATTTTTTCTAAATTTTATTGAATGAAAGCAAAAAATGTCAGAAATAGCATTAAATTTTAGAATAAGTTTCGATTTGTTCGAATTGGTTACCTTTGGCATGAATTATGGCCTTTAAAGGCCAATGGAACCGTCACACGCTGCCCGAATGTTGCTCTACGGTATTTTGACCCATTCCCGGAGAAGCGCTTGCTTGAGGTGATCGACACTTTCGTATATTTTAGTGCCAACCTTGCTTTCCAAAATACTGCAGACACAATGGTCCAAATGGTTGGTTTCCGGATATTTTAGTGACCATTGTGCGCCGGAAATGAAACGAGGAACCTTGGGTGACGCGTGTTGAATGCGATGTTGCTGAGTCCTGTTAGAATGTCCAAGGTCTGCGGCCAAAATGTTTGGGTGTCCAAGGCTTTAATACACCCTCCAGAATATTTTCGCGATAATATTCGGCATTTATTCTGTCGATTAATACGAGCGGAGAGCGACCATCGGACGTTATGGCGGCCCACACCATCACCATGGCCGGCGCTTGAGTTCTGGTGGACAACCGAAGGTGCACATTTTCAGCTGACCACTTGGGAAAGTAAACACGATCATTTGGTTTGTTTACAAACTGCTGTACAACGAATGTTTTCTCATCGGAGAAAACCAAATTCGGCGATTCATCACTTTCGGCCGAAGGAAGCAACTTTTTTGCTCTTTTGAGTCTATTTTCTTTCTGTTGCGGTGTAAGTTCTTGCACTTTGTGGAATTTCAATAGCTTTACCCTGACCTAATTGTTCTATATTTGCCGAATGGAATAATGCGATATATTCAGCTCACGAGCCATTTTTCGTGGCTTCTTTACTTTTCGAACCATTTCTGCTGATATTCCGTCCACTTCCTTGATGTCGGGCTACGCTACCAGTATCACGGTAACGAGCGATGGTACGAGACACAAAATATTTATAGACATTTAAATGCCGGAGTGCTCTAACGATAACCACTTCTTGTTTTCCAGCCAAATATAAAAAAATCACACTATCACGCTTGAATTCCATCAGGAATAACTTTTTTTCTGCAAATTTTTACCAAAATGCTTTTGTACGCTTGTAAACAATATAATGAGCACTGGAATAATTTTAACAGCTTTCGGACCAGTGGCTTAAAAATGACAGAAGTCTGAAGTTGGTTGCAGTTTTTTCACCTCACCCTGTATTTGTTAGACCATAATTTTGTAATGATAAGCTTAACTGGATTGTTAGATGTTTATTATGAAATTGTCTATTATATCTTGGCAGTTGGGCAGTTGAGCTATCATTCATTTTGAAATTTTATGGAAAATTGACAAATTTCATTTTACTTTTTTATTGCACTGACATTGACGATGCTATGACAATAGTTTTTCATTTTTGTTTTTTTTTTTTCTGTTTTTTTTTTCACTCTTGCACATTTTCATCTCCAGTGAAAAAGAAACACTCAGCTAACATAGATCTCAAGCCCCTGCAGGTTTCGGTCACCACATGTCAAATTCAATGCTCTGTCGATTTCGTAATCAAGCTGTATGCCCCCATTCGAATGTGAATGCCTATAGTTTTTTTGTATGCAAAACGACAAGGAAATCAAAAATCGAAATGTAAAAAAAAATGATAGCATGCCAAAAGGAGGGAAAGAAAATGCAAAACAAAGAAACCAGGATCGTCAATATCATTCAAAAGAATGAAACCTAAGTAAAACGGAGCTTATCTGTATTCTGTGAATGCATCGATAAGAGACTGCAAATAGATGGATGACTGAATTCAATTTGAATATCAGAGCTAGTTTAATTATTTTATCAGTGGTGCGAGGCTCTGAGCGAGACTGACATTGCGGTAAATGATGCTTAGAGAAAAAAAATGTTTAAGGCTATTTTTAATCAAGGCAAATATCAAGGAAATCTTATACTTAACAGGCGTGGGTAAAGTAACTGGGCAACCTTGAACGCATTTGTTGATGGTAGAAAGTAATTCCGATAAAGAACAACTGGCGTCCATGTTTTGAGAAAACTTTTTTCATTACATTAAATCGAAAATGCTAAGAAAAGAGGGAACACGAACAGAATTCCATGCGTAAAATAGAAGTAAGGAATTTTGGGGAAACACGATACCCAGATGAAATGGCAAATTGCCATGCATGGCTATGCCATTACTGGCAAACATTCCACAAAGCGGCTAGCAGCTATAGGCTAAAGTTGGCCAATGATGATTTGTGTTGGTTGTGTAATTGGTTTAAGTGAAACCAATGTCGAAGGAGAACACAACCAAAATGAAGTATATATGCCCAGTCGATGTAAAATGATTAAGTTAAATTTTTTGAAACACATGTGTAATGCTTTTTTTTACATGGTATTATTAAAGCATTTGATTAGATTAAATTTTTCTAATATATATAATAATATATATTATAATGGAGAGAATCCAAAGGAAAGGATGATAATTCGCCTGAAATCATTTGGAGATTATTATCTATCTGTGCTTAAATTTTGAATACATTTCGCAATATTTAATTTGTAATTCCATAAATCCATTTAAAATTCTAGAGATTAATTTGAATCTCAATCTTTAGACTTCTGGAAACTGTTCACTGTTTTTGTTCTATGAAAATTGGAATTACAAATTTAAAATGAAAAAAATATCTAATGAAAACATTTTATAATCAAAAATGCTTCTTTCTGTATTTCCACAGGACAGCTTCCGAGTTTTGGCTGGGTTAGGAAATCATAGACCAGGGACTAATTTACCAACGATGAATCAAGGTAATCGTTGCGGTGATATAAAAATAATCTTCTATCATTGAGGATTTCAGTAATTGGTGTATCATTCTTCTACATAATGCAATAAGTTGTCTAATCACTAGGTTATGGTTTTGCAAGTTTTATTTACGGTAGACTTCATTCTGTCTCAAACAAAGCCTATGGTCTTTGTTACTAAACGGCGATTTAGGTTGATAACAGAGGCATCGACTACCTGTTTCCCACAGAGAATTTTTTTCTCAGAGAAAATTTATATATATATATATATATATATATATATATATATATATATATATATATATATATATATATATATATATATATATATATATATATATATATATATACATATATATACATATATATTTGGTCTTCTATTCACTGCATTTTTTGGCCGACTTCCGTTCGTAGCGGAAGCTACGAAGTTTGAGATCTAAGCTAGTAATTATTATAATTAAAATAATTCATAGAAAATCTTGTGTTTCATCACCTAAACAGAAAATTAACCAGTCATGTAGGTATACCTCTAGAGGACTATTGGTGAAAGCATGGTACAATGAAGAGAAGGTAGGTCAACTTTGAAAAAATTTCAAGTATAGAGGTCTACCTGTTTGGCTTGTAATGTCAGAATTGCTATCAAAACAATAAAAAAGCAAACAACTTGTTGCATTGATTTTGAATAAATAATTTAAAACCGTGAAAACTGAATGAATGGTCAAAATTTCTTTTCAATATCATGTTCTATATATCTCTTATGGTTTATTTCGCGACAAAAACTGTAGATTTTGTCGATGCATTCGTTGCAATAAGCATTTTGAAAACACCCGAATTTGAATATTTTCTGAACAATTTTTTATTATTGAAAAGAAGACACACACATAAGAAAATGAAGTTGACATATTAAGCCAGAAAAATAAAAAATTTAAATCATATGGTAGTTCTGCCCTACCTTGAATTCATTGTACCATGGGTGAAAGAAAAAAATAAAATAAATTTGTTTGATTCAAAACTAAATTTATTTTTTTACCCCAAACGTCATTCGGCCAAAAAATGCTGGCCAAAAAATAGCATGACGAAAATTATTACATTCGATTTGGATACTATGTGTTTTTACCTTTGACCCAGCAAGTTCAATATAATGCTTAACCTTCACAACCTTTACACATTACATCACCAATAAGCCATCAACTCAACCATTCAGGCCATTATCCCTTACAAAGAGTATATGAACCTTTGCTTTTATGGCATACCGTTTTAAATGGCTTAATGTATTAGCTTGCCATGAATGTATGTGCCTTATTTTCTACCTACCCACAGCGGGCTGGCCTTTTTTGTTATTTGTTTCCTGTTGTTACAAGCAAAATTCATGTGATTCATCAAGTTCTGGGTGATTTGTGGATGTGTGCAAACTTTTTTCAGTGCGTCCACAGCATACAAGTATTTGGGCAATGGTGTATATTGGATTCCCTAAAATTCCTTCTCATATTGCATCTTGCTTTGGTTTGGTTGTGTGCGTGTGTGAGTGAAATTTCGTGGCAATATTCAGTTTTCTGTGCCGTACGGTTTTTTGTGGAGGAAAAATTTATGTAGTGTTTTTTATCCTGAAGTTTTCCTTTTTTTCCAATACAATTTGGGTGTGCCTCTTGCCACCAACACAATCTTTTATTTAAATAGACAGGTTGATGTGAATAGAAATTTTTGTAAAACATGTTTTTACAATTCTGTTTCCCCTTATTCTGGATACCTTTAATAAATCCTTTGGCGAAACAAAAGCAATATAACTGGGTAAGTAAAATTAATTGAGTGTTGGATAAGACCATCAGATGTTAAATTTTGCATTGAGTTGGTTTTAATTCACACTGTCGTACTTTATCGAAATAAGATTTTTCAGAATTTTTGCGAATTCTAAAAACCGGTCAAAAATATTTTTTAAAATAATATTTAATTTTGTAACCAACATTTTGCTATCAAATCACGACAGATCGCTCTTGTGTAAAAATAATCTAATTTTATTAAAAGCTAGACCGTGGGCACGTAGTGAGAGTATGTTTACAATTACAGTTCAGTGTATACGCTCACAAGCTCATAGGATCTTCAATTGCATCATGAGAAAGTTTCTCTCACAATGTGAGTAAATTTGAGCCGCTGTTAGTTGTAAGTTGGGTGTACCATGAATCATCTCTTAACACTAATTTTCCAGAATTTTCTAAAACCTAGCCAACTGTCGGCATCCCTCGCGTTTTTTTTTTCTCACTTACATTTGAATCAATGGGGATATCTATGTTTTCCATGAATCATTTCCAGTTGACTATTTTGTTGTCAATTTGGGCGATTGCATCATTGAAAATATCAAGTTTTGTTTTCGCCTCAATGGTTTCAATGTTATTCATTTTTCTTTCTTCCATTTTTCTGACATTGTGTTGCTTTTTAATTAAATTAGAGTCAGTCCTTTAGATATTGTGGTAATAATACATTTAAATGTCAGTAATGTTATACAAGCAACTTTGACACAAGTGCCAGTATCATCGGTTGGGCATGGTAATGGACTGGGCGCTCCAGCATTTTGACTGGGCACAGCAACACATCTATCGCATATAAAATGGACATATACTAGTAGTAGAGGGGGGAAACTTTACGGAGATGGCCCGACGACACAACCTGTAAACGTCATTTGAAATGATGCCAAAAATGTAAACATGCCTGCACAGAGTCGCTTAAGGGCACTAATGTTATGGACTGGTTGTATAAAAGAAGTCAGTGATGTGATATGAAACAACGAACCGCCACTATAATATAATTTTGTTCAAATATTAGATGATGATGTTGTTGAATATGAGGGCTATTTAGGTATACAGCGTATATTTTTTGGCTTTGATGCTTGGAAACAAAAATATGAAATAAAATTTTAATCATGTTTATAGTTTGATGGCTTACAAATAGAAATTGTAACATTTCTTTTTGTTTTTATGAATATACAAACATGCGGGCAAAACATGTCGATCATTTTTCATGTGTTTTAAAGAGATTGTTGTGAAAGGAAATAATGATAAATAAATCAAGTTTGGTATTGCCGCAACCAGTTTTATACCCTACACCATATAGTGGTAAGTGTATTAAGTCTTTGTGCATTTGTTTTTAACATGAAGAAGGAAGCTAGATAGATTCGTAGAATCGCATTCTGAGTCGATTTATACATGTCCGTTTTGTGAAAGAAAAAAAAATTGCATTTATAATCTGATTGAGATTAAATTTTTCAAACATAATTTGTTTGGCCCAAGGATAAACCCTATTAAAATTCATGAAAGTCGGTTCAAATTCAGATATAGCTTCCATATATATCTTCAAACGATTTCGAGTTAATTGTGCACCAATTGGCTAATATCAGCCCAAATGAACTGAATTTTGGCAATTCCGGCTGAATTCATCCTAGAAACAAGTACTTAAAATTTGAAAATCGGTTCAGATATAGCTATAGCTCCCATAGATATGTTTTATTCGATGTGGGGTCTTAAGTCCCTCATATTCGCACTCTACAAGAATGATATTTGGTACGTAACCTCCAGAAATGTATGTTCACATATAAAATCTTTACCCGGATTAACCCTGACAATTCATACACCTCCCGATAAGTTTTGAAGGAAGTGCCGAAGTTCGTTCAAATTAGGTACGCCCTAATTTATCTATAAAACTTTGATCGAATTAAATGATGATCAAAATCGGACCACCCATTAAATGGCGTTTTTAAGATATAATTTTCCAAAAAAAATATATCTAAAAACACCATTTAAGTGATAGTATTTCATTGTGCAACGTAAGCCAAACTCATAATTATTCGAAATTTCGATCGTTTCGGGGGAGGGTCCAGACAGATTACGCACGTTTCGTGTTTTGTTTCACTATCAAACATCCTCAGTGTGGTTTATAATTTAACCGTAAATCTTCTCAAAAACGAACAACGCTTGCAAATCACACTGTGAATCGTAACGTTACCGTGAATGTTGAGTGCTACTCTGGGATGATATCCAACTCTTTTTTTTTTTTTGCTAAAATTCAAGAGCTTGACTTAAATGACAATTGCTTCAACAAGATAAGGTTCTTAATTCGACAGATCTCGTTGAACAGTTTATTTCACGTTCGGGACAACTTTAGGTTATGTGTATGCTCATGTCTATACAGTCGTGCCCGCGTCAATTGACGCATTGGAAGACAAAATTAAAGATACGGGCCGGAATGTTGGAAAGGGTAAGGCAAAATCGTACTAAGCTGATAGACCATTTGAGGCGAAGTCGCGGTAAATATTTGCTTGAAATAATCTTAAGGCACTACATTATATACGGTCCATGTCAACTGTCAATACAAATAAAGATTTCATGCTTTTTTTATTTTATTTATTTTTGAAAACTTTCCTATAGCTCTTAAATATAAGACTTAACATAAGACTTATCGGCCTATTCCTTCTGATACATCTGTTCTAGTACTTCCCTACAAAGGGTCAAAATTGTGAATAATAATACCTCCCGCAAAATGATCAAACTTAGCACAGGCTAATATATTTTACCATATTATAGCAAGAGTGACAGTCAAATACATATGAGTCTACTTTTTCTGACATCTGACGTACAAAAGCTAAACATTTTTGATAAAAAATATAGCAATTGACTACCCTATAAAGTAACAATAGGTCCTCTGGGAATATTTGTATCAAACTCGGGTTAGGATTATCATGTCGCACATGCCAATATTTGTGTCTATGATACAAAAAGTGTCAAAAATTGTAAAACTAATTTCATCCCGGGCGAACATCAAAATTTGCAGAAAAAAATGTCAAACATATCTCACATATAAACCGGGGCGATTACCCTATATAGCTAAAACTTGGTAAATGATAATGATTTATCAGGCTATCAGTGACATGAGAAGAAAAGATCTTACCCACAATAAGTCAACATTTTTTAATATTAAATTTTGAATATTAATTTATTTTTAAATTACCCTGTACCAATTCTTTTGTCTTTATTAGAGCAATGGAGAAAAAATATCACTTTACTATCATCCTACCCCCGACAACTTAATTTTCTTTCGAGTGAAGATATGTTGGCCCACTAATTTGGGTTGCTCTTTCTTAAAGGATTACCATTATTAATAATTATATTGAATATAAAATAAAAAGTTATACGCCGTTATCAAGATGGGGTATAAAGGTCCAATCTTTATGGTAAGATCCCTAAAAATTGTGTCTATGGTCAAATGCTATGAGTACAGAACGTTTCAATACAAGAAGACAATTGATCGGAAGTCGTATTTAATATCTTTAATTCAGACGAAAACGAATGAGGAAGTATTTTCTTTCATTGTAATTTTATTCAATCTTTTCTATCTTTTATATACGTTTTTATAGTGAAATTCAGACTCATTTGTATAATTTCAATTTGACATATTAAAATTGTACTCTCCCTTTATCCACTACTCCCTTTTTTGACATGTGATTTATTTTCATTGAAGAAAACTAAAATTTTAAACCTTTTTCAATAAATAAACTCTAAAAGAAATATAAGTAGTAGTTTTTAAGGGAAATAAAACGTTGGTCTTTTGCAACAGGGTCATTTTATTTTGGCCTTATTTTGTAAACTCCATAATAACTTTTTTTTTGTTAAATGAGATCCAAAATTTTCTTTTGTTTAGCGACAGAGTCATACACCTGAACCCAGTGAACAAAGATCATTATTTTGATAAATAAGTATATACATGTACCTACATACGTATAAATAGTTCTGCTTGCTTCTGATAGATTGGTATGGTTTATTTAAAATGTAAGGTATAGTACTTTTCCTTCTAACAAATGTCAAATGGCACCTGTCAGCTTATCAAGCAGCATACGTAAACTAAAACACACACACCCAACAATCTAAGTAACGCCTTTCTGCAAAGAGCATCTCATTCATGTGTATAAGGATACATTTACATGATTATTTTAAGATGTACAGTGTATTCGGTAGGAACAAAATCTGTTTGTTTTGCAAGTTATTAGATTTAGGGGGGAAAACAAAATTATACAGATTATATTGGAGGTTCTTCTTGATTTTTTTATTTATTTTTTTTTTTATTCTAAGGTGGAAAATTATGCATTCCACAATAATTTCGTATTACAAACGTTCTACATCAGAACCCACAACAAATAAAATCGTATTGAATTGTTTTACATCCATCGTTTTTAACAAAAGACAAATGTATTCGATTATACAAAAACAATCAAACCTGTGAAGAGACATCTGTAGCCTTGTACAGTCAAAAATTCGTTTATTCATACCTAGAAAGAAAAGAAATCAAGTAAATTAATTTCTTTCGACAATTAGAATTAAGTGATTTTACAAAAATTATAAATTAATAAAATTGGTCATATGATGTGGGAGAAATATTCTTGTAACTTTATGCCAATTACTTTTTAAAATTTCCTCTTATTTATATGTGATTATGTCATGTTATGTGATTATGTCCAAGAAAAATTGGTCATAATCCCCAGAAAGTAGCGGACATTTCTGGGGATTTTGACCAACTGGAGTTCTGGCATTTTTTGCCATCACGATCAGATATGAGGTGTAGTAGTTTTTTACAGCTTTTTCAACGTTACCTAACATTTATAAATTTAAGTAGTTTTTAATTAGTGCATGTCTATTTATGTCTGATTAAATGACATTTGAGTTCAAATGTTTGAGCAATCGTCTAATTAAATAGTGATTAGTTTCCAACACCCTCGTTGTGATCTCCGATATATAGCCATGTCTTTGTGTCCGTCTGTTGAAAGCACAATTAAAGAATCACTATTAAACAATCAGCTTTGAGGTGATGCACAACCATTGATATAATTCCTATTCCAATATATGTATATCGCCATAAAATGGAAGTTGCAAAATTTAAGGGATTTTGAGGATAACTGCTGGGGTTATGAGTCGTGGTGCCGTGTCCGTTCTCATAAAATGAAAAATTTTAAAATTTGATGCTATTTTCGACATTTTTTGATTTTATTCAATAAAATAAAAAAAAAAACAAGTAAAATCAGTCGGTTTTGCCGACAGATGTATATCCCCAGCAAAATTTGAAGGAAATCGAACATTCGTATTCAATTTTATGCGAAATCATAAATTCCGACAAATTACATATTCATATCAGAATATTGGTTAAGAGAAATATTTAGATATAGCAAGTTGTAAAGAATCGCCGACTTGTTTCGCAAGTTATAACAGATATAAGTATTGGAAATTGTGACCCTTTGTGGATGAGGTACCAGAAGGGGTTGGCAGATGTATATCATCTTCACAACAGATCTTGCGTTTGTATGTGGGAAACTTGAAGAAATGGATGGATGCATTGGGATGCTCCTTTCGAATTCCTTGAGCGTTTAGTTTTTTTAAAATCTTGAACCCTATGTGGGGAGATACCAGAAGAAATGGTACCTTTATAGCAGATCTTGTGTTGATTAAAATATTGAGATGCACTAAGTCTGAATGGAATCGGATGTTAATTTAGCGCTTTATGACAATTTGTGGGGGAGGTACCAGAAGGAGTGGGCCGATACATCCCATCTTCACACCACATTTTGAGTTAGTAGAAACAATGGGAGAACCAATGTTTATTTCGAATTCTTTGCTCGTTTTGGTTATTTAAAACCTAGACCCTTTGTGTGGGATGCATCAGAACGAAAGGTCCGATCTCTACCATCTTTATAAAAGGTCTTGTGTTTATGAAAATATTGAGAAGTGCCAAGTCTGAATAGAATCGGATGTAAATTTAGTTTTTTTATAAGCTTAATGGATATTCAAAATTTTAACCTTTTGTGGGTGAGGTACTTGATGGAGTGGACCGATATTATCCATTTTTTGCACCTGACCTAGAATTGACGTAAATATTAGGATTTACAAAGTTAGAACAAAATCGGATTATCAATTCTTTTTTGTGCAGAAAAAATATATATATATATATTTTTCTTTGAAAATTTCGACCATTTGTGGGGGGAGGTACCAGAAGGAGTGGACGATAAATTCCATCTTAACACCAAACCTTAGTTAAATATAAATATTGAGATATGTTAAATTTGAAGACAATCGGACTCTTATATCACATTTTATGAGAGTTGTAATTATTCAAAATGTTGACCATTTGTGGACCGATGTTGTCCATTTTCACACCTGACCTAACACTGACGCAAATATTAGGATTCGCAGAATTGGAGCAAAATCGGATTATCGTTTCTCTTTCTGTGCAAAAAATAATTTTTTTGAAAATTTCGACCTTTTGTGGGGGAGGTACCAGAAAGAGTGGACGGACATTGCCCATCTCCGAACTCGATCTAGATCCAGATCTAGTTTCTCTTCTACCCCTGCATTCTGATTTTTGACCGAAACACCCTCTGGCCATCTTTTTCCCCAAACTTAAAGAGACACATCGATATCGAAGGAGAAGGCGGACGTGAAAATGTAAAAACTCGGCGAATCTTTAATACCCTCTACCATGAGGTAAAGAAAACCTGTAGGAAACCCAAAGTCCACTTATATATTTGCCAGTAAAATCGTTTGGTAAAAAGATTTCAAAATACCGTTGAGTCGGTAGTACCGATTCGTGCTACAGTTGTTGTTATACATTGTGAGTTAAATAATACTAATTAGTTATAAGAAATTATGGGCCTATTTCCACAGAACAAGAAGATTTGTTAAACAATTCTATTGGGAAATGTGCCTTATATAGCTAAAACACCGAACATCAGGAGATGACGTTATATGAGGGCTATACGAAAACGTGCATAAACATGCCCCATTTACGAACTTCACCTGCCGACTGACAAAATACACATATTTGCAAAATTTTAATCTCCTATCTCAAATAGTTCGAAAGATAGCGTGATAGAAGCACGGAGAGACCGAAAGACAGACGGACAATAAATCTATCTATTTTAAAGAAATTCATTGCGTAGGATTCTATAAAACGACATTACAATAGGGTACTACCGTGCAAAAATATATTAGATCAAAGACATGCTACTGCACCTCACTCAAAACCACCTACTCGCCCACAACGTCTACGAGATGAGCACCACTAAAATGTTCCCCCAGTTGGCATTTGACAGTTTGACATCGACAAAGGTTGACGATGGCAGGCAGGCAGGCCGGCCGACGATATTGCCAATGGCAGCATAATGTTGCTGTTTCGTTTTCCGCTTGCATCATCACACTGACCTGGTGGCCCACCCACGCGGTAAGTATGGGTCCTAATATTTTTACATACTTTTGTTGGGTGAAAATGTTTTTGTGTCTTTCATCAAAATCCAATACCACTCACCTTGGACGTGTGTGACAGCGCGCACCTACACACACACACGCATAGCACATACAACAGAAACATGTTAAATGTTAGTGACTGAGATCATGTTCGCATGCGAGGAGGACACACACACAAAAGGTCTATAAGGTCACTTTCAATGTACGTTGATATTTCACTCATACCATTATATACCTCTCTTTTGCTTTGCTAAGCTTACAATCTCTCTGACACAAACACTTTTGTAATATGTACATCAATCAAGTTTGATGTTTGTTGTGCGGGTACGGCAAGGGTGCGGGTGAGAGATGGAGTGTTGGACTGAGTTTGGTTTCCGTTTCAGGGGTCTTGTGTTTTTGTTGTATTTTCATGGTTTGTTGTAAGCTAAAACCATCAATATTGTTGTTAGAGGCAATCAGTTAAAACGCTATTAAAGCAATCTAACGGTTTTTGAGCAGGATATGTACGTACATCTATGTATGTACGCCACTTCCTTTACTCCCCCATTGGGTGTACGAGTACACTTTGTTGTGTATGAAAATACGTGTGTGTGTATGTGACTGGCCAAGCATTCCAACAAATGCTCCATTGTCCATGTTAATCATGAAAGGCTCCTTTGTCCAAGAATATGGCAAGAATTTACACATCGTTAGTTTTGTAAAACTTAAGGTTTACACTTCATTTATTACACAAGGTAATGGAAGTAAAGCAACAACATTAGCTATATAAATTTAAGGATTAAGTTATTGTGCTTTTATAATCCAGTGCTAGCCATGAGAAACGAAAACATCGAATTTTATAAAGAATTATGAAATAAAATGTTGAAAATCGAACTTCTTTAACCACGTTTGGAATCTTAAATAAAAAAATTTAAATATTTTGCAAAAATTAATAATCTAATGAAGTTTTGTAGAAATTGTTAAAACAGATTTTCCCCAAAAATCTATACAACAACTTTTGTAAAAATATAAACCATGAATATACATAAATGTGAAAACACCTCCCTTGTCCCCACTCCCGTGATATCATGTAGCCACACATATTGTTACTTTAAATTAGAACAAGTTGCGATTAAATTTGCAACGCCTGGTTGGATTTTATTTCCAATAAATTCCAAAGCCTTAATGGATCGACCAACGATTGGTTAGGCAAGTTCAAAAAATCAAACAGCTAACAAGTCCTACAAAGATATATATGTGTGCACACATATGTATGTACTCATGTTTTTCCAGAATTGTTACAGTTATAGGTGCACTGCTTAAATACATGGTCAATGGACCGTTTGTAGCTATGCCTCGGACACTAATAGAATTGAATTTTTAGGTTTGTTGTTTTTGCTTTTTTTTCATTGCTGTTGTTATTTCGCAGGATTGCTCGGTATTTGATAACCGAAATTTCGCGGTGTTATTAAACATTTCATGTGTTGCGGTTATCTGTATCGATGAACATTTCGCAAATGTTTTGGCTTTTATCATTAAAAGCCGAAACAAAAATTTAAATATATAATGAATGAAATGGTATGGCATGGTAGGGTATAGTATGGTATGTGGACAACGGATGGACAGACAGATATGACAGATGGTTTTGCGGTGATAGCCATTGGCAATGATTAAACGAGTATTGAGTGACTATTGCAGGTACCAAAAGCCACTGCTAATTGTACACATTCTGGTTAGCATAAAGTCGATGTTTAGGAATTCCAAAAAAAGCTAAATTTAAAATGTGATAAATAAATAAGGGCCATGGGTTTTAGATACAACTACACTCATCAACGCAGTTAACGAGCTATACATAACATTTTTATGGCAATTGAAGGATCTTTTAATTCGAGGCAAATCTTGTTTTGTTTCTGTGATCGTCTTCTACTCGAACGAGAAATGGCAAGTCGAAATAAAAACTTATAATTGGATTATGGTAACAATTTTACTCGAATTCGAATGTAAAATTCAGTCGCAAGGACCGCCACATGAGCAGTCGGAGGATTGTCTTTGACGTCATATTTCTAAATGATACTTTATTAGAGAATTTTGCATATATGTATATCAAGTACGGCCAAAAATGTGTTTTTTTGCGGTTTTCAAGGAACTATAACAGAATAAATTTTTTGGAATATGTTGACTTGTTTTAAGGGTGCTTTTTTTTAACAAATTCCCCAAAACAATGCTTTGCAATCTTGCTGAAGACACTATATACCTAAAAACGACATATTCCAAGAAATCTTAATACGAAATTTTCAAAAAATATGGAAGAGGAGGAAGATTGCCCCATCTATGTAGGTTATGATTCGATGTAAACGTCCAAAACGCCGATAAACGTGTCTTCTACAGGGTGAGATGAAAAAACTGCAACTAAATTCAGACTGCTGTCATTTCTAAGCCACTTGTCCGACAGCTGTTAAAATTATTCCAGTGACATCTAAATATGTTGTTTACAAGCGTACAAAAGCATTTTGAGGTGAGGTGGGAATTTTCCAGAAAAAATGTTATTCGTAATAGAATTCAAGCGTGATAGTGTGATTCCTTTATATTTGGCTGAAAAACCACAACTCGCAGCATTTAAATGTGAATAAATCTTTTGTGTCTCGTACCATCGCTCGTTACCGTGATACTGGTAGCGTAGCCCGACGCCAAGGGTTAGACGGAAGAAAACAGCAACATCGGCAGAAATGGTTCGAAAAGTAAAGAAGCGACTTGATCCCAACCCGCGTCGCAGTGGCCGAAAATTGCTCGTGAGCTGAACATATCGCAATATTCCGTTCGAAAAATAATGAAAAATGAGCTCGGGGTAAAGCCATTGAAATTCCAAAAAGTGCAAAAACTTACACCGCAACTGAGAGAAAATAGACTCAAAAGAGCTAAAGAGTTGTTTCGCTTGGCCGAAAGTGGTGAACTACCGAATTTTGTTTTCTCCGATGAGAAAGTATTCGTTGGCCAGCAGTTTGTGAACAAAGAACATTATCGTGTTTACTTGCCATACAGGTTAGCTGAAAAGGCGCGCCTTCGGTTGGCCACCAGAACTCAAGCGCCGGCCATGGTGATGGTGTGGGCCCCCATAACAGCCGATGGTGGCTCTCCGCTCGTATTAATCCACCGTGGCATAAAAATAGTGTATTAAAGCCTTGGGCACGCAAACATTTTGGCCGCCGACCTTGGATATTCTAGCAGGGCTCAGCACCATCGCACTCAGCACTCGCCACCCAAGAATGGTTATAAAATGAGGTTCCTCGCTTCATTTCCAGAGCTCAATGGCCACCAAAATCTCCGGATACCAATTTTTTGGACTATTGTGTCTAGAGTATTTTGGAAAGCAAGATTGGCATTAAAAATACCAAAGTATCGATCACCTCAAGCAAGCGCTTCGCCGGGAATGGCTGTTGAAGGGAATACTTCATTCAATAAAAGTAAAAATTATGGCGTTTGACTTTGTTGCATTTTTTTATATGTATATTTAGCTCTACTTTCATGATCTGTTGGATTTTTCCAGTAATTATTGAATGAATTAAATTTTGTCGAAAAGTGGCATTTGCTGGTATTTTCTTGTAAATATTGGGAAACTTTTGTAGATTTTTAGCTAAATACAAAAGTATGGTATTTTCTTTTCAACGATACTATCTTATTTTGAGTAAATAATACATCTGTAGCTCTGCATTGATTTACCTTTGAATTAAGAAATGACTTCCAATTGTGGCATCCGTCAAGAAAAATAAAATTTATCGAATATTATAGGGATAAGAATAATCATATATAATTTTTAGCAAACTCAACCCACATTATATTTGACCTACGTATGAACTTTTAAGAGTTTTCTAAAACACCTGCACATGCATGTGTTCACATATACTATATACATATGTCTAGTCAACATGGTTAGTTTTATTTTTTTTTTTTTAATAAAAACATTTAAATAATTTGCTCAAAACAAAACTAAGGATTGGTCTGAAAGCACTTCACAAAATGCCATTAATCACATTAAGAACATAAAAGTATGGCGGCAAAATAGCACAAGTAGCATCCGACCCAACTCATACTTGCATGACTTTTTCAAAATACGTACGTACATACAAACAAAACACACACATATATATATACATACAAAAACACTAATATGGGGTACAGGACCTTTCTTCTTGTTAACGGTAGGCCATGTTAGTTGGAAATAACACATACAAATGCGTTCATGCGTGGCCAGCCTGCCAGCTAACAACTGTGCTAGGGCGATTTCAAAAACAGACGTTCAGAGCAGTTTGGGGGAGAAGAGGTGGCGGAGAGGGTGTATTCTTTGTAGGTTTAGGCCAGCTAAACTAAAGAATAGGCGAGATTGATGTTTAGCTACATATGGATATTTTCTTTTGAGAAACGTACACACACACGCACACCAAGGCAAACAAAGACTTTTAAACAAAATGAAGGCTACAAAGGAAGCTAAATTTATATTGCGTTCTTTATGAGGCCGCAATTTGAGAGCAAATGAAAACTTTTCATAATTGTTTCGCCTTTGAATGTGTCCGCTTGTGTTTGTATTTGTTGTACAAGTGGATGCTTTTGTTATTCGCTTATAGTTGTTTATAGTTTTCCACTGTTCTCTTGTTTTCTGGGTGGGATGGGTTGGAGAGGGGTGTGGTGTGGTGAGGAGGTAGTCAGTCTGTGGCATTGTGATTATAATTTACGTGATGTGATAATGATTCTAAATTATTACCATCTTATATTGCTCTCGTTATGCCCTGACTTCGTTGAGACAAATAAGAAACTGTGATGTACGTCTATGTGTGTGCGTGTTTTAAGAAAAACAAAAACAACAAAAAAATCACACACTTTGCGGCCATTAGAAAGAAAACCAGCCAGTCTTATGTCATGAGCTCATGTACTTTGAAGTGGTACGTATGCGTGTTCGAGTATCTAAACACATACATGAGGCCCGGCCATACGCCGTGGCCTTCACGCCACATTTATTATCTCAAAATCCAGATGTTATTAGACGAGAGCGAGAGAAAGCCTGTAAGATTGTGTGTGTTAGTGGGTGTTATGTATCACACAGTATGTTTCCAAATGTGCTTGTTCGTCAAGTAGGCTTTTTGTTCGATGGCAATTTAAGTCCTTTTAATGTCTTGCGGCTTTTTTCGGTGGAGCCATGTCGGTCGATCATGGTGTGGTGTCGTTGTTGTGTGTAAGGGCCAAATTAATTTTTAATTAAATTTAAGTACAAATTCATTAAACGCCTAACCAATATTCGGTTTAGTGGAGTAGGATGGAGCCAGAATATGGCAATAATTTCCTGTTTTAAGAAACCATTTCATAAATTAACAACAATATACATCAACAGTATTTTGTCACTGCTAATTAGTGAAGTGGTGAAATTATGGAGACAGGAAATGTGGTTTTGATAACACTTAACATTTGTCATAAATAATAAAAAAAGGAAATAAAGGGAAAATATGAAATATTGTTATGGAGAAATGGAAAAACGGCAAACGTATACATTTGCTAGTTATCATCAAGCAACTGTAATAATATATTACGAATATGAAGAATTTCTTTTAAAATTTGTCCGAAGAATATGTATTTAAAATTCCTAAATAAGAATTACATATTAGGTAGGTTGAGCAAATCCAAAAAAAAAAAAAAAATGTCATTCACGGAAAGAATCCTTCGTGGATTTGAACAAATAATTAAGGTGGTTGATTAATTAATTGATAATTAATAGGCATGGTATACAGGATAATGTTTCGAGGATCATTGTTATATTAAAATTTTCTAAGTTAATTAAACAAAAGTAATTACTTTGCCGTTTTTATTTTTTGCAACTAATTGAAACTTATTATAATGCTTCACATCCATGATTTTATGCACTTACTCCGATGCACCTCTCAGCAATTCCATTAACATTTCTATGATTTCATTATGTAATGTACATATGTATACCATGCATGATGCATCATGCGTTCATTTCCTATTTGAGTTTGTGAGTCAATTTCGATAAATCTATCAAAAACTTAAAACGTCTTATTGCAAAGTTTCCGTTTTTTTTTTTTTGGGGGGGGGGGGGATAGGTTGGGGAACTGTGTTTGAGTTCCAATTCGAAAGAAAAATAAAATTTAAATTGATTTTATATGCTGCGCAAATGCCGTTCCAAAGCTGCTTAAACTTTGAATGCGTTTCGAATATGATCATGTGTGAGATGGATTTTTTTCTTGATATTTTGCAGTTTTCAATGGTAAAACATTTTTTCTTAAATTGAAACTGTACGACAGTGATATGCTAAACAGTCAAAATTAAAATATTCTAATAAGAGTTCATGGAAATGAAAAAGGGAAATGGAATGTATGACTTTTGCGAAAATTAAGTTATGTCGCTACAGGGACATAACCGCCAAACCAAATTATCTTGAAACGCAGTCAATAAGGAACGGATATAATAATAAATGATACTTCATCTGCCAAACTCAAAATATTTTCAGTCAATAATAATATAATTGCCAATAAATACCCCCTGCGTATACATAATGTGCTAGAACGATTTTAAACCACATACGCTCCAGTGCACACGAGTACGATCTTTTGTAATGCTATGCTCTCATTGCACTTTCAATCACGTTGTTCGCTCTCAGAATTTGGTACACGAATTAACCCGTTCATACGGCACGATTTGCAATTCATAGCTAAATAATTCTTTTTTTCAAAAATTTTGTTTATTGATTTGAATGGGAATTTATACGAAAATACATAAAATTCTCACTAATATGAACAGAAGAAATTATTGTTTTTATCCTAATTTCATTAATTTTCATAATCATAATTTTACAATTTTCATTCATGTTTTCAACTTTTTGTGTAAATGTTGACATTTTGAACATATTTTTGTGTTTTTATATTTTTAAATTCTGCTGGAGAGACACTTGTCAAACATTTTTTCTGCCGATACAAACATTTTGAAAATATTGCCTATTTTGTTTTCATTTTTCTGTGGAAATTTCACCTCGTGGACAAAATGCGAACCTCGGATGAGAGAAAAAACAAAATTTACTTTCGTTTGAATGTACTTGCTTGTTTTTGTTTAAGTTTCAGTAAAGTTATTTAAAAGAAAATAAAGCATAAATATAGTGGGCTTTTAATGTTATTTATAGAAAACATAAAGAGAAAAAACATAGAAAATATAAAAGTGTGTATAAAAGAACCATAATCATCGAGTTTTCTTTAAAGGACCAGTCGTGGTTTTCTTTAAAAGGACCAGTCGTTTTAAGACTACTAATTAGTAAAAACCTGGGATTTAAGGCTCTTTAGGTTTATAACACAGTAGGTCAGAACCGTGGTTTTTGGAAAAGGACTATCCACAAACGGGTATTTGTTTGAAAAGACCTAAGAATTTTTTTTTATATGGATTGTATTATTCATATTTTTTTATGAAAAGACTAATACAGCTATAACCAAGAATTTTTTTAAAGGACATTAAGATATGTCCTTGCAAATATTTTTGTAACATTGTTGTCAAATATTACAGAAATATTTGCAAGAACCAGTGGAACTATAATCGTGAACACCTCAAATAACTACCAGATTTGTAATTGAGCATTTTGAAAGGACTGGAAGAAGTATAATCCCAGATTTTTGCAAAGAATAAGAGAGCTATAATCTGGTATATTTTGAGTAAGAATGTAATCAATGTGGGATTGTTAATAATGTTGAAATACATGCACACCAGATGGCTGCAACGAGTGTCAATATTTCAATCATACTCGCCTGTTTGCTCATCCGTTTTTTTTGTTTTATATTATTTGAAGTGGAAGAAAATTGTGAGAGTGCTACTATAAGTTTTGCAAGAGGAAACTTCACACTATATAGAAAACGGAAAGGTCGAACTTTTGTATGAAAAATCTTAACCGATATTGTAATTATAAAATTATTTATTTATTTTTTTTTTTTTTTTTCATTAAATTATGATTTCCTTTTTTTAGAAATAAGTCACTGGAGTCTAATATACCAAAAACCCAAATTAAATTAAAAATGTTGTGTTTATTAAATACCATTTGAGCCAATTTATTGTATGAAGACTGTTTTAAGTTATGAAAAGATTGAAAAGATTCGATCTTTTGTGTTTTAATCAAATCACTTATCCCACAAAGAAAACTCAATCCGATCTTACTCATCCACGATAATTGTGCCGTTATGATATACTAAAACCGCATGCCAACCGGGTTAATCCTTATGTTTGCAAAAATAATGGATATCAATTTACATATTATTACCCGAGATGCTCTCGACTCCAACCCTAAGTATTTTTGGGGGGTCATGAACTGGCGCCTACTTTTTTGATATATATATGAAAATCAATTGTCGTTTGTTGGTAATTGAATCAGTTGAAAATGGCTCGACCCATTTGAAATTTTTTTACAAATGTCCGTCCTACCCCGAGTTATGTTTTTATGTAAAGAAAAAAAAAAAACACGCCCAATATTACGTCCATTTTTTTGATGTACTTAAAGTGCTTATATTTGCCAAAATAATGATGATAACCGTTTGAAAGTTAGTATACTTGGTACTTTTGACTCTCCCTCCAAACCTAAGTATCTATTTAAAGTCAGAGGGTAGTCCGGTTGGTGCGATTTGACTCAAATTTGCTTTCGGTTATTTGTAATTACAGTGGAAAGGTTTTACGACAGAAAATTTTGGGAAAAGCCACTTGAAACGTCGCGAAACTAAAAAAATCGAAAGTTGTTTTTTTTTTTTTTTTTTTGGGATGAGTAGTTTTGTGTAGTATTGATTCAGAATGGCATTAAAATTGAAAATTCTTTTTTAAAAATTCCGAAATAATCAAGAAATTTTGCATATTTTTATATATATGCCGTTATTATGCCAAAAATTTTAATTTTGATTAGAAAATACCTTCCCAAGGCATCAAAACACTGAAAATCTTAAGAAACTTTTAAATTGCGGTTATGTTAAATGTGGAACCGATAGTTAACAGTTATTGCCGGCTTAGATTTAACAACATTGAAAACTTAAAATGTCGAATTACAGTTCATTCGGTAGAAACGAATGTTTAGTGATAGTATTACAGCTAAAGGAGATGGATATTTCACAATTATCCTAGGATTTAGGATTAACCTAAATATTGCGCCTTGATTGCGTGTTATAGGACATAGGATTTAACCCTGATCTAGAATACATAAGTTTGAAAAAACTAAATACCTTACATTTTGGTCTTCTAAAAGTTACGAATTCAACTATTATCGATGACACCCTATTTTTGATTGTTAAATTAAATCCATATAGACAGGACATTTGAAACCTTAAAAAGGCCATTACGTGAATCTACATTAACATTATGGCAGGGAGTGCCAACTTTAATTTAGATATTACTATCGATTCTGAGGACGAAAACTCAAACAAGTGTATTAATCACATCCACACAATTATTATCTTTGCTACTGTTGAATATAGAACATTGCAAAACTGCTTGTCCCTACTTCTAAGTGGGCTTAGTTACCAAACGATATGCGATAGCGCACCAGATCAATAAATTGCACACATGTGATACTTTATGGCAGCTTGGAAGTATGAAATTTTAGAACATTTATTTATAAATGCTATATTTTCCCGCGTTCTTTGTAAATATTTTGTACACGATCTAAATATCGATCTCTAAGTTATTTATGACATTAGGGAAATCTAAGGAAGCTAAGGTTAAGTAAGATAAAAAAGTAAAAACTTTGTGGAATTTTATTTTCATTTATATTTTTTATACTATGTAAATGTTTTCATGCCTTTCCAGACAATAAATCACGCATAAACTATTTATTAACACTATATACATATAAGTATTATATCATTTGATAGCATATGCCCAAAATACGTTATATCTGCTCTCCCTCTCTCTCTCTCTCTTTAGCTATTTAATGATCTTTTTAAACTGCCTAAACTCAAGTTAATTTTTAGATGGCATACCACTGTCAGTCTTTCAGATCGCTCTTTAATTAAAACGACAAAGTTTATGTGCCTAACATAAAACATGGTAAATTTTTAATTTTTACATCATACGTCCTCAATACACACACTTACACATACACATACACGAACAAGCATACACGTACACATTTAGTTTGTAAAAATTAAATAACAAATGGTAAATGTGATGCCTTTATTACATCGCATCCAAGTAGGAGGGAATAGCTTTACATATGAATGCCTCTTGGGTTGGTTTTTGTTTTTGTTCTTGCTCATTGTTTTAGATATTTTATGATTAGTATTAGAGAGTCCGTGTTTGCTGCAGTCAAAAAGTCATACATAAAGTACACGCATGTTGTGTGCATTCTGGCGGAATGTTAGTCCTTGTGTTGAGTGGCATAAAATGGTTGCGGCGCTTGGTAGGGAAATGGGTTTTTTACACACACAAACACATATAAATGAGCTCATGTGTTGCTATGATTTCCCCTATCTGTCTAGTTGGCTTAGTAGCTGTTTGCCTGACTGACGGGCTGACTGACTGGCGGGATGGTTGGTTGGTTGGTGTTTGCCTGGTTCGCTATTGAAATAGACGATAATTGTTAACAGCAAAACGTTTATATTTTACAAGCAATTTACATAGAATAGTAGTAGATTAGCATTGTACACAATTTCACATTCATTGTAATGAGCATAAACGCTAAAAATAGTGTGTCCTCATTTTTGGTGTGAGTTGTGGACTTTTAATTGGATGTAGATAATAATGTGCACAATTTTTGAAGATAGTATGTATATGTGCATGTGTGTGAACAGTTTAAAGGTAATATTTGTTTGCCGTTGGGCAAAAAAGGTTTGATTTAGAGCGTATTATGCATGCAAATAATTATTCGCCACTGGGGGATATAGGTTTGGTGTTAAAGAGATACATAAAATACAATATTTTAATATTAAATTTTATACTGTAACGATCTTTAAGAAATGTTTAGTTCTGTTTTATGAATCATCGGAAGTATCCCTTTCATTGTTCTTTGAGAAAGCAAACACATTTTTTAAACATTCCTAAAAACACAATCCTGCCTAATTTTAACTGTTTTCATATAGCCGAAAAATTGCAAAACTTTCATCATTACGTGCTAAATAGATGTTTTTAGAGCCATGAGAATCTCCTTAAAGTTTATCACACTTTCATTGCTGACACGGTTAGTATTGAAAGACTTTGTGTTCTTGTTTCTATTCCTTGATAATGCGCTATAAAGAAGATGAGAGAGAACAAAATGTATACATGTATGCATGCGACAATATCTTGTGCACATTTTATGCACTAAAGACGTGCTGTTATTTGGCAACACAGAAAATATATTCTGCAAGAAGCTATATAGAAAAAAAACGTTTGCTATAAACAGCATGATGCTTCAATGTAAATGAAAATTAGAACAACCCCATATTTTCCCCTTTCACATCTTTATCAAAATAAGAAAAAGCTGTTTTTTATTTAATCCATTCTTTTTTATAATAAGATATGAGTACTTTTTAAAATTTCAAAATAGTTATATATACATATCCCACATTTATATTCTTTGGTTCCTCTTCTATTGAGCTTACGATCTTGTCACTTGGGTAAAAAATGTTTTTTGTCATAGAAGTTATTTTAAAAATAACTTCTGGGGAGAATATCCCAGAAAAAAAAAAAAAAAAACAAGGGAACTGATGAGGATTGGTGGCTGTTCCGAAACCTAGGTATTCCCTGCCTTACCCCCTGGTAAACATTACCATCGTTCTCCACTAATAAACAAACGTTGTTTTATAATAACAACAATAAAGGGATAAAGCCTGACCATTTTGCAAGAACAAAATACTACGGTAGCCCGAACAAACAAGCCAACACTGTTCTTTTAAATCTAATTTTAATATATAAATTTATATATATATATATATATATATATATAAATATATATTAAAATTAGATTTAAAAGAATAGTGTTGTGTTATATATATATATATATATATATTGCAATGTGCATGCTTTTAAAAGAACTCGGAAATATTTTGACATTATATGAGATTTAAAATTATTCAAAATTTGTGGGCAAGATACGAGACACTTGAGCTAAAGTTGGTGGAAGTACAGCACTGTTCCAAGTTAAAAGAAATATCGGTAAATTATTTAGCATTTTATGAAGGCAATTCAAATTTTTAACAATTTGTGGGGAGTGGTTCTCGTTTTATGAAAATTTTGACATGATCTGGAGAGGTACCAGAAGTTTTCTGCTCAATCCTATCTTCCTCTCAGGTCTAGAGTTGGTAGAAATATTGCGGTGTGAGATATTTGAAAATAATCGAACTAATTTCACATTTTGTTATATTTATTTGTATAATTATTTAAACATTTTTTGTGTCCATTTTCGCACCTGGTCTTGAGGATTTGGAAAGTTGGACAAAATTTGAAGTTCCTTTCTCTTTCTATGAGAAGAAGTGGATCGATATTACCCATCTTCGAACTCGATTTAAGCCATTTCGCTCATCTGCCCTAAAAAGTATTTATGTATTAAATAGGTAACATTTTAAACAATTTTTTGCCAAGATGGTGGGTGTACATTTCTGAAACCAATATTTTGGGATACTTTAAAACAAATTAAAAAAAATAATAATGACAATAATAAATGGAAAAAGTAATTATGATGATTTATTGCCAACATATGTAAATGATTACACTAAATATAAAATGCATGGCATGATTTTACATATGTCTAAGATTGACTGTTCCAAACACTGGTTTCTGGTAAAATCTTTCTGAGGAAATTTTTGACATCAGTGGGCCCAAATTACCCTAAAAAAGTATTTTTTTTTTTTCAAAAATGAAAATAAAAATAAAATTTCGGAACGAAATGGGTTAAGTCTCATAATAATATTACGATGTCACCAGCAGCAGCCAGACATACAGGCCGACACCACTAGATCGACGACAAATTTGCTGAATCGGATTTCGTCCAAGGAGACCTAGGATCTAATACCATTACTTCGATCACCATCTATAGCTATATGGCTGAGTGTACAGTAACGTTTAGTTAGCTGTATTGTAAGTAGTTACTGGGAATAAAATGAACTTATCCAACACATTATAATGTAATGACACTTTATGTTGGAAATTACCAGATAAAGTGAATACATTTTTGCCTAGCCTGTTCAATCATTGTAGGCATAAAAATACAAAAAAATGGAGAGTCTTCCTCCCAAATACCTTGCTTTTTACCCGACCATTCGTACGAGAATGAACATTTAAATCTCACCCGGAGTAGAAATCTAACCAAACAAGTGCAGCAAGAACCAATATTTTTAATATTAGTGCTCCTCCCGAGAAATGACGACTGCCACAATTAGGTAAGCGAAGAAGAGAAGGAATAAGTTAAACACAATATCTATGAATGCTCAAGACTAATACAAATAAATTTAAAAATTTTGCTAGAATTGTTAACTTTATGGCAAATAATGCCTGTGTTGTACTTTACGCATCTTATGCATAGTATTTGGGATATCATGCCATCATGGCAGTACAATACTCTTCCTAAAACGGAGAAATTTCCAAGAAAATCAGCACAAAAGGCAACACAATGCTATACATCGTAATATTATTGTCTAACTTAGATCGAATTCGAAAATTGGCAATAGCGGTCCACATCTTCTGGTACCTCCCACACAGAGGGTCTTAATTTTCAAAAAAGATTTTACTGAACAGAAAGAGAAAGAATAATCCAATTTTACTCCAACTTTGCAAATCCTCATATTTGTGCTAGGTCAGGTGCGAGAATTGAATTAATAAAATGGCCATAGGCAAAAATGTAAAAATGAAATTTTGCACATACCAATATTTGTATCTGTATTAGATAAAATATGAAAATGGAATACTTCGGCCCGCTCTATGTGTTACCTCAAGCATATTTCCACATTTTCATATAAGGTATAGGAAGTAGTCGATATAGTCCAACTCTGGCACTTTGAAATACTTATATCAGTCTTAGGTCAAATACGAATTGGTCAATATTGGCCAACTGCTTCGGAACCAGTTGGCCAACTGCTTCGGAACCAGAGTCAACAGTTTGAATAATCAAATTTCAAGGCTGGGGGTATACATCTGTGGGCAAAACCGATTGATTCTATTTAACTTGTTTAATATCAGGTTGATATAAATGACTGTAACGATAGGTGCAAATAGAATCCAAGAGTCGATATGGCCAAGTCCAACTTCAGCGAGATTTATTTTGAATTGAAAAATTAGTAACGCCAGATATTGCTGGAAAATCAAAGGCTAGGAACAACTGGGTAGTAATCGCCACATTGTCGCATTGATTGACCATCGATGGATCTTTGCTCTCAGTACAATTATCTCTCTCAGAAATAATGGACAAACTATTAACTCCAAGTTGCTTTAGAGTAACCCGTATTATTTCTATCAACAGTATTTCCAATGAAATTTCTGGATAATGCGTTTGAGAAATTTTGAATTCAAACTTCATTCCATAACTAAAAATATCATGATAAATATATGACATGAATGAAAGCTTAAAAGTTCACATAAATTAAAGCATGTGAACGTGTGCAACTAAATAACGTAAAGTACGTAACACCACCGCCAAGCACCATTCTATTCGTGTCAAGAAATCTCATTCGCTTAGCCGGGCTAAAGTTGCACAATAATGATGATGATGTGTTCACAACAAGTGAAGATGATTTCATGGTGCACACGGATGCAGCAGCAGTGGCATTTCTGCATGGGCTTGCATGTGCACCATACCAAAGGATGACTATAGTTTTGAAATGTGTGTGTAAAGAATCTTTAAGTATGTGGATGTAATGTCGTTAACAATAGTGTTGATGTTCACAACTTCATTATTTTGTCGCTAAATAGTTTCGTGTGTCACCGTGTGTGTCTGTGCAGTGAGTTTTAGACTCGAGTATGTAGTTTTACTCATGCGTATGAGTAAACCGTACCCAATACAAAATATCACTTAGCCAATTGAAGTAGGAATACCACTAAGAAAATAGTTATATTACACTCTGCAACAAAATCATTCTGTTTTCCAAATTACAGAAAATACTTAGCAGACTCTGGAAGTAAGTATACAACTATAAGACATGTCTATCGGCGTTTTAAATGTTTACATTACACAGCAACCCAAGTAGAGGAGATAATTTTCCTCCACTTCCAAATTTTCGGATTAAAAGTTTTTGTAATCATTGCTTTTTACGTACATACTGTCTTTGGCAGATTACGGAGAATTATTTTGCTCGAAAACGTTAATCCCTAAAGAAGTCACTAAAGAGATATCTGATGTAAATTTTTAAAATATGGTAAAAAATGGGGTCGTAGCAAGACAAAATATTCTAAAATTATTTCTCATAAAATTCTACTATATGTCAAAGAAGTTTACTTAACACTCTAGGAATTCAAGCAATAAATAAAAGGCAGGCTTGAGAAGTTACCAATTAAAATGTTAGAGAATTTGCGACAGGAAAATATATGGAACTAGCTGATGTCCATTTTTTAAATATGGTAAAAAACGGGGTCGTAGCAAGATAAAATATTCTAAAATTATTTCTCATAAAATTCTACTATATGTCCAAGAAGTTTACTTAACGCTCTAGGAATTCAAGCATTAAATGAACAATTTAGGATTAAAACCGTACTTCATGTGAGGGCACGCAGAATTCTTCTACAAGTCATACTTTTAGAAGGTTGGTGCCAAAGACAAACGACCATTCATCAAAGTTTTGACATTTCTTTCCTTTATAAAAGTTTTCATTTCACATTTTCCTAGAACAAGAATTGAGGCCCAGGTCAGAGTCAAGTGAAATAGGAGCCGAACATTCGCCGAAACCGCCTCTGATGGTTCAGCAAGCTTGTCCGCAAGGTCTCAAAAGTAATATTTTCAATCTTTTAAATAATGAAGAACCAACTACTCTCTTCAACGAAGTCTGGTCAAAATGCAGAGATAATTACAAATATTTTTTTGGCCCTGCGATTGTGAGTCATGGAAGGACAGTGGATCCAAACTTTCACCCCATTTTCTTTGGCGGCAATAATATTACTACCTACAGCACTGCCAAATAAACCTACTTATTACAATTGAAGCTAGTACTTGCCATGACCTAATAAAATCCCCGAAATGGGTGAGAGAAAAATTTGTTGAACCGCAATTAACATTTAAACTAATTAAAATAATTCAAGTTCAGCTTGTTCTGTTTCTGTCCTTTTAAAATGAAGAGAAAATCATAAATTCGCCCATATATTCTTAAAACTTTCCATTAATACATATCCCTTTTTTCCAACATCTAAATGTGCTATTTATTTATTCCTCAGATCATTCAATTCGGCATTTCTCCCTTCTAGAATATATGCATACAAATCGATGACTTCATAGCCGAAAAGAGTATCGCTGGATGTAAACAATTTCATTGCTTTTCCACGAATCGTGAAAACGTAATCACGCTGCTATTGGAATCTCTGAATTTTATTGTTGAAAAGTAAGAAAAAACTGAAAAATAAGATTTAAATATTTCAATACATCTTGGCATGCTTGGCTGAATTCCGTTACGGACAAGAAGATTTGCATACCTTCCTCCATAAGGCTGAAGGTTGTTATTAAGTTGAAGGCCAAGTGTGTGTGAAGAAATATTTGTAAGCACTTCTACAAACAATGCTGTGAAAATTTAATAAATTCCATTCTTTAAATATGTTAAAAAAATTGTAACCAATAAAGATGAAAATCTATTTTTCAATAGTTAGCTACTTTAAAGAATTGAAAATTAATATCAAATTCAATAAACATAAATATGATTTCCTTGAAACATAACGAAAACATTTCCTATCGAAAAAAACCTACCTCGCCCAAAACTGACTTTTTTGCAAAGTTTCATTTTATTTTGACTCCTTTGCCGAAGCCAGAAACTTTTCGATTTTTTTTTATTCTTTCAGTTTGATTTTATTTTATTTGTCCCAGCTCAATATTGGAGCAATCTAAACTTTTCAGTTTCAGAAGCAATTTTGTGACAAAAAATAAGTGTGGCTAAAAACGTACAAAAGAAGAAATACAAACTGCTGATGTTACTCTTTTATTGCTTTCACAACAACAGCAGCAGCAGCGGCAGCAATTCCAAAGGATGAGCTGGAAAACAGGCAAATGACATCAATGGAAGCCAAGAAAAGAAGAAATATAAGGAATAAAAATACAGAAATAAAACTAAACGAAATGACACTTTGTTGCTACTTCGTGCTTTTGCTGCTGTTGTTGGTGTTGTTGTACTTTAAATTAGTTCTTGTTTTGTTTCAGACATATTGCAACTTTTTTTTTTTTTTTGAATAGGCCTTTTGTTTGCTCTCGCTCGAGCTAGAGCTTAACCAAAAAAAGACACTTTCAGTTCAGACAAGCTGTTGTCCTTGTTGCTGTGGGTGTTTTCCTCCTTTAGATGATTCGTGCCGATTTTCTTATATTTGTTCCATTTTACTTGCTTTAACTTTCTGTGGGTAAGTCGCAGACTCAAAGATAAGCCATATGCAAAGATCAAAAGTTTTCCCATGTTGTGTGTTAACTTTTGTGGGCTTTTTTCTATCTTTTTGTACCAGTTGTAGGCTGGCGGCTGTCCTACTGCCTCCATTATGGCCTGTTTTTAATAACGCTTTCAATACTATTACTTTGCTTCTCTGATTTTTCTGTGCAGCAGAATGTTTCCATCTTTGGAGAAGAAAGAATCATAAGGAGACAATAAATCACAATATAATGTGGACAATTTCCGTTAATGGGTTTTAAGGTTGATGCCTCTTGGGCCAATCTTCTTATTGAAATCCCAAAAAAGTTAGAATTGTATCTTAAATGTACAAACTGGTAAAGTTAAAGTAACATTGATTAAAGAATACATTCCTTTTTGGCGTGTGTACCTACCTTAATTATCCTGAGAATTTTTGATTCCATGTGAAAAAGTTTTAAGATAAAAATATTTGGTAGACCAGTTCGAAGCATGCAGACGGAACCGATGACAACGAAGCTATACCTCGAATGAGATAAATACTTATCAGTCTAGACGAGGTAGTTTCTGGTGCCTCTGCTAAGACTGCCTCGCTTAAGGAAAGACCTGGTGAATATTTTGCCCTAGACTTAATGACATCTACTCAGAATTGAAATCTAGGAAGAGTACAGTGTTCCTGGGAATCAGCAAAAACAACCTCTGAGGATGCGATTAACAAAGTTTGCTGTTAGGGAAGTGTTGAGTAACTTTGATGACTCCTCACAATGCTGTAAGTTTTAGATAAAGATGCCAACTAATTTGCAAACACTTACTTGTCAAGTCTTATTTGATACACCGTACATCTAGTGATATCTTTTCAGTCTGTGAGTTTTGGCGTGTTTTCGTCAAAACTAAATCACTTTTAAGCCATTTCACTGCACATTTTAAAGAATTGTGTCCCAAAAGTCTTGGAATACAGAGGGTATTGAAAAACAGCTTTAAGAATTTTGGGCTAAATCTCCTTTAGGACATTTGAATTCGATCTAGGCATGTACATAAGTTAGTCTGTTTGACTGCTTGCGGACGAGATATCTTTCGATTTTAAACAAAATTGGTACATGACAATATTTTTACCAAACTATATGGGATACTCTTTCTGGTATCTACGCCACAAAAGCTCCAAGGCTTTGTTACAAAATACAAAACTCATATCGAGCGATGGCAGTGCCAAACAAATATATACATTAAAACTGGGCATAAAGAAAATAGACTCAAAAGAGCTAAAGAATTGCTTCGCTAGGCCGAAAGTGGTGGACGGCCACATTTAGTTTTGTTCGATAAGAAGACATTCGATGGTCAGCAGTTTGTAAACAAACAAAATGATCGTGTTTACTTACCAAAGTGGTCAGCTGAAAATGTGCACCTTCGGTTGTCCACCAGAACTCGAGCGCCGGCCATGGTGATGGTGTGGGCCGCCATAACAGCAGATGATCGCTCTCCGCTCGTATTAATCGACCGTGGCATAAAAATAAATGCCGAATATTATCGCGAAAAGATTCTGGAGGGTGTATTAAATCCTTGGGCACGCAGACCTTGGACATTCCAACAGGACTCAGCACCATCGCACTCAGCACGCACCACCCAAGTATGGTTAAAAAATGAGGTTTCTCGCTTCACTTCCAGCGCACAATGACCACCAACATTTCCGGATACCAATCTGTTGGATTGGTGTCTGGAGTTTTTTCGAAAGCAAGGTTGGCACTAAAAAATACCAAAGTTTCAAGCGCTTCGCTGGAAATGGGCCAAAGTACAGCAGAGCAACATTCAGGCAGCGTGTGACGGTTTCATTTGCCATTTAAAGGCCATAATTCGTGCCAAAGTTGACCAATTGGATCTAATCTAAACTAGTTCTATACTGCAATGCTATATCCGACATTTTTTGCCTTTATTTAATAAAATTAAAAAAAAATTGACTTTGTTGCAGTTTTTTTATCTCACCCTTTATGTGGGCGGCTCCGAAAGAGTACTCCAATATTGTCCATTTCTCATCTGAACTTAGACCAATATAAATATTATATCTTGAAATAGATCAAATCGATTTGAACAATGGAAATTGTTATCTCCGAACTTGAACTAAGTTTGACAATATTACAATTTACCACGTTTGGATAAAATCGGATAATCCCTTCGAGAGTTATCGTGTGCACAAGCGAGACAGACAGACGGAAGGACGGACAACCTTAGATCGACTCCAAATATTAATAGGTAGCATGTTTGGATCATATCGGATACTCCCTTCGGTAGTTATCGTGTGCACCAGCCAGACAGACGGACAAACGGACACCCTTAGATCGACTCCAAATGTCCTGAGACGGTTTTGGTCCAATCAGATCTAGAGTGTTAAGCCGTGAGGTACGTTTTGACCATTTCAAATAAAAGATACTCTCTGTACCCATATGCTCGAGGGTATAAAAATAGGAATAACTCTGATAAAATATGAAACTAGTATCCTATTTTCTACAAATATTATTCAAAACATTCATAAAAAGCGAAAGTATTCCCGAGTTCGGTACATCTCCCAAAGAAAAAAATAAATTTAATAAAAGTAAATAGAAAACAGAAAACATGAACTATCTTCAAAATTATTTCTCATTTACTGTTTTAATTTTTTTGAAATTTTGTTTGTCAGGGTTACTTTGTTTGCTTAACTTTACCATAGTAAAATATAAATGACAATTTCTTAAAATAATTCATGTGTATAATTTTATTTCTTTTATGCATACTCGGCTATACAAACAAACATACATGTATAATGTGAAGAAAACTTGATTTTTAGTTTGCCACAATTTACTTTACCTTTCATGTGTCGCATGCCTGAAGCGAACGCTGGCTATGTTACACATAAGCAAACTATAGTTTCAGGCATTGCGAATGTATGTTAAATAAAACTCTTTTTTTAGCAGCAGGAAGGCATTCTTTGAGATATTTTTCTATAGACTTCGGTCCCAAAACTCCATCTTGGAATATTTTCCTCTCGATAACTTCGAATGCATTATGCATGCATTCAACTCGTTTTGGTGCCATAACACATTATATGTGATAAGAGAAATTGCATTTTTTTTAGTTTTTAAATCGTATATACAGATATATGTGAATGTATATGATTCTTTCTCATATGCAGATGTGTTGAAATATATTTGCCGGTATGTGCCACACATGTAAATATATTTAAATATTCACTTCATACATATTTTGAGCTCACACTCGTCTGTTGCAAACACTTTACTTTAATGGTGTGCAATGGAATGATGAAAGGGTTTAGATAAAGGGTTATAAAGAAATAGAGAGATATGCAAGATATTATAAAACTATAGAAAAATGCAAATATAAATTTATAACGATTTCTATGCTTTACTTTTGCAAAAGAAAATTGATGCGAATTCGGAGTCACTCATTTTCTATAGAAGGGTTTTTTACAATGAGTCTCTAGATAAATTATTTTCTAAAATTCGAAAAAATCTCTCTGCAGGCATTCCTAGATTATATTAGGTGTTACTTATTGTACTCGCATAAGTATTATTTGTTTTATAATTATGTTTGTTAAAATAGCTATAGATTTCAAAAACCCCATTATCTGTGGTCCCCATTACAAAACCTTTTCTTCAAAAATTCCAAGTGTTTGTTATTGAATATATCTGTGGCAATGCATACATTTTGGCGAATCTTACTTAATTCACGAGTGTGTAATGTATATGTTTAGGGTGGAAATAAAGTTCTTTTTATATTGAATTCTTTGAGATTTTTGTTCCAGTTGTCCTTTTTTAGTTACATTTTTTCGATTTCATTCAGGGCTTTTCGCAAGAAAATGCATATATCACTCTACAAAAAAATAGCATAAATAGAATTTGGAATATTTTCAATTTTTCTTTCCCTTCCATTTTGTTATTGTTAAACAACTGTGTGTGGCACAACAATTTACATACACATTTTTATGTATTTTCAGATGATTTTGTTTGTTTTGTCTTTTTTTTTTTTTTTTGGTTTCTTAGAGTAAAACACAATAGATATATGTAAAAGTAATGTCTTCATTTTGTGTGTTAGAAAGTGTAAAGAATGCATGCAAAATAGTTAGTTTTTGTTTTCAATTATTTATATTTGTAGATCTTTGAAAATATTTTGGTGTCAAACAAAAACTTAAACACAAGATGTGGATGTTTCCAGAAATGTTGAAAGGTTTCGAATATATACCTAAAAGCGTCTTAGAAGGCACACGTGGAACTATCCCATGTTAGAGAACGAAGACTGAATTTATTTTTTCTTATTCATTGATATGATACTTTTCCTTCAATATAAATTCAAACGATCTGCAAAAATAATATTGCACCACTTATTACAACATTTTGTAAATAGTTAGGATCCCACAATGTAAACATCATTTTATAATGGTTGAGGCATGGTGTCGAAAATGGTTATATGGATACGCGTCAGTAAATAAGTCAAATCTTTTATGTGATATAATAAGTACCGCTGACTATTGAACTCCATAAAAAACACTTAGAAACAATGAATTCATTAAATTCATACCTCCGAGCGATTTTCACTCTTACGAGCGGAATAACACCTGGGAGTAGAAAAAAAAAATGAACACATTCTATCTTTTGATGTCACTGGAATTAGAGCGAGCATGTTTTTCCCTCTTTAGAGTCGGCTTAACATTTGCACGAAGTCGAATATAACATAGTTGTATTTATAAGTATGAAATTTTTATAAGAATGAAATGAAACAAAACCACACAAATTTAAGTGCTATAACGCCAATCCGTACCAACAGTTGTTGCTTTTGTAGTTTTTGGACACAAAATACACCGATCCATTGCTTCTGCTGCTTGCGCACGAAAATAGTTGTTTTCAACCGAGTTCACTCTTAAATAAAACCTTATTCTATTTCGACTCCGATTTTAATTTTTCAAATGGAATTAGCTCGAGAGCACAAACAAGACTAAAATGTGGTAAGTACGCTTGATATAAAACTCGCACTCTTCAAGCACAGAACGAATAAATGTAAGCTCCGATTGAAATCTATAACATCTAACTTTGTATCATAATCGTGGCACATCAAAGCTCATTTCTTATTCTAAGGTCTTAGAATAAGAAATATAACCCTGCTGATTTTCATTATGTTATCATTATTTCAATGTCGTGGTTACAAACGGCAATTATTGAAATATTTCCATATCCACCTGTTTCGCTGGTGTACACGACATCTCTTCAAAGGAATTTGTTCAAATTGTTTGTCAATCTCTCTATTCCACAAAGTATTGCGAGTCTTACGTACCAATTTTCAAACATTTTCGTGGGTAAGTGTGACTAGGATTAAAATATACCGTTATATGAACACGGTGGACCAAATATTACACAAATACCTTAGAAAGTATGTCTTAAGTCGTCAAGATACCGAATTTCTGAAAGTAAGTGCGCTATAGGAGACCGTGGACCTACATAAACATTGTTCTGCCACCGGAGCTCGAACCCATTATGAGAAACAAATACAACTTTTTAGACAAATGGTTGGAATGATTGGCTTAAACTATCACAATATCGAATATCGGGCGGTAATGATGGGGGCCAATGATCTGCCACCAGCAGTAAATCCCGTTACTAACTCTTAATATCAAACCTGGAAAAAGTCTGTGAAGAAATGTGTTAAGACTGAACGTGGGCTGATATATCTGATTTCAAAATTGCGCCAAATTTTAAAGCTCTACGTCAAATAATGTGGGCTGTATCGTGATATCAAAAGACAGACAGACGGACATCGTTAAGTCGACATAAAACTTTGTGTTGGGGTCTACGACGAATATTTAAAATTGTTAAAAACGGAATGACAAATTTAATATACCCTCCTCGAAAAGGTTGAGGTTATAAAAATCATATCTATCGTGAATTCGAACGGTACATTCGATTAGATTGAAACTTGACGAAAACGAAAAATAAAAGAAAACTCTTCCGCAAAAAGGGTCAATTATTAAGTAATCATAACTCTAACAAAACGTGAAATAATACAACGATTTCCTTCAAACTTCACAAACCTTAAAATCTGTATATAATAGATTCGACAAAAATATAATATATATTGCCTTACTGCTTTTGATACCCTTTGAAAGAAAAGCAAAATATCGCTAAAATTTAAAAAAAAATCGATTACCAGATGTTTCAGTTATATGATACTATAGGAAAACATGCCAGCGATGGCAGATCCTACTGCGAACTACGAAATCCAAATTCCAAATTTGAAATAATTGCGGTAAAAAATGGAGCTAATACCATCAAAATACCTAATATATGGTGGTAATACGAAAACGTGGACCTGTATAAGCAATTTTCTGTTATTGGAAGTGGTATAATAATAACCAAATTTTATGCGATTCCGGTGAAAAATCATCAAAATTCCAAATATCGGGGGTACAGGGGACAGGGACGTTCGGAAGTAATGTCCACAGATGGACAGATAGACAGACGGACGGACATGGCTAAATCGACATAGAATTTAATGCTGATCAAGAATATATAAAAGAATATGTGGGTTCTATAATACTTTTTTCGAGGAGTTACAAAAGGGATGACAAACTTAATATACCCTCCATGAAGGAGGGTATAAAAACATTGGTCCAAACTTGTTAAAAAGTAACATTTCTATAAAGCTCAAGTAATATGAGATAAAGGGCAATATCAGCCAAACCTTTTTTGGGCCTGCCACGCAATAGATCGGGAAAACAAATAACAATCCCTTTCATAAAATATGTAAAATTTGCCTCCATTTTTCTTCGTACTTCGCACATTCTAGTATATCTGCCAACATTAGAATTATTCATCAGAAATTCTGATTACAGATCGGATTACCAACCACTTACATTATGGACATGTCGCTCGAAATAAGTAGTCTAATAAAATACATGTATATTTGTCGAATTTATCTTCTGAAGTACCAATTCAATTTTGTTTCTAAAGACGATTTTATTGAGTTTTTTATGAATATGAAAAGAAATTAACGATAACATTACGATAATGAAAAAAAAAAAAACTTAAAAATATTCATGTTACGCATGGCTTTATAAGAAGTTATTAATCGCAGCAACTAGCTTATTTCAGAAATGAATAACAATTTATTATAATGATAGAAAATGTAGGTTGACAGCGTGTCTCAAACTAATAAACTTCTTCTAAGTTCTATCAACAATTAAAAAAAAAAAAAAAAAAAAAAAAAAAAACTTTTATGTCCCAAAAAATGGCCAATGTTAGATTGATTTGAGGCAGAAAAGACATTGCTAATAATGTATACCATATGTGGTTTCCAGGATTCTATATCGACTGAAATTAAAAATTGTTCTCAGAGCGGTGATGTACTTAGTGTTTTGAAACAAAAATATGAAACATTGACAAAAAAATTAGTCGCGTTATCTTTTTATTCAGTCTAGAGCAATGTCGTTCGAATTGACATTCTGCACAGAAGAAAATAATAATCAAATATTCAAATAATATTGCCTTTCATTCTGCATCCTATTATCAAAATCTATATTAATCAAAATCCACACTCACTCCTACATCCATTAATTGTCATAAGTTTTAGCATATTAATTCCGCTCCAGTTCTCGTTAATCCTCAAATCAGAATGGAATTTCTCAACACAGATGTTGGTAATAAGAATTTACAAGATTTTCATTCAACTTATTATTAAAAAAAATGGAGCATAATTAACTTATTCTTATTTCCCTCAAAACTTTGGTATTCAAATTTCTTTGTGGGAACTTCTACAGCTAATTTCAACATGTACTTTTCAGTTCAGGCACTGCAACTGTCATTGTTGTACAATTACAAATGAAACTGAAATGCAACGACAGCAAAAGCTCTTTATACAAATATTGAATAAATTAAATTTCACTTGTCATCTTGAAAACAGAAACATAACGCAAAGTCCTCGTGGAAAATGGAAAATTTAATAAAGCGCTCTTTGTGAAATGGAAGCAACAGCAGTCGCAGCCCTTTTGCAAACATTCCGTTGCCACACCACCCCACATCGACCCACCATTGGGAATATCTATTTGCAACATAACAAAGATACTATAATAAATGGTTGCAAGTGTCAAGGAACAGCATAGGGTATCACAGAGTGGGTGAACGAACACAAGCGGTGGTCAACAAGATTCAGCTAAAACAACACGACACCATCTTAACAACAAAAACAAAATAAGCTAGTTGAGGAAAAAATGAAATGGAAAACGAAAAACAAACTCAATGACAAAAAAGAACAAAAAAACAAAAGTATTCTAAAATCTACATTTCATAGAAATTCGAACAATTTCTAAAAAAAAAAAAAAACATCAACAACTGTGGAAAATGACATAAATTGTGAATCAGTTACGGAACATTTTTTTAGTTCGGGGTGAATTTCTTTGTCTTCTCCAAAAGAAGAAAGGACCTTATATTTTTTTCCTTCTAACGTTGTCGCCTACATGTTTATGCACCAAAGCAATGTGACTTTGTTGGAATGTTTACAGTGAGCTTTGTTTTAACTAGTCAGCCCTACGCCCATTCTACTCTACCCCTCACCATCGATAGTAAATATCAACAAAATGTCAACAATTGCACCAAGGTATGGCAACAATGAAGTACGAAAGCTACGCAAACTTTTGTGTTGTTTATGTTACAGCTATTGGGCAAGGCGAAACAAACAACAAGAGCTGATGAGAAAAGTTTTGTCGTTTTGTTTGTTTGTATTTGTTATATTTTCATCACCTTGAGAATGAAAGGCAACAACAAAAAAAAAAAAAACATTTGTTAGGTCGGAAGTAACAGTAAAAGACTGCAACAAAAAAATCTAAATGCATTATAAATTAACTAAAATAATATAAAGTATGCTTGCTAATATTTTTGGCAGTTTGGACGCAACGTTGTCTGTATTTCATCTTAAATAAACGAATGGATAGGAATACATAAATCGACTTTCGATTTCTTGAGATTAACATTTCCTGACCCAATTAACATGTCCTCCGACAAGAACAGCTAAATCCAACTAAGGTGTCAATTTATGTTATTGTAAATGAATGTCTGTAGAAAATATAAATAAATGATGGCATTTTGACTTTTAACGTGGGCTAGATACGGTACAAATATATACTTAAAAAGTCATCTAGTAACACCAACCGATCTCCACTGTAATGTCAATTGTAATTAAAGCTATAAAAATGTAACTTTGACAGTACGAGAATATTTCAATCACAATAGTAGTTTTACGCTGAACTATATGGTGGCTATACGATATTGTGGACCATCTTCGAACTTGACCTGCCTGCTTATTAAACCACTTATTAAATTAATGGTATAAAATTCACTGGCGGTTTGCATCTAACATGTATGATGGTCTGACCGCTGCTAACTCTACTTAAAGTATAGTTTTTCGCATATAAGAGAGAATTACAAAATCTTGGCAAAAAACAACAATCCCATAACAGAGAAAGAGAGAGTCGTGAACTTTAAAAGAAATAGAATTTGAGATTAAAAACCAGTATTGTAATAAGAGGAAGCATCAGTACGAGAAAAAGGTACTGTTTATATAGAAGAACTTAATTGTAAATTTGCCATTTCATTTTTGCAACCAAAAGGAAAAGTTATTGCATCAATCAATATAAATAAATGTTTTATTTCGGGAAGTATATATCAGCAAGTGGAGGATAAGGAAAACAACTAATATATTGATTAAAAGGTGGAGCCAATATGTTATGCCTTTGGTATCCGTGGATAATCGCTATTATTAATTGATATAAAGTCGTGTCATTTATATGATGGAGAATATTGCCCGTGGAGCAAGTATTACTTACTATTGGGAAAAGAATTATTACCCCTACATTACATAGCTTGAGGAAAGTCTTTAAAAACAATCAACCACATAAACACATAAATTCAGAAAAATACATTAAATCTTTCAGGATTATTTCATGCAAATGTTCTTTCCTAAGTCCTATTTTGGCATATTTTTTCCAATATTTCGGTCGGTATGTCACGAATAAACACTTCAATTTGGTCTTCCAAGACGTCACCTGAAGCGGTCTGTATAGAAATGGGCTTTATGAGCATAGCCCCACAAGAAATGGCACCGCTTTGTTGAATGTCAAGCAAGTCAAACTCTTGAATTTTCTGCAAAAAAAATCATCTCACTGTAGCGCTTACCATTACTTGTTACCTTGCGATTCACAGCATTATAAAAGAAGTACGAGCCAATTATGCCACCAGCCCATAAACCGCTTCAAACTGTGACTTTTTCCGGATGCATTGAAAGCTTTTGCTATTCTTCTGGCAATTCATGGCTAAACTGAAGACTTTTTACAGTAAAACAAAACACGAAATCTACGTAAGCTGTTTAAACCAGTATTGCCAAAAAAGGGTATAGCTTTAAAAATCACCCTTTATAGAGTCAAATTGAAACGAACTCTTAAAAATATTAACATTTATGAATTGAAACAAGTAAAAAAGCTGTGAGTTCGTCCGGGCCGAACTTTGAATACCCTACACTATCTGGAACGAATTTGACAATTTAAAATTTTAAAAATACCAAATGTAAACGTCATATAAGGGTCTAAACGACGAGGTAGACCTGCATAGGCAACTTTTGTCATAAGTTATTACAATATTCAAATACTATACCAAAACGTGGACCTACATGGCCCATTTTCTGGAATAACTGTTTTGTGTGCCACATTTGAGTAAAATTTTATCAATCTACTTCATTTCGTTCGGAAGATAGAGTGATTTCCACAGACGGATAGACGGTCGGACATCGCTAAATCGAAGTAGAATTTATGCTGATCAGGAATATATATACTTGTGGGGTCTAAAACGTATATTTTGAGGTGTTACAAACGGAATGACAAACTTAATATACCCTCCATACTATGGTGGAGGATATAAAAATCCGTGGAGGCAATTATAAATAGTACAATATATGATGACATCGAAAAATTTACAAACCAACAATAGAAGTTCTAGAAAAATGCAGTCCGTCTACACATTGAAGGGGGACATAACCGAGTCAAACTAAAATGTTTGCGACCAATGTAAAAGAAATGATCAAATATTAGATCCAGATTTGCATAAAATCAAACTATAGAATAACCATAAAACAAGCAAAAAGAAAGCTGACCAATCAAAATTTTCGAAATTCGTTAAGTATCATCATTGAGGAGACTATTCCTTATTTGATTTTCAATTTTTATATTTCGATGCATTGTTTTTGGAGCAGTATACAGTAAAACAAAGGTACATTCAAAATTCATAAAAATCAGGTGGTCATAGAGTGATACATTTGTTTCGAAGGGTAAAAGGTATAAAAATTTCGGTCCGGTCGAACTCGTTAGGTGCTTTTACTTAATTTCTTTTTTTATTCCTTTCATACAATTGTTAATGTATTTTATTCATCCGCAAAAAAAAAAATAAAACATTCTTGTAGGTGCTTCAATGTTATGGTAACAATGAAATTGCATAACAAATGTATACATTTTGGGGTCAGTACTGCCTGGAGAAATTTTAGGGAAACGGAAATAAGTTGAGGGTTTTGTGTGAAGAGTAATCGTGATACAAAAGAAAGAAAAACTCGAAAAAAAAAGAAACGAAGAAAAAGTATGAAATGTTTGATGACAAGCTTTTAACATGATTTCCTGTGTTTACTTGGCTAACAGGGTAACGGAAAATAAGAAATGTATGAATTAAAACGAAAAAAGGGAACGGAATGAAAATGAAAAGAACATGAGCAAGTAAAGCAATATGGACTTACCTGGCTCCTATCAGTAGAAAATCACCATCTCTGGTAACCAGTTTGAAATGATCCACGACACTTTCATTTCCTTGGAATTGTAAAACATCTTCAGGACCTGCAAACAAAAGAAATGGAGAAAAGCATAAGTATGACGGTAGAAAGAGAAAACACAAGAAGATGAAGAAAAACACAATTAAAATAAAGTGCTTTTTTATTCGCGATGCAAGGAAGTGTAACAAAGAGGACCGGTAGAGATGACAGAATTGTCACAAAAAAAGAACGAAATATGAGGTGGTTAGAGATGCTGTCAGGACCTCAAATTGAATAACAGGTAACATTAGTAACAAAAGCATGGCTAATTAGGCATTTTTTGTTTGTTGTTTTTGTTGTTGTAGCTGCCTCTGTCGTACATTTTCATTATCCTACACATTTCTGGCTTCGTTGGTAGTGATGGGTATCATCACTCTGCCATACTAAACAATAGCAATGTCAACAAAATACAACGTCGTTCTTTTTTCATTCATCTGTGAAGTAAACTTTGTCACTGAAATTAAGGCAGCACGGAAGACAGTTTCATGCCACGATCAAGGTAAGAAAATTATTTGGATATACTATTAGGGAAAAAATTGTGTATAAAAATCATAGACGCAATGCCACAATTTGGGAGGTATTTTTCAACACATAATTCAATATTTGGGATTATGTAATACAGACATATTTGGAGTAACTGTTTCATGTACTAAGCAAACGTGATTCGACATCAAATGTGGTCCTTAAAATGTTTCAAATGCGTCTGCAAAAGTGAATTGTGAATTTGTCGGCGGCGACACGTATTTTGGTGACATCTAAGGGAAGTACAGGCTGAGATAAAAAATGCAACAAAGTCAAACGCCATAATTTTTGCAATGTTTTTTTAATTTTATTGAACGAAAGCAAAAATGTCGGAAATAACATCAAATTGTAGAATAAGTTTAGATTTATTCGCATTGGTCACCGTTAGCACGAATTATGGCCTTCAAACGGCCAATTAAACCGTCACGCGCTGCCCGAATGTTGCTCGGCGGTATTTTGGCCCATTCCCGGCGAAGCGCTTGCTTGAGGTGGTATCTTTGGTATTTTTAGTGCCAACCTTGCTTTCCAAAATACTTCAGACACAATGGTGCAACGAATTGGTATCCAGAGATTTTGGTAGCCATTGTGCGCTGGAAATGAAGTGAGGAACCTCATTTTGTAACCATTCTTGGGTGGCGCTTGCTGAGTGCGATGGTGGGTAGTCCTATTAGAATGTCCAATGTCTGCGGCCAAAATGTTTGCGTGACCAAGGCTTTAATACACCCTCCAGAATATTTTCGCGATTATATTCGGCATTTATTCTAATGCCACGGTCGATTAATACGAGCGGAGAGCGACCATCGGCTGTTATGGCGGTCCACACCATCACCATGACCGGCGCTTGAGTTCTGGTGGCCAACCAAAGTGGCACATTTTCAGCTGACCTCTTTGGCAAGTAAACACGATCGTTTTGTTTGTTTACAAACTACTAGACAACGAATGTTTTCTCATCGGAGAAAACCAAATTCGGCAGTTCACCACTTTCGGCCAAGCGAAGCAGCCCTTTTGCTCTTTTGAGTCTATTTTCTTTCTGTTGCGGTGTAAGTTCTTGCACTTTGTGGAATTTTAATGGTTTTACCCCGAGCTAATTTTTGAATATTTGCCGAATGGAATATTGCGATATGTTCAGCTAACGAACCATTTTTCGGCCACTGCGACGCGGGTTTCGATCAAGTCGCTTTTTTCGTACCATTTCTGCTGATGTTGCTGTTTCCTTCCGCCCACTTCCTTGACGTCGGGCTACGCTACCAGTATCACGGTAACGAGCGAAAGATTTATTCACATTTAAATGCTGGAGTGATCTAACGATAGCCACTTGTGGTTTCCAGCCAAACATAAAGAAATCCCACTATCACGCTTGAATTCCATCACGAATAACTTTTTTTCTGGAAATTTCTCACCAAAATGTAAACAATATAATGAGCTGTCACTGGAATGATTTTAATAGTTGTCGGACGAGTGGTTTGGAAATTACAGCAGTCTGAAGTTGGTTGCAGTTTTTTCATCTCATACTGTATGCGAATTAAATACCAGAAACCCTCCAAGTTCGACTCAAGTTCTATTAGCAAGTCTTTTTTACAGCAAAGTTTGTTTTTGTGGTGATCAATTTTTTGTCCACAACAACAACTATATTGCTTCCAATGCATACATCTTTTAAAGTGCTGCTTTAGAAAGACGGATTAATGGCTGTGAACGTTGAGATGACCGCTTAACCAATGGCGAAAACATATAGATATTCGAAGAACAAAATTGATTAAATCAATTGGCGTCGAAACCTATGTACACATAGTTGCACCACTCCAAATATAATGGGAACCCTGTATTATTAATCTATGGAGAGGGGAAAATGCCATGTCTATAAAGCATAATACCTTCTTCCCATTTTGTAACAAATTTTACGAACCCTTGTTTCATACAAGTATGGAAAAGAACTACCATCACTGGTAAGAATTTTTTTCTTGTTGCCAAATGCAGATACAGGAAAACCTTCAGCAAATTTACCTTCTAAAAGGGTGAAACCCTAAATGACGGACTTGGCTATTTTCATAACCGCTGTAAGTAAGAAAGGGAAAACATTTAACGTTTGGAGCACAATTAATCGTCATTAGTTGTAATCACGATTTTCCTCAACGTTGTTTTTATGATGTTGACAACTTTATGGTGCTACAAATTACCACAGCTACTGCAGAGGGATAGGTTGTAAAAAACACAACCCACTTTGTTTTTATTTTTTGCAAACGTGACCAGCTTCTTTGTATGAAGAAAAAAATTATAATAACAGTAATTTATTTCATAAGGGAGATTTAAAAGGAGAAGAAGAAAAAAAAAGAAAACAATTTAACCGTTCTGCCTTTATTTTTTCTACTCAACGAAAAAGGTCCCTTTTTTCATTAGGAAATAATTGCAGTAATAATGTCAATTTATCCGTCCCACACATTTTAACAAACAGAAACGGGTTAATGTCTGGACCAGGCATGGTGTTGTCTTTAACCAGCAACCAGAATATAAAAAAATACTTTTCAATGAAACCTTTTAATTTGTACTTTTTTGCTGTAGGAATCTTTTTTACTTGCTTCCCAAAAGACATGGCGGACAGTTCTACACCATGGGACCATAATCGGTGTACAATCATTTAATGCGGCCACATCCATGGCCGTCAACTCCTTCCTAAATATTTTATGGTGTTATAAGTTTGGATTTTTTCCTGCAGGACTCCAAACATTCAAAGTATTACATATAAGTGGTCATATGCACATTTCTATGTATGCATGTATATGGTTGGTTTGTCTGCTCTGCCTCTGGGACCATTGATCATGATGCCATATTGACGCTAAAGTTACTACTGCTACTCATGGTTTAGACAATCACACAGCAACACACATGAATATACAGACAATATACCCAAAAGGCCAGCAGACCATAACTTTTGCACACTAAAGGCTAACCAGCTTGGAAATTTCCAATTGTTGTTAATTTTTTTTCTCTTCGAACAGAAATTCATGTTAAGAGATAAAATGGTAGTGGAACCACCCGTTGTTGGTCCCTTCGGAATATAATCAGACATATTCGAATTGTTTCTTTGGTAATCTAATTCGTTTTATATGTCTTATTTTCAATTATCATAAATCGTAGAGGAAGTCAAGAGCAATGGTTTTGGGAATTAATTTTCTATTTTATTACTTTTCCGAAGCAACGGAATCAATAACACATACCAGGCTAACAAGGAATTGATTCCAAATAATTAGAGGATAAAATATAAAACGCCCATACGAAGTGGGATCTTATCTATAATGGGAAGGAAGAGTCGAAGTGAGTGTACCCAGCAAAAATATGGCAGACCTATATCAGAATAATTGGTTGGTATGACGATTTTAAGTAGTTATCATTGCCAAAATGTACTCAATACACCCATTACAGGGTGAGATGAAAAAACTGCAATCTACTTCAGACCGCTGTCATTTCTAAGCCACTCGTCCGACAGCTGTTAAAATTATTCCAGTGACAGCTCATTATATTGTTTACAAGCGTACAAAAGCAGTGATGAAAGTTATTCGTGATGAAATTCAAGCGTAATAGTTTGATCTCGTTATATTTGGCTGGAAAACCACAAGTGGCCATCGTTAGAGCACTCCAGCATTTAAATGTGAATAAATCTTTTGTGTCTCGTACCATCGCTTGTTAGTGTGATACTGGTAGCGTAGCCTGTCGTCAAGGAAGTGGACGGAAGAAAACTGCAACATCAGCAGAAATGGTTCGAAAAGTAAAGAAGCGACTTGATCAAAATCCGCGTCGCAGTGGCCGAAAATGGCTCGTGAGTTGAACATATCGCAATATTCCATTCGACAAATATTGAAAAATAAGCTCGGGGTATAGCCATTGAAATTCCAAAAAGTGCCAGAAGTTAATCTCCAGCAGAAAGAAAATATACTCAAAGGAGCTAAAGGGTTGCTTCGCTTGGCCGAAAGTGGTGAACTGCCGAATTTGTTTTTCTCCGATGAGAAAGCATTGATGATAGTGTTTACTTGCCGCCATAACAGCCGGTGGTCGCTCTCAGATCGTATTAATTGACCGTGGCATCAGAAAAAATGCCGAATATTATCGCGAAAATATTCTGGAGGATGTATTAAAGCCTTGGGCACGCAAACATTTTGGCCGCAGACCTTGGACATTCTAACTGAATTCAGCACCATCGCACTCAGCACGCGCCAACCAAGAATGGTTACAAAATGAGGTTCCTCGCTTCAATTCCACCGCACAATGGCCACCAAAATCCCGAATACCTATCTGTTGGACTATTGCGTCTGGGTATTTTGGAAAGCAAGGTTGGCACAAAAAAATACCAAAGTGTCGAGCAGGCGCTTTGCCGGGAATGGGCCAATGTACCGCAGAGCAACATTCGGGCAGCGTTTGACGGTTTCGTTGGTCGTTTGAAGGCCATAATTCGGCGAAACGGACTAATACGTTTCAACTTGTTTATTTGAAAACCAGTAAAGAAAGTCTTAAAGTCGGGCGGGACACCACTTTGCTAATTTAGTAGAGCTCCACATAACAATTAAAAGTTTTTATGGGAGAATTCAATCACACACGCTATGATTATAGTTATAATTAAAAGTTCAAAGGACTAAATTTGCCGAAGCACTTGTATCTTTTAAACTCGGACTTGTATTGCCCATTTGATATAAATGGGAGCTATATCCAAATCGGAACCGATCTGGATAAAATTTGGCAAATATATTGCTGAGCTGTATTTCATATAGAGTGCATATTACGGCTGTGGGTAACAACTATAACAAATCGGATGAACAATATATATGGGAGCTATAGCTGTATCTGAACCGATTTCGATAAAATTTGGCATACTTATTTTCAGGCCTAATTTGGTTGTATGTGCAAAATTCCATACTATTCGGGCTGATATTAGACGTTTGGTGCACAATAAAAGCAAATCGAAAGAAAATATATATGGGAGCTATATCGAAATTTTTACCCATTATCTCCAATTTCAATAGGGTTCGTCCTTGGGACAAACAAATGTTGTTTGGAAAATTTCATCTCAATCGGATAATAAATGCGATGTGCATTTTGTTCCCAAGAATACATGGACAGACGGACGGACGGACGGACGGACAGACGGACTGGCATGCATAAATCAACTCAGAAAGTGATTCTATGGAGATCCTCAAAAGTAACTATGGGTCTATCTCGCTTCCTTCTCCATGTTACAAACAAATGCACAAAGACATGATACCCTTACCACTATGTGGTGTAGGGTATAATAACTTAGGATTTCTCTATAAATTAATTTTAATGAGATTTAAAGCTTCTATGAAATAACCTTAAAATATTCAATTGCTTTTGTTGTTCTCACTATTATTATATTTCGGTAATACTGTACATTAAATATGTAACTTGAAAATTGAAATCGATTTAACAAATTTTGATGCATTAAGGGAAAATCTTATGTAACGACGTATTGTTGCCCAAGTTGATAAACAAGTTCTTATTTAATCGACTTGTAGCCCTCAAAAAATCGACTTATTTTGTTTGATATGCCCTTTAATGGGCTGCAATACTATAATACCATCTATGTAGGAGATTGGTTTAATTTCGTATAAGAACATATTTAAGAATTAGGTAAATTTAAGAAATCAAAATTTCGTTACATATTTTTGAGAATTTTTTTATATTCGCAGAATACCAATTTCTGCATGTGTGTGTTGTATTCAATAAAATAAAACATGAATGTATCTCCTTGGCTCCCTTCATAAAGTTTTGCAAAATTGAAGTGGCCACTTTTTTTGGCCACTTAAATCATTGATTTCCCCCAAGAGCCATAGACCGAGCAATAAAGTTGGCAGCAGCAGCGGCAACAGCACCACCACCTCCATAAGCAGTATAAGCCAACACGGCAAGGAAAGGAAGGTAAAATTAATCTAAAAGAAAGTAAGAAAAAAACAGGGAGACTGCCACATTTTCATAACGTGCTGACCTTTTCAATTTTCTTACATCGTTTCGTCTTAGTGACAATGGTGGTGCGTTTGGTTCTTTTCGCTCTCTTCGGCTCTCGATGGAAAATGATATAACATGGCGAGTCGGGAAAATTATCAAGGAATTTACGCTCATGGCTGGAGGTTTACTAGCAACGTAGGTATGTAGACAGGGAAATGTGAAAAAGACCATTACGCATTTATTTCAATTAAGACACAGCACAGTATTCTACCCAGGGGTTCAGTACAATGATGAATATAATATAGAAAACCAATGGTGTGTTTGTATGTAGTTGAGGACATTCATAAGGATTTAACTATTACAAACCTGTGTACTAAGTTTTTTTTTTTATTATGTATATACGTACGTACATACACACATATCAGCTTCTGCAATTTTCTCTGTGGTCTGTAAAAATAAAGGACAGATTTTGTTTCATCACATTCACAGCTCCGTCGTTCATTCTCTTCATTAGTTTTAAGTATTTTCATCATCGCAGTCTTCTTGCGCATTAAACGATTCCGACGATGATGACAGTTGCCATGAAAATCTTCTTATAACGATAAAATCGGGTGATTTGTTATAAAGGAAATAGGTGATATGTAACAAAACGAAAGCAGGACATCGGGGAAATACACACATACACATTTCTTTTCAATTTTGGATTTCTCTTTTATGCCTTATATAAAGAAGTGTTTCCTTATGCAATACGACGGTTTGATTGGCATCACACTTAAGATATTTCAGGTAGTTGGGTATTTTTCAACATCAATATTGGCAAAGCCTTTAAAATATGTTGACGAATTTGGAAAAGTGATGTTCTATATTAATTAAAACATATTTTGAGTTAAATATTAGGAGACTCGATAAGAAGTTAATAAACGTTCCATATAAGTGTAATACAGATTTTACGATTCACTCCATGAATTTTATTAAATCCAATATTAAGTATTGAACATTTGGATATTACGAATCCCTTTCAGATATCGAAAAGAACTTCTATGCTCAGGGAACATATTCAGGGAGAGATGAAATAACTGCAACCAACTTCAGACTGCTGTCATTTGTAAGCCACTCGTCCGACAGCTGTTAAAAATATTCTAGTGACAGCGTACAAAAGCATTTTGGTGAGAATTTTGCAGAAAAAAGTTATTCCTGATGGAATTCAAGCATGATAGTGCGATTTCATTATATTTGGCTGGAAAACCACAAGTGGCTATCCTTAGAGCACTCTAGCATTTTAATGTGAATAAATATTTTGTGTCTCGTACCATCGCTCGTTACCGTGATGCTGGAAGCGTAGCCCGACGTCCAGGAAGTGGACGGAAGGAAACAGCAACATCAGCAGAAATGGTTCGAAAAGTAAAAAAGCAACTTGATCGCGGGTTTCGCAGTGGCCGCAATATTCCATTCGACAAATATTAAAAAATTAGCTCGGGGTAAAGCTATTGAAATTCAAAAAATTGCAAGAACAAAAAGAGCTAAAGAGTCGTTTCGCTTGGTCGAAAGTGGTGAACTGCAAAATCTGGTTTTCTCCGATGAGAAAACATTCGTTGTCCAGCAGTTTGAAAACAAACAAAATGATCGTGTTTACTTGCAAAAGAGGTCAACTGAAAATGTGCACCTTCGGTTGGTCACCAGAACTCAAGCGTCGTTCATGGTGATGGAGTAGGCCGCCATAACAGCTCGTATTGATCGACCATGGCATCAGAATAAATGCCGAATATTATCGCAATAATATTCTAGAGGGCCGCAGACTTTGGCCGCAGACTTTGTACATTTCAACAGGACTCAGCACCATCGAACTTAGCACGCGCCACCCAAAAGTGGTTACAAAATGAGGTTCCTCACATCATTTCCAGCGCACAATGGCCACCAAAATCTACAGATGGACTATTATGTCTGGAGTACTTTGAAAAGCAAGGTTGGCACTAAAAAAAAAAAAACAAAGTGTCGATCACCTCAAGTAAGCGCTTCGCTGGGAATGGGTCAAAATACCGCAGAGCAACATTCGGGCAGCGTGTGATTGTTTCATTGGTCGTTTGAAGGCCATAATTCGTGCCAAAGGTGATCAATTCGAACAAATCTAAACTTATTTTAAAATTTTATGCTATTTCCGACGTTGTATGCCTTCATTCAATAACATTTAAAAATATGTAAAAATTATGGCGTTTGACTTTGTTACAGTTTTTTTTTTATCTCACCCTGTATATTTAATAGAGGCTTGTATAAATATGCGCCGCCACACAGCCATTCAGCAAGATATCAAGGTCAATATTGATTGTTTTAAGTGTTCAAATAGCAGAGATTGAGAACAAACTATGAAAAATAACGCCGCTAATGTAAAAAACGTCAACATTTTGGTCTTTTGGCAATTCACACTCATTCCATTGCCTGCAATTCCGGAGAAAAGTTTGGTTGCTAAAACGAAGTTATGCACATGCATGCACATGCATGAAATCATGCATGTTTATCACAAGAATGTGCGCAACGCGTTACACCTCGAAATATTTGTTGAGTAAGTTTAAGTTTATATATTTTCCATTAGCGTAAAATTCTAAGTTGACGTAACATTGTCCATCTGTCTGTTCACATTGGCGAACGTTTTTCAATACCACTCCATTTAACGGTACCTTAAGGATTTAATTGATAGGTCCATGTTCCCTATAGACTCCATGTAACGGTATCTTTGGATATTCGGTATTTTAACTATTTTAGACACATTTTCTATCGGATTTGTTAATTCGTAATGTATTTGTAGTTTGTAATGGGTTCCACCAACGGTGGCAGAGCATTGTCCATAACGACATCTCCCGATATACCAATTATTTGATGATGTCAGCCACGTTTATCGACATTTTAACGTCAAACTTCCCCCTAATTCTCATTGTTTACTTGATACTCATAAACATCAATTTGGTTAGAACCAAAACTAAATGCTACATTTTGGAAGAATAGTAAATATAATATATTTTATAAGAACCCCCTACATAAGGGTCTCTTCTAGGTAAAGTTGCATAGGCACTACAATATAATTTGACATTATATTTCAAATGGGTAGCCAATATGCCTTAAAAATATCCATAAGACAAACATTTTATAGCAGAATAACAAATTATTTTTTAAGCCAACAGCAAAACTATTCATTGATAAGGAAAATGATCCAAACATTATGTCAAAGAATAACCGTCTCACAATTTAATTGTTAAAATGGAAATATCTACTATAAAAAATATATCACCATTTAAGCTCCCTACAAACGCTCATAAAAATATTAAAATTCATTGAGATCTATAAAACAGCAAAATGGCATACTTAACATAAATGTGAATGCTTTTACTACCACATATGCACATATAAACACACCCATACGTCCTTGAAATCTCTGTTGCTATTAAAATATGTCAGATGTAATTATTAATAATAAAGAGCAAAGTTTTTTGCCATAAACATTTCTGCAAAAATTGTCTCGTATAAATCTTATTTCAAAATGAAAAACCGAGAAATCCTTCAGATGAGAAAAAAGAAAACGAATTCATTTGCCCAAATGTCACCGAACTGAGATCCATTAAAAAGAAATCGCAAAAGGAATAATATTTTCCATTCCCTGAACGAACAACGCAACACACAAGTTCTTGCCTGATAGTGACAATACCAGTTTGGTATGGTCAGTCATTTTGCCGAAATGGTAATGGCCATGCTTTAATGGAACTTGCCATGTCCTCACTGTGTCACCAACATGCTTCAAAAATTGCATACCTGTTTGTGACTGTTTGAGCTGTTCATTTGCTACCACATTACATACTCGTATTCGACAAAACTAACACTCACTCATACTGTTATACGAAATATCCATGAGTGGCATTAATGTGATGGCGTTCAGGTTGAAGTTTGAGTGCCTGATATTTTTTAAAAATGAAAAATACAATAAAAAATAGTTATGTTTGAGATTGCGTAAAAATTTCAATGGTACGTACATGTACATGCCGAAAAATTGGGTAGGTACTACTATAGCACTACAGATAATGACAACAACATATCTATTGCATTACCAGTAGGTGAAACATCATGACAACAAAATATCTTCTTCCTTACAGGAAAGCCAAAAAATCGTTAAACCTACCAAGGAATGAATCACGGCAGCACAGTGTGTATATTTCGAACTAAATTACGAGCATTTGAATTATTCGAAATGTTGACCCTTTGTCAGAGTGGCATGCTGTATATTGCGTTGGATGAAATATATGGATGTGTGAAGTTTGAAAAGAATCAAAATGGGCACATTTGTTTTTTTTTTTTAAGTGTTGATCTTTTGTGTGCGAGCTACAGAAGGAGTCGACCGATGTTACTTATCTCTGAACTTGAGCTTAGCTTGATAATATTATTACGATGTACCTAGTTTGAATCAAATCGGATACTTCCTTCCAGAATTATCGTGTGCACAAGGCAGACGGACTCCAAATTCCAAATTTCCTTAAACGGATTTGGTCCAAAGAGACCAAAAGTCTAAAACCGTTATTTCGATGAGGCACATTTTGGCCATATCATATGATATACAGGGTGAGATAAAAGAAAAACTTCAACAAAGTCAAACACCATAATTTTTACTTTTTTTTAAATTTTATTGAGTGAAAGCAAAAAATGTCGGAAATAGCGTCAAATTTTAGAATAAGTTTAGATTTGTTCGAATTGGTCACCTATGGCACGAATTATGGCCTTCAAAAGGCCAATGAAACCGTCACACGCTGCACGAATGTTGCTCTGCGGTATTTTAGCTTTTAGCTTGAGGTGATCGACACTTTGGTATTTTTAAGTGCCAACCTTGCTTTACAAAATACTCCAGACACAATGCTAATAGTACTTACTACCTACGTTAAAATACGGAGTTACTGGCTTGTTTTGTAAGTAGATGGTAAGGACATTTTTCTCTACTAAAATTAATTTATATTATATCAAAATTATGGGAATGATTTATGCACCGCTACAAAGAAACATGCTCTTCTATGGAAAATATATATTTTCAAAAGCTCTTCTTATGTTTATTTATGTTCTAGGTTTCAAGCCTATCCTAATATACATTTTAAAGCGTATCGGTGGAAAATAATTGTTCACGTTTGTTTGTAGTTAAAGTTTATGGCAAGGATTTTATGCAGTTGTTCAGTACTGTAGGGCTTAAAAAGGACATATCATTTTAAAATGTTGATCTTTTTCCGTCCTTTTTAAAGGAATTCTGTGACAACATCAGAACCTTTTTTATTTTTATGAAGTGGAAGAGAGTTTTCACTCATCTACCAATGAGCGTGAACGTGCATGTATAGCATTGTCATTTTTGTTGTGATTATTTTTTGCAGAGCAGTACCCCGTCATACTACATGACGGCCCTCGAATAGTCGTCATTGCGTTAATGGCAAAAGTAGACATAAATGAATTAAAAGAGTTCGGATAAGCGTGCAGTTTGTTATTTTATTCATTCGCTGCGGTGATATTCTTTTAACGTTGGCTATTAATTTAATTTCACATCGTAAAATAATAAAAAAGAAAAACAAAACAGAACAGAACAACGAACCTAGGCAAATGGATGAAGGCTGTTGACCAGCAACAGTAAATAATACTAGGGTAGCGCAAATTAAATTAATAACCTTAAAAAATAGAAGTACTGAAAGAAATAAAATAAAACAAAGCAAATAATAAGAACTTAAAGTACAACAAATTTGGCGAAATGTAAAGGAAAATATAAAAAAATTAATATATAAACATGAAAAAAACTTAAAACCTTTGTTTAGATTTATGCAGGTACAATACCAAAAAAATGTAACCAACATAACCCATCTTTTAAACCAATAATTCTTGAAGTAATTCAAAGCTCTCTACAATTTTTAAAAGCATAGATAGAAGACAACTGCAACAAGGTCAAACGCCATAATTTTTACTTTTTTTTTAATTTTATTGAGTGAAAGCAAGAATATCGGAAATAGCATCAAATTTTAGAATAAAATTTCAGATTTGTTCAAGTTGTTCACCTTTGGCACGAATTATGGCCTTCAAACGGCCAATGAAACCGTCACACGCTGTTCGAATATTGCTCTGCGGTACTTTAGCCCATTTCCGGCGAAGCGTTTGTTTGAGGTGCCAACCTTGCTTTCAAAATACTGCAGACACCATAGTCCAACGGATTGGTATCGGGAGATTTTGGTGGCCATTGTGCGCTGGAAACGAGCGAGCAGCGGCTTCGGCCAAGCGAAGCAACTCTTTAGCTTTAGCTCTTTTCAGTCTAATTTAAGTAAGTTCTTGCATTTTTGGAATTTCAATGGCTTTACCCCGAGCTCATTGTTCAATATTTGTTCAGCTCACGAGCCATTTTTCGGCCACTACCACGCGGTTTTCGATCAAGTCGCTTCTTTATTTTTCGAACCATTTTTACTGATGTTCCTTTTTTTCCGTCCACTTCCTTGACGTTGGACTACGCTACCAGTATCACGGTAACGAGCGATGGTACGAGACACAAAAGATTTATTCACATTTAAATGATGGAGTGCTCGAACGATAGCCACTTGTGGTTTTCCAGCCAAATATAAAGAAATCACACTATAACGCTTGAATTCCATCACGAATAACTTTTTTTCTGAAAAAATTCTTCCCAAAATGCGCTTGTAAACAGTATAATAAGCTGTCACTGCAATAATTTTAACAGCTGTCGGACGAATGGCTTAGAAACGCCAGCAGACTGAAGTTGGTTCCAGTTTTTTCATCTCACCCTGTATAATAAGAAAATGAAGAATAACTTAGTCCTTGAGGTTATCTTTTTATATTGACCAAAGCCGAAGATTGTCGAAAAAATATATGCCGAAAATGTTTATATATATTAATAGTCAATTTTCGATATCCCAAAAGCCCAGTAAATGAATAGCACCATTTTACAGTTAAATTGCTGAGAGTTGCATAAGTTTGGTGAAGAACCATCAATTGATCAGCTAAAACCAAGAGGATGATGTAATCATTTTTGATCAATGTAGGCAATAATATAAATATATACATTACTTTTCAGATGATAAGCATTTGACTACATTTTCACGATAAGAATTGCAATATCAAATTATAAATTCCACTACTAGTTTAGGATACAGGTTTTATGGATTTTAAGAAAATCTGAGTAAATTTAATTAGTTTTGGTTTAAAATATTTTCGTAATTATATTTACATATTTCTAATCTATAGGCATACACTTTCTTTTATCTAAATTTATTCAAGAGTAATGAAAAATGTAATACAAAACGTATTAAACTCTGACTCTGTGGCCCATGAACTACAAAAAGAAATGTATATTTAAGGCAAATGCTTTAAAACCATTGTCATTTTGGTGAGATTCTTTTAGGAGTCACCGAAGAAAAAGTTAGATATTTACTTTGTTATTTGGTAGAGCATTTTCTTCAAACCTTGTTTGTTTTGTTTTATGAAGAGGGCGAGGGAGTGGTTGGGCATTGAAGAAGAAGTATGTTTCACCCAAAATGTGGTGACTGTGGTAGTGGGTAGGTAACACACAACTACAAATGTTCCTCCAAACCGACTCCTACCAAACTTTACTTTACCCTAACTTAACATGCAGTCAAGTTTATAATACTGATTGCTATACTGCAAGTATTTTATCTTGGAAGCCATTTAAAATACTTGTACACTTCTTTTTCCTACTTTTATTCTACTTCTGCACACGATTTCTTTTTTTTCTTTTTTGCTTTATATAGATGCTTTTGATTTACGTTAGGAGCTGGGGTGTGTGAAAATACTGCTAAGTAAAACTAACAATAGTATATACATTTTCTTTTGTCATCCCACTTTAATACAATGGAAACAATAGCAAAATATATGTACAAAAGATATATCTATCTATGTGTGTGTGTGTGTGTGTGTTAAAGAAAAAATGGCACGAGAGACCAAGAAAAGAGGCAGTAGTAGCAACGACAAAACCAGAGGAGTATAAGATATGAGACCAGTCCCTCGAAATTTAATTTATCAAATTTCCTATGATTGTGTGCACAGAATTTAATAAAAAGGAATGAAAAAAGCACCCAGTACAAAACTTAAAAATATGTATGAAGCTTTGCGAGGCAATGAGTAAAGTCTTTTGTTACCAAATTCAGAAGCACCAATGGAAAAAAACCCATTCACATCGTACTTCACCTACTTCTTCTTTGCTTGTGTCTGCAGCTATGCACACTCATCCGTATACTCTAGTTGTTCCTTCTGTTGCATTGTGAACAATGAATAATGCTCCTGTTTTATCATTGTTGCTGCTCTATGCTTTATGTGTCACACATGCATTTAAACAAAATTCACACACATACACGTAAACACACACAATCGCTTAAAAATCCTTGTTGACACTTTACTCTGTTGTCGGGGGAGAGGAAAGGCCAATTTATTAGCAGAACATTTCGTAAGCACAATTTAAATATTTTAGTCTTATGAATTTTGTGAGTTATAGAAAATATTGAAGATAGCACATAGATACGCTAAACGCATATGTAGTTAGGCATACTCGTAGATATACAATGGCATATATACGTAAGTATAGCAAAACAGAATTATTTGTGCATTTTTCAAACTTTATCGATGCAGTTCAAAGCGTATGAGCAGTGGAACAAATTTGCATGAATATAGAAACCTAAATTTAGATTTTTTTATGACTCGAAACTTTACATCTTTCAAAAATATATATTATATTTATACTCTGTGATCATTTAAGAAATTAAGCGCAGTGGTACCTCGACTGATCATAATGACGGGTTCAATAACAGTGTTATTACAACATTCCACTCAAATTCCCTACTGGGATTCAACAATATTTCGAATCATTGTTCTGATGGATTTGTCAAAACAACATTCACCTCAGATCAATTTCGGTAGATAGATATGTAAATATTGGATTTGGATTAGATTAATCGATTATCAATTTTTGGTCTTAAAAAGTCTAAGAGTAGATTTTTGTCCGAACGAAATTTTAGAATACACATTTAATAATTGTCTACGATGTAAACAATTCATTTAAGTCAAAAAATATATAAAATCGATATTGATTTTAGCTTGAGTAATTCCGAAAAATTTACTCTTTTTCAGAATGCCAAAATCTGAATATCTTGTCTATACCCGAAACAAACTCAACGAGAATTGCAACATAAAGGTACGTTTATAACGGGGGTCGGCAAGCTATACACATGCAATTGCTTCCTTACTCATACAACGACAAATTTGAGAGTAACTATCGCTCTCCCCATGATGATCGTGGGTAAAATTATTCCATCGTCGACACATCAACAAAAACTGAAATGGTAGTTTCACTGTCTGTGTTGTATTTTACTCTCTACTTTTTCTCACGAACAGCTCGGCGCCGAGCCCTGGTTTATGTACAAATCTTTATCCTGGTTAACCCGGATAATTGACTAATTCTATTTCCAGGGTTCCACATGGTCTTAATTTACCATATGACCTTGATATGTGAAGTGGAACTGAATTTGTACAGGGATTGTAAGTAGATAGCAAGAATCCTGATGATCCCTAAGTCGCCAGATGACAGGTCTGGAGCTAAACAAGGGGTCTTTATGAACCTTTGGCAAGGTGATAGGAGACCAGTGCACAGTGGTGTGAAGGGGTGACAAAAATGTTTCTATACAACTAATCGATCAATTTTTTTAGATTAGCTACATAATGAGTAAAAAGTATTGTAATCAAAAATTGTAAAAATTGGTCAACGCTTAGGCATAATCTCCATATAAATTTAAAGAAATTTTAAGATTTCAGATACATTTTTAATTGAAATGGACTGAAATTAGAGATCGCTTGTATTTAATGGATACCTGATGTCTTTGTAAAATACTTTTAATATGGACCTTACTCCCGATTTTACTTCTCTGGAGGGGATTCACCATATGCTTTCAATCGATTCTGCTGTAATTTTGAGATTGGGTAATAAGCTGATGTGTCAAAAATTGTCAGGATTGAAATGTTTTTCATATAGCCCCCATAGACGGTATTTCAAGACTTTTGCAAAAATTTTCACCAGATTTTGTTGTAATTTCTTGAAAAAAAATTGTCAAAATCAGTTTTACTCTTTGGCATGCCTCCCATTTAGAGGTAGCTAAACATTTTCCATAGGGGAAAAAGTTTGATAGTGGCAAGGAATGCCCTAAAAAGTATATTCGACAAAAAATTCTAAAGGAATGGACTCTAGGAGTTGAGTAAAAAATATAGATAGTACCATTAACCTAAAGATTCAATCTAGAAATCGTAGCTAAACACTTGGAATTTACAAATATTATAAACACATGTTATAATTAAAGTCGTACTTAATGTGAGTTTATACTGAATTCTCCTAAAAACATCACTTTAAAAGGAAGACGTATATTCCCCATTTAATTAAACCAAGCAAAATAAATCTCTATATCCTTTATAAAATGAAAATATTTGCATTAAAGTTGCTAAAACAGGCGACAATATTTCCGAATTTTTTATTCATTTTTTTCACGTCATTTGATGTTGAAATTGTATGAGTAATTTATATATTAATTAATAAATTAACAGTTTATGTATTTAGGTTTTACAGCTAATTTAATACCTTTTCAATCTAAGTCAAAATATTCCTAAATATTTCATTTTTTTTGGGGAAAGTGTCAAAGAAAAAAATATTAAAGTTAATTTTTTGAACAAAAGAAATTTATATTTACTTTATAGTACCATAGGAAAATATCATTAATTTAGCTTACTAAAAAATTAGCACTTTACGAATTGAGGCACCTAGTTCCATTTTTGTTTTTGTATTCAATTATTATAACAAATTCCGATACAAACTTATCTTTAAAATACCATAACTATTATTTCGATAAATTAAAAAAGGAATAAGAATCTTAATATATTATTAAAAGATAAAGAATATAAACATGAATGACAATTGCTTATATAATAACTTCTTTTGCCACACCCTCGGCAAACAAAATATCTTTTTTCAATATGAGATATATTGATTTTCTAATCCTTGGTGTCACTTTACGACAATGACTTCAAAATCTAATCAGTCATATAATCTCGTTGGCATACTTAATGACATAACAAAAACTTTTAGCGTGTGGTAAAATTCTGGACGAAATACCGATGACATCCACTGGACGCAATTTGTTTCTATGGATGCCAACAATTCGTGCCTGGCCATGTGTTGATTTCTAAAGACATTAAGTTGTCCTCGCACTAATACCCTTTGATGTCCTTGTGATATTTGTATTTGTTGATGTCACTCAAAGTGGCTATAATGTCAAAGTCGAAGTAAAAAACAAACAGAAAGAAAAACTTGGAAAAGAATATGACAGAATGCATAGGAAGTAGAAAAAAGAAATGTTGGCACAATCATTATTTGGGACATGGTTTGGTGGAGGCATGCCAGTGTCATTAGTCTTGGTAATATCATTCTCAGACTACATTTTATAAGTGTGTGTGTGTGTTAGAACCTTGAGATTTAACTTTGGTCAGAAGACAAATTATGAATTTAACGAAACTATCTGTACATTTGTGATCTATAGTATATTTATGCACATATTTTAATCTTTAATGTTCCAAAAATTGTGTGAAATATAATTGTTTCATTTGGCTGAGCTTTAAGGTTTAATTGCTAGTTCTGCGATCTAGTTTTAAAATGTTTTCTTTATAAATCCAAAAAATTTGAGCAATTTTTATTGTTTCATTTGTTTGATTTGTTTTTTTTTTTTTTTTGGTTTAATTGTATTCGATCCATTGTTTTAAATAATCAATAAATTTTTTATGAGTTTGAACACCATTTGCGTTAATTGGATTTAGAAAGTCAACAGACCTGTAAAGAAACAAAGAAAAATATATTTATTTAGTATATTTTTGTGTGAATAAATGCAAACAAATAAAATATGGAATTTTAAATTAGTTCATGATTTTTTGTTCCTTCCGTTATTTTCATTAATAATGTAAATAAATGAAATTATTTTATTCTTAATTTTTGAAAAATTGTTGCTCAATAATGTTCTTCTACAATAATGTACTTATTCAAGGATTTTTAAGGTATGTGAAGGATCTTAAAGGTACTTAAATGAGTGAACCGATATATCTTATTTTTACACGAGGTCTAATATTGACAAAAATTAGGGCAATAATAAGGACTAACTCTTTTTGGAATATTAGGAAGTGTCCGCTACATCGTCAGCTTAAAGTCCAACTAAGACTCATTCCAACAGTTCGTGTTATGCCTTTGGTTCAGTTTGCAAAATTTTTTAATCAGAACTTAGTACTTCGTACTAAATTTTCAGACTTTTAAGTTTTTCCCTTTTCGGAAAGAACCCTAATGAATTAGAAAATGCTTGTCTTTTATCCCAAAATTCTTACATTTTGAAGTTTACCGAGGAGGACATTAGTAAATCTAATGCATAATTAACCCACATCCAATTTTTATGTCGAAAACTACTTCAATATCTCCATATGTAAACCGTAGCAACCAACAGTGACCTCAATATCAAATTTCAGAATTTAAGCTCTATGCCTATACCAATTCCAAATTAAGTAACATTTTGTAAGCAGATCCAAAACAATGTACATATCTCCATCCTAGAAAATTATCCAAAATGAATACTATTTAGTACTTTTTGAACAATTATAGCACGTAATTTAAAAACCACTATAAGATGCCAACAGAGACCTTAATTTCAAATGTCGGGATTCTAGCTTTATGCATTCACTCAATACCAGTAACATATAATACATTAAAACAATTATAGTAGACATTTCCAAAACCACTTCCATATATTAACAACAGAAACCAATAGTGACATCTATATCAAATTTCAGGATTTCAGCTCTAGTATTTTATATACCAATATGATATTTGAGGATTCCAGTCCTATCCCCTCAACCAATGCCAAATTTAGTGTCATTTAGTACTTTTCCTACAAATTTAGTGTCATTTTATACTTTTCCTGCAAATATAGGTTGCATTTCCAAACCTCTGCTAGATCTCAAACATATATACCATCAGTAATCTAAGTATCAAATTTCAGAATTGTATCTATATCCCTCTTCCCAATATATATTAATACCATTCAGTAAGTTTCGACAAACTCCATACATTCAGGAGGACACTAATACAATTTTTAAACACTATCAGTTTACAAAGTGTACTTAAACCATCTCCTTATCGCAAACATACCATAAACAGGAACTTTAATACACACGTTCAAAATTCCAGCTTCATCCGTTCAACCAAAATCACATTTTGTTGAATTTAGTACCATTTAGTACAGTTGTTACACCTAGAACACATTACAAAAAACCACTACCTATGTCAACTCTAATTCAAAAAATGTTGTTCCCCAAATACCAAAAGATGAGAAATGTAGTGTCTTTCAGTACATGCTAAATTTCAAGATTCCAGCTTAGGCCATTACACCGAGGCGTCAATGAATCTGTTTGTAAAAATCCGGGATGGCTGCCTTGGTCGCCCTTCAAAAATCTTTAGAGAACAGTAAGAACCTCCTGATTTTTTACTTATAGTCTTAATAGTAGTAAAAACAACACAAATGTTGTCTTCACTGTCGTCAAGAAAACCTTAATAAATATATCCAGCAGTATTGTTCTGATATTCTTGAAACTTGTCACAGTCTTTAAATCGGTCGGTTTCTTTATATTTAAAATTGACTCTCAAGTCCACATTTTTTATTCATTGAGCATCATAAAGCTTTTGACATGAGTAAAATAATTGTTCCGCCTAAAGATATGCTACATATTTCTGATGGCATTTAATACACAAAACAAAGACAATTGGCAACGCAGAAATATATCATGATTTGAAATTACTCATATATTCAACTCAAAAGTATATAATTAGCATCTCCTAATACTAAACTTGAAGACCAATATTTCTTTCCTTATGTCGTGAATGGCTGATTTTCAAATTTACGTGTGTGAGTGTTTCTTGTGTTGTGTTTCTTCTGTGGTCAATTATTTGAAAATAATTCCATTGCGTCACCCTGTACATTATTTCATATAGCTCCCAAAAGTATGCTACCTTTTATAATTTGTCGTAACTAGAATGTTAATTATAATTGAGAATTTGGATCATATCTATAAAATACATAGCAAAACCTCTACAATGTGTCATATTGTAACCTGTAAAGTTGTGCTTTTTATTGTATTTGTTGTAATCCTGAATTGATTGATTGATATTTTTGTTTTTGTCTTTCATTCTCCTAAAATGTGAGAAAAAAAAGAAATAAAATGTTTATGAAATACAATAACAATAAAAGTTTAATATTTACTTATCAAAGTAAATTGAAGAAGTCAAAAACAATACGGGTGGAATAAAACAATAAAAACTCATGTTTGTTTTTCCGTTTTGTAATTTAGATTCTTTTTTCACTTAGCCCTAACGTTTAAGCTCTAGGTCTCTACAATAAAACAGGCGGCAGGTGTATATGTAATCATACCATATTTTAAATAAACCATAAAAGCATTATGTTGTTATGTACCTACACAATACAATCGTATACGATTTTACAATAAAATGACATTTTGTCGTTTACATTGTTTATCGTCAGCAGTGAAACTGTTCTACTTATAAACAAGAAGATTCCTATTATGGTTCCAATAAAATATGAAATCGTGAGGAGGTAAGTGTGTGTGTACATATGAATGTAGCTGAAGTTACCGTTGTTTTCAAACTCCATTCGAAAGTATAGGTACATACATGTATGTACATACGGTTTAGTGATATAGGTACACAATCCAATTGGTAGTGCCATTGGTTTTGAAGACCTCGGACCTCGGTGTGCAGCCAACTAGAAGTTGCCGTCTCTACGTTCAGAGCCATTAACCCGTCTTCCTAAAGTAGCACTAAAACAAGTGTATTCATTGGAAGCAATGTAGTTGTTATGGACAAAAAATCCATCACTACAAAAACAAAAACTTTGCTGTGAAAAAGATCTGCCAATAGCCATCATCCACACCAAATATGCCTGATGAGCCGCTTAACCAACGGCGAAACGCGTCGCATAGTGGTGAGTGTGTGATAGTGTCTATCTGGCTTTCATTTTCATTGCAAATTTCAGATCATTAAGCTCGTCTCGAAAGAGAAATCAAACACATAAATTATAAAATAAGAATGATTCTAAGATCTTGGCTTTTCAAAATAACCATATTACATGGTAATTTGGAGCGTGTTTTTTTTTTTATTAAAATGACTTTACAGCTCCCAGTTTAGTATATCATAAATATTTAATAATAATTTAAATTCAAAAACATTCTATCTAAATCACATTAAATATGTACATTTACTGAATAGCACATCTGAACCATTTACAATGTTCACATCCCTCTCTTTTTTTTGGCAAACGGAAATCGAAATATATTTACTTGAATTTGTTCTTTTATTTTTTTTTTTTGTTTCTTGTTAAAATGTGAATAGTTTTTGGGGAATTTTTTGAAATATGGTTTTATTTACGGTAATAATTTATGTGGGTGGAGTAAACACATACACATAAGAAAATATAAAGCTCTATGTATGTGTTTTTTCTATGCTTTTATTTATTGACTTTTATTGGAATGAAAGTTGTTACCAGACCAACAATTGTTCATGTTAGAAAAGTAAATTTTATTACATGGAAAAATATTTGGTCTGACCGGAAAAAGTTTTTAGTTGTGCCAAATTTAGGTCGTTTGAAAATCAATTAATATATATATATACATTTATTTTTTTATACCAGTACCAGCATCAAATGTTTTTAAAGTCTTTTAATCTATTCAGTTGGGAAATTTGGCTTCGACCTTAGACATACATATAACTGGATATTATCGTCATATGGGGTGGAGCGATAAGCTTATTTATTAAATAATCAATTTAAAGCTGGGCTGCCAAACAAGGTTTAAGTAGGTGAGGAAGATTTTGGTTATTCAGACATATACGACCTGTCAAAGAAACCAAACGAATTGAGCTTTCTGTTTGATCACTTTGAGATTCTGGTCGATGCTGATTTAAAGGAGAAGGGTTGCTCTTCAACAAGAGCTCACTTTTTTTAATCGTCCCTTGAATTTGTTTTCTTCTTATGACACTTTCGTAAAAAATCAATGTTTACGAAATAAATTATTTTTTTGTTTTTTTTTTGTTTTATTTAGTTTTATAAAAAAATAATAGAAATAAAATAAATAAAAAGTAAAAACAATAAGCCCATTATGAGAAGTTATTAAAATGATGAACTAATCAAATATAAATTCAGTCTTTTGTTTTAAATTGTGAAATAGTATAATACAATGTTCTCTTTGTGGATAGCTATGGACAGATAAAATAACACTGTCTTTCATTTGATATATTACTCGGCAATTTACTACTTTGTTTGGAACTTTGTGAGTCATCTGAATGAAGTTTTTCTATTCGCATGTAAAAATATAATATTTGACCCTGTAATGGATAAATAAAAGTTTCATAAAATGTATTGTTTAACGATGTCGATCTATCTGTCTCTGTGAAATCATGATACATCCCACATTATTTGACGTAGAGCTTCAAAATTTGGCAAAACAATTTGTATTGTGTCTAGGATGGTTGGTCCACGTTTTGGTATAGCCGGCTTATACCCCCCGATATTCGGTATTTTGATTTTTCACGGATTTGTTTAAAATTTGGTTTTTGTAGATCCTAATGGGTTCTAGCTCCGGTGGCGTAACATTGTCCATATTTTCCATATTTTTCTGATATTCGGTATTTTGATGATTTTTGACACATTTGTAGTTAGTATTTGTAGTTGGTAATGGGTTCTAGCTCCGGCGGCAGAACATTGAAAATGTAGGTCCACGTTTTCCCACGAAATTGTTTTAAATTGGGTATTTATGAAGATTTGGTAGATGACAATCCTGGAAGTATAAAATTGTCTATGGAGGTTCCCGTTTTGGTATGGCCCCATTCAACGGCCTCACCCACTTTATGGTTTTTTGAAAAGTTTAACAGAATTATCCAAACGGTCTTACTGGTATTTGTAGTTTAAAGTGGAACACGTTTTAATTCAGACACTTATATATAAAAATATTTTTTTTACACAAAGGTGCAGGTTATTAAAAGTTCGGCCGGAACTTTCGGAACTTAATGTATTTTTCTTGTTTTTGATAATTTGCATTATTTATAGTTATGGGCAATAGTTATGAATAAAAACAGTTTAAATAAATAGTTAAATATTACGAAAACTGTCATTTTTGTTTCTCTTTTATTATCCCTTTTTAAGATTAATACGATTTTGAGCAGGATTATTTTTTTAATGTATTTTTTTCAGCGGAATTTTGAAAAACTCATTAAGTGAATGGGCATATTTTCCCATTTTCGCAAAATAGAATTTCAATCCATTAATCCATGTAAAAGAGTAGTGAAATACCTATCTGACCGAGAATGTACTGCTTTGATTCTAGTACTAAAATGTACTTAAAATTTAATACTTTGCATTCAACAAACGGAATAATTTAGAGGTCTGAAATGTATAATTAGAAATTCTCATTTCAAGGTTACGAGAAGTTCTAAAATGGTGTTAAACTTTTAAAATGGTACTATTTAGTGTAACAAATAGTGATTGCAGTGTTAAATGTTTGTCTTAGGGTCGCTGTCCATATGTAGCCTTAACATGTGGAGATCGTTTTGGAAGTGTGTATTATAAATGTGGGTAAAGTACTAAATGTTATTAAAATTAGTCTTGGTTATAAATTTCTGAAATTTAATATTTAGATATTAATAAAGGCATTTGTGATTAAGATTTGGCGGTGGTTTGGTCGTATATAAAATCACTAAATGGAACTATATTTGTTATTGGGTGAAGGGATAGGGCTGGAATTCTCAAATTTGATATTGAGGTCTCCATTGGTATCTGGTAGTGGATTTGCGTACTATAATTGTTCGAGAAGTTTTAATGAAAATAATACTAATTTTGCGTCACTGTGGGTGTCTAGAATGGATATGAGTACTAAATGTTACTATCTTTGATATAGGGTAATAAAGTTGAAATTCTGAAACTCGATATTGAGATCACTGTTTGTTTTAGGGTTTAAATATGGAGACGTTGAAATAGTTTGAGACAGAAAAATTGGATTTGGGTCCATTGTGCAATGGTTTTACTAATATCCCCCTCGGTAAATTTAAAAACGAAAGAATTTGAAGACTTTTTGGTATAATATATACAAGTTTGAAAATTAAAATGAACATTTAGTAGAATGTATGAAGATTTGTTAAAAAAAGTTGTTAAACTGAACAAATTGTCCTTTTTAGTACCAAAAAGGTCTAACATGTAGTGTTGGAACAAATCTAAAATTTTAAGGTGGACTTTTCGCTGATGAAGTCACGAGCACTCGCTAATATTATAGGTACTTCTCGTACTGCCACCTATAGTCAACAAATAAGTTCAAAAATGCTATCGTTATATTTTTTAGAACAATTGAGTTAAAATGGTTTTAAATTTCGATACACTTCATTTTTTGTCTTATTATATTGTTTGTCAGATGGAGGGGGGAGTTAAAATGCATTTTCCCTCATATAAAGAAAAAAACATTTTTAAATTCTAAATTTTGTGTAAAAGTAGAATATATTCATAAATTATAAACAGCATTTTTAGTTTATCCATAGACGCCATAGTATGGTTAAAATTATACGTTGTTTTCGGAAAAAATATCACCAAAATATTAGAAATTTATTTGAATAATTTAAAACTAGAATTTAAAGATAAATTAAAATAAGTTGCTGAATTTGAAATATTCAAGGTTGACCTTGCATCTCGCACATTAATGCAACAAAGATGTTACACGTCATCTTTGTTGCAGTAATATAATAATATATCATTAATATATTAATAAAATATATCATTAATATATTAATATAATATATCATTATAATAAGCATTGAGGTGTATATTGTGCGGTTTAGCTAGAAACCCGACATGTTGGCCCTTTTTTAAATTAACGGCAACGCAGCTTCAAAGTAAATGATTTTTAATAATTCAAATTATGGGATTTTTACTTGAACACTTAATTCTAGCTAACTACATAGACGTTAATAGAAATAGTTTAGCAGGTCACCAGATATGTTTCAGTGATTGTAAAATATTTTTATTATTCCTATATGTCAATCACAATGTAACTTTATTTTAACTTTACTTTAAACTACTTCTATAAAATTTTTGCTGTGTGATTTGATTGCCATTTTTTTAACATTTACAACCACAGCACTAACACCCGAATACGATTAAAAAAAGTATTATAACTTTAAGACAAAAAAATGCACAAATGTATATGTGTATGTATTTGACTTAATTGTTACAGTCAGCAGATTAATAAAAAATATTCCGAGGGATATTTAAAAAAGAATTTCAATGAGTGTGTGAGTCTAATTAAATTCAGCTTAACAATGTATCATTATTATCTCATAGATATGCACATAATGAAAGAAGGATTTGCGATAAAAATACTTGGTCTTCACAGACTAGTAGTTGGGATAATGAATATTTGTTATATTATTTTATATATCTGGAATGAAATTTGAAAAAAAGAGAAAAAGAGAGCTCTAGAAACATAATCATTGTAACAAACAACTTTTTATTGAAGTATATATTTGTTTTTTTGTTGAGTTGCTACCTTATCCCATAGGGGGGATAGTTGAGTTAGAATCTAGAAATTTAACAAGAATGTCGGAGATATTTTTGCGGAATAAAGTAATCAGAAATGCAACCAGCCTCACTAATAATTCAATAAATTCTAAATAGAAGGCTACGTTTAGGCGAAGACGACCATGTGATACCCTAAAATACTATAATTTATGGAAAATATATTGAGCGAATCCTCAAGATATTGAGATGCAAAATTTGACTACTTAAGAAATCATTCGAAATAACAAGGTTCGGTATTAATATATTGTCGAAAATAGGGACCAATGTAAAGCTCTGAAGTGAAGTACAATTTTAAAGTGTTTGTGATTTTAGCGGGAGCATCAAATGAAAAGGAAATACCCTATACCCAACATGTTCTTCAAGGATGTCAAGATCTACTACAAGGATACTTTCGAGAAGTACGTTCGTCCATTTCGCTACTATTATAACTATTAAGTTATGATTGAAGTTAAAACTGTAAGATAAGAAAGAGAAATGAACGTTATAAAAACGAATAAAAATGCAAACAACAAAATAACATTTTTTGTGTTAAATTTTTATAAAAAATATAATCAGAAACTGCCTGGTTGCTGTTACAAACGGTTGGGATAAATGGAAGAGGCACACTAAAATTATTTCAGTTTCTCATTTTTATACCCCCCACCTTGGAAAGGAGGGTATATTAACTTTGTCATTCCGTTTGTAACATCCCTAAATATTCGTTTTAGACCCCATAAAGTATATATATTCATAATCAGCATAAAATTCTAAGTCGATTTAACGATGTCGATTTAACGTCTGTCTGTCCGTCTGTCTGTCTGTCCGTCTGTCTGTCTGTCCGTCTGTCTGTCTGTCTGTTGAAATCACGATACAGCCCACATTATTTGACGTAGAGCTCCAAAATTTAGCAGAGCTATTTGCATTGTGTCTAGGATGGTTGGTATTGAAAATGAGATATATCGGTCCACGTTCTGGTATAGTCCCCATATAACGGTACCTCCCGATATTCGGTATTTTGATGATTTATGCCACATTTTTTCACAGATTTGTCTTAAAATTGGTATTTGTAGGTCATAGCGGGTCCCTGAGCGTGTGGCAAAACATTGCATGTATAGGTCCACGTTGTGGTATAGCCCCCATATAAAGGTACCTCCCGATATTTAGTATTTTAGTTTTTTTTTACCACATTTTTTCACGGATTTGTCTTAAAATTGGTATTTGTAGGTCATAATGGGTTCCAGCTCCGGTGGCGAAACATTGTAATTATAGGTCCACGTTTTGGTATAGCCCCCATATAACGGTACCTCCCGATATTCGGTAATTTGATGATTTTTGCCACATTTTTTCAGGGATTTGTACGAAAATTGGTATTTGTTGGTCATAATTGGTTCCAGCTTCGGTGGCGAAACATTGCATGCATGGGTCCATGATTTGATATAACCCCCATATAACGGTACCTCCCGATATTCGGTATTTTGATGGTTTTTGCCACATTTTTTCAGGGATTTGTACGAAAATTGCTATTTGTTGGTCATAATTGGTTCCAGCTTCGGTGGCGAAACATTGCATGCATGGGTCCATGATTTGATATAACCCCCATATAACGGTACCTCCCGATATTCGGTATTTTGATGGTTTTTGCCACATTTTTTCACTGATTTGTCTAAAAATTGGTATTTGTGGGTCATAATGGGTTCCAGCTCCGGTGGCGAAACATTGTAATTATAGGTCCACGTTTTGGTATAGCCCCCATATAACGGTACCTCCCCATAATCGGCATTTTAAAGGTTTTTGCCACATTTCTTCTAATGTTTCTTTTACCCTAAGGTGGAGGGTATTAAAAGTTTGGCCCGGCCGAACTTAATGTTTTTTTACTTGTTTTCAATCGTTTTTATTCTTCGTAGTAATTTGTAAAGCTTAAGGATGCACGCCAGCGACCATATTTCCGTTTTAAAATTCACTTATGGACCTTTGCACTTCGATTAGGGAAAACTTTAAATAATACAACATGTCTTACTACATCAAAAGTACTTGCGGTTAAAAGAAAATTGTAGTATTTTTTACTCTAAAGTTATGGTCCATTTCATTCTCTATAACCCCGATCTCCGATGACCATCTAAAAACGTGTGTTTCTGCCCTGCTCTAAACTCTAACAGAATGCAACATTCAATTAATCTTGGCCTGCAAAACCGAAAAACGTTAATAGTTATGGTCCATTTCGTTCCACAAATATCCTATCCTGATCCTAGCTCTAGCTCATAGCTAGATAAACTCAGCGTGAGATTGCAAGATCTAAAACTACAGTGATCTATGAAGCCAATGTCTGTAGTGTATAATTAGTGTGGACAACATTTACAGACATTTGAAAAACTAATTATAACTATATTTTAAATAAAACATAGATAATTGCTAAAACATAATTATGTTTTTTTTTTTGTTTTATATTAGAATGTACATTTTTAATTGTCACATCTAACCTAAAACCCATGAACTTAGAAACAGGTGATAAGAATATGCATTCCTCAGATGCGTAATATGCATATCAACATACAGACATGAACCATAATTATGGCCCGAAATAAAAATACATAAACTGTTGATAAGCAACGTTTTCGAAATGCAAAGCGATGACATTCAGGTGAGTATTTTTTGGTATAAAAAGCCCAGACTTATTCGAAAACAGCAGTAGTCTTTGGTATTGGTTTTGATCGGTGTATCATCTCTAAACCGTAGACAGCTTTTGATCTCCAAAGTTGACGAATTGTTGCAACGTATAACAATGAAGTTCGCCATCGTATTGTTGGCCATTGTTGGCCTGGTGGCTGCCTATCCACCAAAATACGAAACCAAATATGCCGATAAGGACTTTTTGGCCAAGCAGAAATTCCTTTTCGAAATTGTTTATCGCGTTGAGGATCCATTGATGTTCGAGGAATACATCAAATTGGGCAAGACTTTCACCTACAACAAGGATGACTACATGGTAAGATGAAGAGTTCATGAGCAATATAAATCCCATATTGAACACAAGTATTTATTCGCAGCTCCCATCCACCTACAGCGGATATATGGAAAAATACTACAATGCCTACAAATATGGTGTGACTTTGCCCAAAGGTGAATTCTATGGCGCCATGATGGAACTCCATTTCGAACAATTCTATGGATTGTTCGACTTCTTCTACTATGCCAAGAACTGGGAAGTCTTCATGCGCAACGTTTGCTGGGCTCGTATGTACGCCAACGAAGGCATGTTCGTTCATGCCTTGACCATGGCTGTTATCCACCGTGACGACTTCGAAGGCTTAATGTTGCCCGCCATCTATGAAATCTTCCCTCAATACTTCTTCAACAGCAAATTCGTCTACGAAGCTGAGAAATTCGATTTTGATGTCTGGAGCAAATACATCATGTACGAGAAGGAATACAAAGACTTCATGTACAAGGACTACTCTAAATACTTCAAGGAATTCGACAACTACTACTACTTCTACACCAAGGACTTCAAGATGTGGCAATGGTGGAAACTCATGGGTATGGGTGAACACTGGTACTCTGAAAGCCACTTCATGATGCGCGACAACATGTACATGTTCAACAAGGACTCCAAATACTTGGACATGATTAAGGATGTTAAGATGTTCTACATGCCTGTTGACTACACCCGTGATGTCTACTTCTACAACAAAGAATCTGAGTTGTCCTATTTCACCGAGGATGTTGAATGGAACGCCTTCTGGTACTACTTCAACATGGACTATGCTCCTTATCTCGATGGTGAATCTTTCGGTTTGAAGAAGGATCGTCGTGGTGAATACTATTTCTATGTTGTGCGCCAATTGCTCGCCCGTTACTACATGGAACGTTTGTCTCATGGTTATGGTGAAATTCCCGAATTCTCCTTCTTCACTGAAATCGAATACGGTTACGATCCTCAGTTGATCAACTACAACGGTGTTGGCTTCTCCTACCGCAAGAACTACTACGAATACGAGACCTACGGCAACTTCGACTACATGTATGGCATTGTTAACTTCTTCACTCGTGTAGAAGAAATCATCACCCAAGGCTACTTCAAGACCCACGATGGCAAGATGATTGATTTGCGCAAACCTGAATCTATTGAATACCTCGGAGACATCATGCAAGGCAATGTTGATAATTATGACAAATACTTTGCCACTTTCTGGTACATGTATGCCCATATGTACTTCGCCCACACCGATGACACTGAGTTCTTCGTTCACCCCAACATTTTCTTGAACTACGAAACCATGATGCGCGATCCCATGTTCTACATGATCTACAAGAAGATCACCGATGTGTTCTTCGAATTCTACGAATATATCGATCCCTATACCCACAAGGACTTGTACTTCCCTGGAGTTGAAATTGAAGATGTTAAGGTCAGCGACTTGGTCACCTACTTCGATTTGTTCGACTTTGATGTCACCAACTTGTTGAACGACAAGATGACCTTCGTTGATGGTCAATTTGTCTGGGACAAGATGTTGATGGGCCGTCAAATGCGTCTTAACCACAAAGACTTCGAATTCGAATACACCATTAAGTCCGACAAGGATCAAAAGGTTGTTGTACGCGCCTTCTTGGGTCCCAAATTCGACGAACATGGCCGTATGTTGTCTTTGAAGGAAAACCGTGAGAACTTTGTTGAGATGGACGAATTCTACTATGAATTGAAGGCTGGTGTCAACACCTTCAAGCGCAGCTCCAAGGACTTCTACTGGACCACTGACGACCGCACCACCTACACTGAATTGTACAAATTCGTCATGATGGCCTATGAAGGCAAATACGAATTCCCCTTGGACTACTCCGAACCTCACTGCGGCTTCCCCGATCGTTTGGTCTTGCCCCGTGGTTGGGAAAAGGGTATGCCCATGCAATTCTTCTTCTTCGTCTATCCCTTCACTGCTTCGTACGAACCTTACACCTTCAACTACAACTACTCTTGCGGTATTGGCTCAGGCGTTCGTCACATCGATGAAATGCCTTTCGGCTATCCCTTCGACCGTGAGATCGATGAATTCGAATTCTTCGTACCCAACATGTTCTTCAAGGATGTCAAGATCTACTACAAGGATACTTTCGAGAAGTACTATGGCTTCAAGTACGATAAATTCGGTCATTTCGATTATAGCTACTATTATAACTATTAAGTTATGATAGAAGTTAAAACTGTAAGATAAGAAAGAGCAATGAACGTTATAAGAACGAATAAAAATGCAAAAAAAAAAAATTAAAAAAATAAAATAACATTTTTGTGTTTTTTTTTATGAAAAATATGATTTGGGGGATTGATCAGTGATTTTGGGTAATTCAATAATCAGAAACTGTCTGGTCACTATTTCAGTTCCACATTTTTTGCAGTCGCTTTTATTATTTGTGGTAATTTGTAAACGCTTAGGGGGATTCCCAACTATAATATAGCCTTTTTAAAATTCACCTTTGGGCCTTTCCACTTCGGGTAGGAAAGACTTTAAATAATACAACAACCGTTGTATGGAAGATTGTTTTTAAAGATATATATTTTTTTAAACAAATGGTTCAAGAAGTGGATACCCTTGTGAGGGTTTGTCGAAAAAATATATATTTTGTATGGTACATAAATGGTATGCAAATACCTTTTGTTCAAATACGCAAAATTAATTTTTAACTAAATTATTTCTTCGATCTTATATGATCGAAATTATTTTTTACTAATGTTGAGGTTTTTAATATTTAAGATTATTATTTATTGGAATATTTGGTCATGCAAGTAAAACAACTTTATTTCATTATTCTTTCCAACGTTTCGTTCGGTTCTCTACAACCTTTTCTGGAGCGTATTCTATTTAAAATTTCTATACATTACTTGATTTGTATAATATCAAAACTGGACTCCACAATACATAATAGATATAAAGAATAAAGAAAATATCATAGAAATCTGAGATCAATTCAATTTCAATAATATGTCACAAAACACTTTTAGGGCTATTGCAATACAATTACAAGTCTCATACAAAATTAGACCCTAGCCATAGATCGAAAATTCCACAACGAAATACTCCTACGCTCTTCATTGGGCATACAAAAAATGTTGTCATAGTGGGGAAGGTGAGCATTTTTTACGTTGCGTGGGCTATTAGTTACTTCTGTTAGGCTTAATATTATTGTTGCTATACCCCCCACCCTCCATACTGTGGAGGGTATATTAAGTTTATCATTCCGTTTGTAACACCTCGAAATATACATTTTAGACAAAAGTATATATATATATATATATATATATATATATATATATATATATATATATATATACATATATATATATATATATATATATATATATATATATATATATATATATATATATATATATATATATATATATATATATATATATATATATATATATTGGGCATACAAATATATATATATATATACTTTTGTGTAAAATGTATATTTCGAGGTGTTACAAACGGAATGATAAACTTAATATATATATATATATATATATATATATATATATATATATATATATATATATACATATATATATATATATATATATATATATATATATATATATATATATGCCTAGGCAGGTCCACGTCGTCTTATAGACCCTAATATAACGGATTTTATTTTTTGAAAATTGCCAAATTCGTTCCAATTGATGGATGGTATTCAAACTTCGGCCAGTCCGAAATTTCAGCTTTTATACTTGTTTTATAATAAAAAAGCAAATAAACGCCAAGAATGTTCTAACACAGGTGACCGTTGCGGAAAAATAGTGGTTACGGGTAATATAATGTCGGATACGTCAAAATGTGGCTCATTGAAAAAATAGTTTTGGACAGTATGTCGCTTGGGGAGATTTCCGTTTCCATTTATTTGGAGCTGATGTTGGTCTGTCCGTTTATCTGTCTATCTTGACTCCATATCTGTATAGGTCCACGCTTTGGTACAGCCACCATATAACGGTACCTTCCGATATTCGGTATTTTGATTATTTTTGTCACATTTTTTCACGGATTTGTCAAAAAAAAGGTGTTTGTTGGTCATTATGGGTTTTAGCTCAGGTGGCGAAACATTGCATGTATAGGTCCACGCTTTGGTATAACCGCCATATAACGGAACCCCCTTATATTCGGTATTTTGATTATTTTTGCCACATTTCTTCGCGGATTTGTCTAAAAATTGGTATTTTTGCGTCCTAATGGGTTCTAGCTCCTTTGGCGAAACATTGTATGAATAGGTCCACGATTTGGCATAGCTCCCATATAACGATACCTCCCGATATTCGGCATTTGGATGATTTTTGGCACATCTTCCCATGAATATGTCTAAAAATTGGTATTTGTGGGTCATAATGGGTTCTAATGATTCCTTTATCCTAAGGTGAAGGCTATTAAAAGTTCGGCACGGCCAAACTTAATGTTTTTTGCTTGTTCAATCCTAGCATATCTCTACATTCTTAGATCTTCTGTGAATTCTCTGTGTATATCAGTACCTCATCCCTCATCCCAGATCCAAATTACAAATTGACTACCCGAGTTTGAATATCATATTTCGATCACATTCAAACTAATGTTTGCTAAAAACGAAAATCGTTAGCTACCACCTCCTAAAAATCATATTTTTGAGAAATCGTCTGAGTAAGGGATTTTATTGTTAATGACGGAACGTGGAAATTTTGTAAATAGTTGTCAAAAACTCAAAAATCGCCGATTTTAAAAATATGTTTGTTAAAATATTTCGGGTCAAGAATCGCATTTTTTATATTTTGAAGGATATTCATTTGTTAATGGATATGCGATAATTTTCCTTTCGAGTTTTAATTACCTAATGAGATGGCATTGAAAAGTTAAACCTAGCGAAGTCACACGCAGTGCTTGTCGAACGATGATAAAAGAATGTATTGGTGCAAAATTGTGAAATGTTAAAATATTGTGAAGAGCGTATTGGCCAAAATTGGTCGAATTTTTAAAAGAATACTTTTAATATGTATTAAGAAAAAAACGTGGAGAATAACTTATTGATAACAAGTAAAAAGGCGTTAAGTTCGGCTAGCCCGGCTAACCCGGAATATCAGGTAGTACCGAAACATATGGGCTACAGCAAAACCGTTAGAAAATGAGTCTTAAATCATCAGAATACATAACATCGGAAGTACCGTTACATGGGGCTTATAATTACACGGGAAAAAATATAGACAATTTTTTGCCACAGGATGTAGAACCCGTTACAAACTCTGCGTATTGAAAATGTGGCTTAAATCGTCCAAATATCGAATATCGGGAGGTACAGTTATATGGGGGCTATACGAAAACGTGACCCCCTTTACGAACTTAAACCTACTATGTGTAAAATTTTAGCCTTCTCTCGTTCGAAAGATAGCCCGAGTACAACAGACTGACAGACGAACGTCGCTAAATAGACTTACACTTAAATGAGTCATTCGAGGAGTTACAAACGGAATGACATAATATAAATAATAATCAGAGGATTGTATGAATCAATTACAAGTACTTCCTAACATATTATCGAGTTCAAAAATTTATGGATTTTCTGAGAAAATGTTCTGTTTTCCAAAATATCGGCTGTCTTATATTATTCGAACAGTAGATTTTTATGTAAAATATTGTAATAGAAAAATTTTATTAAAAATATGTAATGAATTATTATTTTGGGCAATTTAATACAGTATTTATAACGGTATCGCTAACTAAATTAGGTGCAATTTGACGAATCAGGTTCCAAAAGAATACAAACACTCCAATTACGTATAGATCTCATATAGTCTCAAAAATAAACATGCATATCTCCATATTTCGAAGATATTTTGCATTTTGAATTCGCATTGGCTATAAAATAGTCCTAAGAAATTGATTCAATATCGGCCCACGTTTTGTAATTCTTAATTTGAAATTTTAATTGGTGGAACGCTTCTTTCTCCCGTTTAGATCTCGGATTTGGAATTTTCCCCATAGAACGGTAACCTCGAATTATTGGCATGTTGAACGGGTTATATTCCGAATTTTTTCAGATTGCTTAGCGGAATCACAACAATCACCAATTAAGCATACAATTTGGCCTTATATATATTTTTTTCTCTGTTTTCAAATGAAGAAGTATTTTAGTTCGACTGATATTAGAATTATTTCCCAATTCAAATTGCGAACACATCAAAACAATTATTTACAACTGGAGTTGATGTAACTTTTGTGGTAACACTATTCACCTCATAAACTCAGGGTTTTCCTTTGTTTTAATGCATTAGAGCAATTTTATAATGTATAACTAAAATCAGAAAATTATGAACAATGCAAAAATAGATGTGGTCTTCTAGAAACATATAAAAAAATTATATAACCTTTATTACGGCTGAAGAAATTGACAGAATATTGAAATTCCAAAGAGATATGAATAAGACTTTAAATTTCGCTTCACCTTTCAAAGTGTAAAAGCCAAGATCCTCCTAGCAACATAATACCTTATCACGAACACCACTGACACCTGCTCATACGCTACAACGGTGCATCGGGTCTAGCGGAAAGTGACACTGCTGTTATCAATTTCACGGATATGTATGGTTTAAAATTAATACATACAAATAAAAATTAGAACATTGGCATGCATCACATAACAATGCAGTTTAGTACTTGGGTATATAAAGCCTGGGACTCTACTGAAACAACGACAGTCTTTAGGTTTTGGTTTTGATCAGTGCATCATCTCTAATCCGTGGACAGTTTCTGTTGTTTAAAATTGACGAGTTGTGCTATTGCCAAGGACAGCCATGAAAATCACGATCGCCTTATTGGCCATTATTGGCCTGGTGGCAGTCAGTGCCTACCCACACAAGCCGGAGAAGAAGTATGCCAGTAAGGATTTCTTGGCCAAACAGAAATTCTTCTTCGAAATTGTCTATCGTGTTGAGGATCCCTTGATGTTCGAGGAATACATCAAATTGGGAAAGACCTTTACTTACGACAAGAGTGATTATGTGGTGAGTGCAAAATTATGATACCCAATTTTCTGAGCAGCATTTAATTGAAAAATTATATAAAATTTGTAACATCTAGCATCCTGAACAACGCAGCGTCTACATGGAGAAATTCTACAATGCCTACAAATATGGCGTGACTTTGCCCAAAGGTGAATTTTTCGGTTCTTTGGCTTTCACTCACTTTGAGCAAATGTATGGCTTGTTTGATTTCTTCTACTATGCCAAGAACTGGGAAGTCTTCCAACGCAATGTCTGCTGGGCCCGCATGCATTTCAACGAAGGCATGTTCGTCCAAGCATTGACCTTGGCCGTTATCCACCGTGATGACTTCGAAGGCTTGATGTTGCCCGCAATCTATGAAATCTTCCCACAATACTTCTTCAACAGCAAATTCGTCTACGAAGCTGAGAAATTCGATTATGATGTCTGGAGCAAATACATCATGTACGAGAAGGAATACAAGGACTTCATGTACAAGGACTACTCCCAATACTTCAAGAAATTCGACAACTACGAATACTTCTACACTAAGGACTTCAAGATGTGGCAATGGTGGAAACTCATGGGTTTGGGTGAACACTGGTACGCTGAAGGACATCACATGGAACGCGACAACATGTACATGTTCAACAAGGATTCCACATACTTGGATGTGATGAAGAATGTTAACATGTTCTACATGCCTGTTGACTACACCCGTGACGTTTACTTCTTCAACAAGGAATCTGAGTTGTCCTACTTCACCGAGGATGTTGAATGGAATTCATTCTGGTACTACTTCAATATGGATTACTTCCCCTACTTGGATGGCGATGATTTCGGTTTGAAGAAGGATCGTCGTGGTGAATACTACTTCTACGTTGTCCGTCAAATGCTCGCCCGTTACTACATGGAACGTTTGTCCCATGGCTTTGGTGAAATTCCCGAATTCTCCTTCTTCACTGAAGTCGAATACGGTTACGATCCTCAGTTGATCAACTACAACGGTGTTGGCTATTCTTACCGCAAGAACTACTACGAATACGAGACCTATGGCAACTTCGACTACATGTACTACATCATCAACTTCTTTACCCGTGTTGAAGAAATCATTACCCAGGGCTACTTCAAGACCTATGATGGCAAGATGATTGACATGCGTAAGCCTGAATCTATTGAATACCTCGGTGACATCATGCAAGGCAATTACGACAACTACGACAAATACTTTGCCACTTTCTGGTACATGTACGCCCATATGTACTTTGCCCATATCGATGACACCGAATTCTATGTCCACCCCAATGTTTTCTTGAACTACGAAACCATGATGCGAGATCCCATGTTCTACATGATCTACAAGAAGATCACCGATGTGTTCTTCCAATTCTACGAATACATTGAACCATACACCCACAAGGAATTGTACTTCCCTGGAGTTGAAATTGAGAGCGTTAAGGTCAGCGATTTGGTCACCTACTTCGATTTGTTCGATTTCGATGTCACCAACTTGTTGAACGACAAGATGACTTTCGTTGATGGTCACTTTGTCTGGGATAAGACCTTGTTGGCTCGTCAAATGCGTCTCAACCACAAAGACTTCGATTTCGAATACACCATCAAATCGGACAAGGACCAAAAGGTTGTTGTACGCGCCTTCTTGGGCCCTAAATACGATGAATATGGTCGCGTGTTGTCTTTGAAGGACAACCGTGAAAACTTCGTGGAAGTCGATGAATTCTATTATGAATTGAAATCTGGTGTCAACACCTTCAAGCGCAGCTCCAAGGACTTCTACTGGACCACTGACGACCGCACCACCTACACTGAATTGTACAAATTTGTTATGTTGGCCTACGAAGGCAAATACGAATTCCCCTTGGACTACTCCGAACCTCACTGCGGTTTCCCCGATCGTTTGGTCTTGCCTCGTGGTTGGGAAAAGGGTATGCCCATGCAATTCTTCTTCTTCGTCTACCCCTTCACTGCTTCGTACGAACCTTACTCTTACAACTACAACTACTCTTGCGGTGTTGGTTCTGGTGTTCGTCACATTGATGAGAAACCATTCGGTTATCCCTTCGATCGTGAAATCGATGAATTCGAATTCTTTGTCCCCAACATGTACTTCAAGGACGTTAAGATCTACTACGAAGACACCTTCGAAAAGTACTACGGATTCAAGTACGATAAGTTCGGTACCTTTGATCATAGCTACTATTATAACCACTAAATATAGCTGAATATTCTCAAGACTGTGCTGTGTTGAGGCATAGAACAATGGTATGTGATAATGTGAATTGTTTTTTAACAAATAGAAAGCAATAAATAAATGAGAAAAATAACAAAAATGATGTGTTTCTATTGTTGCTATCCTCTATATTTTTATGTGGGATTTTAAGAGATATACAACCAGTGTGATAGTGTATATCAGGTGATTAATAATTTTGTACGAGTGTATGTAACACTTTGACAAGTCTGGGAGGTGAAAAATTCCGTTTGGCAAAAAAAGCCTTAATTAGTATTTTACGAACTTCAAAGTGTGGATAGATTGTGAGTCCAACTTTTGAATTTGAAGTGCAACATGAAATCACCAAATTTAACTATTGTCGCTTGTGTAGCTTAGTTTTAAGATGTTGTATCTTCACTCAAATCGAATCAGGAATATTTTCTGTTTCTATAACACGACTTCTTGAATCGGGGGATAAGTACAAATATATAAATTCTATCAATAAAATATTGATATTTATGCGAATTGTTCTTAATTGGAATTGTTATTTTTTAAAACATTGCTAAAAAAGAATTGAAGGGGTAAGTTCGCAAAACAAAATAAGCCAAACAATGAAAGGGTTTGACAGGAACAAAACTAAAGGTCCCTAGGAACGGGAACTGAGTCAAAATAAAAAGCAAATTAAGCACTGCTTGAGAAATGTGAGATGGCGACAAACAAGAAAAAGAAAACTAATGAAAATAATGGTTTTGTGGGGAAAATAAAATATAAAAATATTAATTTGGGATTGTATGAAAAATTCATTTATTTTCTATTAAATATTTTTTATTGTGTACCAAATGGTAGAAATCTAAAACCTTAAACATATATTAATTGAATTCAAAATTGTTCTGGCAACATTTAAAATATCGCGAATCAGGAAATATCGTTATAAGTATGTCATCCCATTATTGCTCGTGCATCTATTGCTCTGATCCCGAAATTGCAATAATCTAACAGGTTTTTATTATTTTGCTTACAAATAAAATAACAGACTAATGCTAAGGGTACATACGATTTTCGATTCAACAACTAACCGACTTTTGGTGTTAAAATCAACATATGCCCATAGTGAAGTCTAGTTTTATACTCACCGCCTTGAAAAGGAGGGTATATTTACTTTGTCATTCCCTAAATTTGTTTGTTGAAATCACGATACAGTCCACATTCTTTGACGTAGAGCTTCAAAATTTGGCAGAACAATTTTTATTGTATCTGGGATGGTTGGTATGGAAAATGTGATATAACAGTCCATGTTTTAGTATAGTCCCCATACAACGTTACATCCCGATATTCCGTATTTTAATGATTTTTGCTACATTTTTCCACGGATTTGTCCAAAAATTTGTATTTTTAGTTCGTAATGGGTTCTAGCTCTATGACGGAACATAGTATGTAGAAGTCCACGGTTTCGTATAGCTACGATATACTTTGATGATGGCAAAACCATCATGTAGATTATAATGGGTTCTGTGGCACGAAATTACGCACGAAATTGTTTCAAATTTGGTATTAAGAGAGATTTGGAAGATGGCAATCTTTAAGGTTTAAAATTATCTATAGAGGTTCCCCCTTTTGGTATTGCCCCATAAAACGGACTTACTCACTTTATGGTTTTTGAAAAGTTTATCAACTTTGTCCAAACGGTGTTACTGGTATTTGTAGTTTAAAGTGGAACACATTTGAATTCAGATTATTCTTCTATATCTATAAAATAGGAAAACGTTTGTATGTTTGTTTGTTTGTTTGTAATTTATGGACTCGAAAACCGCTGAATAGATTTTCCTGAAAATTTCCATTTATACTGCACCATCGCCTGAAAGTAACATAGGCTATATACATTTTTTAATTTCCACTTGGAACTGGAGATATAGCATCAGAATCGGAGGTACCTCCCAAAAATTTAGATTTTATATGAAGATACAGTCTCGGTTCAGATTTGGATATAGCTCCCATATATATTTTCGACCGATTTCGTTCATTTGATGCCTCAAACACAATATGAATGTTCGATTCCAATGAAATTTGGATTGTGTGACGGAATTTAATCCGAAAATAAGTTTGTCAAATTATATTGAAATCGGTTCAGATTTGGATATAGCTCCCATATATATATATATATATATTTGGCCTATTTCAAGCATTTGATGCACCAAACACGCTATGTATACCCAATTTCAATGAAATTTGAAACGTGTGATAGATTTTATCTAAAAAATTGATTTCCCAAATTATATTGAAATCGGTTCAGATTTGGATATAGCTCCCATATACATTTCGGCCAATTTCATGTATTTGGTGGACCAAACACGATATGTATTTCCAATCGTAATGAAATTTAAAATAAGTAACGGAATTGGGAGCCAAAATTAATTTGTCAAATTAAATTGAAATCGGTTAAGATTTGGATATATATTTTCGATCGATTTCATGTATTTGATGCACCAAACACGCTATGTATCTCTAATTTCAAAGAAATTTGGAATGTGTAGCGGAAATTAAAACAAATATACATTTGTCAAATTATATTAAAATCGGTTCAGATTTGGATATAGCTGCCATATATATTTTCCGCCGATTTCACATATTTGATGCACAAAACACGATACGTATTTCCGATTCCAATGAAATTCGGCATGGGTGGCTAAATTTGGTACAAAAATAAATTTGACAAATTATATTCAAATACGCTCAGATTTGATTATAGCTCCTATATATATACTCAGCCGATTTCACATATTTGATGCACCCAAAGCGAGAGAGACAAAATCTGGCACCAGAAAAAATTGCCAAATTATATTGAAATCAGTTGAGGTTTGGATATAGCTAACATATATATTTCGGCCGATTTCATACATGTTATGCACCAAACACGATATATAAGACCGATTCCAACGAAATTCAGAATGTGTGGCGGAATTTGGTTACAATAATAAATGTGACAAATTAATTGGAAATTAGTTAAGATTTGGATATAGCTCCCATATATGTATTATCGGCCGATTTCACATATTTGACGCACCAATTTCAATGAAATATGAAAGGTGTGACGGAGTTTGGTGTAAAAGTAATTTCTTTAAAATTATATTTAAATCGGATCAGATTGGGATATGATTTTAATAAGAACCATTGACCCACAACGCCTTAGGCTAACATTAAAAAACAACATAACAATTGATTTGAAATACGCTTATTAGGGCGAAGTATGTTGCTATCTCAAATTCACTAATTGCAATAGAAATGCCACTCAACTTCAAAAGATTGCAGTTTACTGCACGCTTGGTATTTGCTATGAAATAAATAAATCCGAAGGACAAACCCTTCGTGTATGTATGTCATGTTACTGATTTTCTAATGGTTTTGGTTATTTACGCATTAAAGTAGTGCAATATTTTTTTATTAATTTAATTTTTAAATTTGTTTTTTTTTTAACCAACATATATTCGTAAATAAAATTTTGAATGCATATAAAATCAAAAGGGGTAGCGAAGCGCACCGGGTTCAGTTAGTTTTTATATAAAAATGTTTTCTTTACCCAAAGGTGGAGGGTATTAAAAGTTCGGCCTGGCCGAACATAATGTTTTTTACTTGTTACATTATTAATCGGCTAAATATAGCTACTTCTTCGTTAGACATATCATTGTCAAAAGTATTGGTTAATGTTAAACGACTGCTAAATATGGGTTAGGACATTGTATTGTAAATATAGTATATCCATATAGTTCAGCTCATGTGATTGAAATAGTTCGTTTTTTTTTTTTTTTTTTTTTTTTTTTTTTTTTTTGTAGTTGGTTGTAGAAGGAGATAGGTTACCAGAAGGATTGGACCGAATTTTAATTTTAATTTTATTTTTAACTAATGTTAGATAACTAATGTTCGAGACTTATCGTTAGCACCCGCCAGCCAGAGATACCGACGAGCGTATAAACCTAGATTGACCTGAAACGGAGAGTCCTATAAAAATTTAAGTTTTGATGTTTATTTTTCCTTTAAATTTTTGTTTTAAGAAAAGGATAACAAAACAAAAGTATTTAGCACAGAGGAGTCACATTTTTAGTAACATGAATAACATGCTGAAGCGGATTCGTAATCATTCGGTCACTAATCTTAATTTAGTAAACTCGTTTGACTGATCCACTTCATACGCTCTTTCCAATGAATTGTTCAATAGAACTAGTTCATTCTTGAAATATACAACACCATTAGGAAATATTTATTTGATAATAATTTATTTTTTACTAGGAAGTAGTATTTTTGAACAATGGAAGAAGGTACAATGCACCCGTCATTATATGACAAATTTTACGGACGGCTCTTTTGACATATTTGACGTGTACAGCTTAGATGGGACGTATTTCGTTAAATAAAGGATGATTGTTAGATATTATCATTTTTAAAACAGCTCACGAAGATTTCGTGTTTTATTGTCAAAATGCAAGATCTTCGTACTTGCATGACTTGTCGTTTCAACACCAACACAGCCTAAAAATGGACTTACTGTGAGGTGAGTTTGGTGAACTTTTTATTTCAGGTTGTAGATCCGTCAATTGTCCGCCTAGATTCCTTTAAACTAGCCAAACACATTGGAAGACAAAATTGAAGCATTTATTCGTGATATACCAGCCGAAATGTTGGAAAGAGTATGACAAAATTGGACTAGCGGATGGACTATTTGAGACGCAGTCTCGGTAAACTTTAACATAAAAAAATCTTTAAACTTTAAACTATATGGAGCGTACTAATAACTCATAAAAAGGTTTCAGACATATTTCTATATTTTACGTGTTCAATGTCTTTCCATAGCTCTTAAAAAATCACCCTTTGGCAGTTTTTAGCTTTAATTTCCAAACAACAATTCCACAGTCTTTTTTATTTTTAGTTTGGCGTTGTTTATATTTCATTAAAATTCAAACAACAGATGCCAAAGTAGCAATGAGATTATGGAATTAGAGGAGCAGTCCCAATAATTAGACCAAGTGATAATGCGCTTAAGAAATAATAAAAATAAAAAAAAAACAATATTATCGCGGGGTCAAAATGTCCATTTTAATGCTCGAAAGTTTATCAAAAAATTGCTGAACATGGTCTGTCAGTAAAATCAAAATCAAAACCCTGCATTCGCAAATAAACCATTCGAGGGAAGACAATCTCTGAACAACAGAATGTTTAAAAATTAAATTTTTAGATCAAAAACTCAATATGAAATTAATTTTTGTTCTCTTGTTCATTTTTGGTCTAATTGCTGCGGCAGTCAGTGAAAATAAAAATGAAACAAAATACGCCGATCCAGATTTTTTACTTAAACAAAAATTTCTGCTAGAAATTGTTTATCGTGTTGAGGATCCTTTAATGTTCGAGGAATACATTAAATTGGGCAAAACTTTCAATTACAATGAGGATGACTACACGGTAAGTAATGGTATGACAACGTAAAAGAATCATGAATAATCATATCAACGTTTTCATTTTTTTACAACAGTTCCCTGAACACCACAGTGAATATATGAAGAAATTCTACAATGCCTACAAATATGGTGTTACTTTGCCCAAAGGCGAATACTTCGGCTCCCTGGCCTACACGCACTTCGAGCAGATGTATGGATTATTTGAATTCTTCTACTATGCCAAGAACTGGGAAGTTTTCCAACGTAATGTCTGCTGGGCCCGTTTGTATGCCAACGAAGGCATGTTTGTTCAAGCATTGACCTTGGCTGTTATCCACCGCGATGACTTCGAAGGCCTAATGTTGCCTCACATATATGAAATTTTTCCTCAACACTTCTTCAATGACAGATTCATTTATAAGGCTGAGAAGTTTGACTACGATGTCTGGAGTAAATACGTAATGTACGAAAAGAAATACAAGGACTTCCTTTACGAGGATAAATCCAAAAAACAGAAGCAGTTCAATAGCAAAGATTACTTTTACACAAAAGACTGGACATTTTGGAAATGGTGGAAACTCATGGGTATGAGTGAAGATTGGTACAGTACTGCGTACTTTATGTTACACGACAGCATGCGCATGTTTGTCGATAACTCGATCTACACTGATGTCATGTTTAATATGAAAATGGTGTACATGCCTGTTGGCTTTACTCGTGATACCCCCTATTTCTTCAACAAGGAATCTGCATTGTCTTATTTTACGGAGGATGTGGAATGGAACTCATTTTGGTATTATTTTAACATGGACTACTTCCCATATCTGAATGGCACAGAATTTGGCCTGAAGAAGGATCGTCGTGGCGAATACTATTTCTATGTGGTCCGTCAAATGCTTGCCCGTTACTATATGGAACGGTTGTCGCATGGTTCCGGAGAGATTCCGAAATTCAATTTTTTCACTAAAATTCAATACGGTTATATATATATGCGTCGGTTATTCCTACCGCAAGAATTATTACGAATATGGAAGCAATGAGAACCCTGATTATATGTACAACATTCTGAATTTCTTCAGACGTGTGGATACAATTATTACTCAAGGATATTTTAAGACCCACGAGGGCAAGGAGATTGATATGCGGAAGCCTGAATCCATTGCATACCTCGGCGATATGATGCAAGGCAACACTGACAATTATGACAAATATTTCGCCACCTTGTGGTGCATGTATGCCCATATGTATCTGGCCAATATTGAAGACGGCGATTTGTATGTACAACCAAATATCTTCCTAAACTACGAAACAATGATGCGAGATCCCATGTTTTACATGGTCTACAAGAAAATCACCGATGTCTTTGACAAATTCTATGATCACATTGAACCCTACACCTACGAGGATTTGCATTTCCCTGGTGTTGTCATTGAAAACGTAAATGTCAGTAAATTGATTACTTTCTTTGACTTATTCGATTTTGACGTAACAAATTTGCTGAATGACAAGATGCTCTTTGTGGATGGCCAATTCCAGTGGGACAAGACTTTATTGGCCCGTCAAATGGTACTTAGTCACCGTGACTTTGATTTCGAGTACAGCATTAAATCACGAAAAGAAGAGAGGGTTGTAATACGAGCATTCTTGGGACCAAAATATGATGAGTTTGGTCGAATCATTTCTTTGAATGAAAATCGTGAAAATTTTGTAGAAATTGATAGTTTTATCTATGAATTGAAAACTGGGGTCAATTCCATAAAGCGCAGTTCAAAGGACATCACATGGACGTCAGATGATAGCCTTACATACACTGAACTATACCAATTGGTAACGATGGCTTACGAAGGTAAACACAAATTAGCCTTAAATAATTTTAAGCCCCATAGTTCCTTTCCCAATCGTTTGTTGTTGCCACGTGGTTGGGAGAAGGGCATGCCTATGCAATTCCTTTTCTATGTATATCCCTCCCGTACTACATCCCATAAACCGCTCTCCAGCAACTTCAGCAGCGGCAGACGCCACATTGATGAAAAACCCTATGGTTTTCCCTTGGATCGCCGAATTAATGAATTCGAATTTTTTGATTTCTTTGTACCCAATATGTTGCTTAAGGATGTTAAAATTTATCATGAATATGTTCTTTAACTGTAAATAAATATTAACAATAAAATTTAAATATATGACAAAAACAAAACAGTGCTATTTGTTTCAGACTTCTCTTATTTTATTCAAGTGTGTCTTTTTCGAGTCGAGCTTGCTGGGAAAAATCAAAAACCAAGATGTATTATTAAGCGGCGCTTTATTTTAGGCATATTTAGTATATTCTCGGTAATGCATTTGAGAAATTTATACCAGAAAAAGACCGCCTCGTTAGATATCTTAAGGTGCAAGTACATAAAAAGCTTCAAGTCATGGCTAGGCATATTAATGTCAAATTATAATGGAAAATGACGGCAGGATTTTAGTGCGGCGCTGTAAACCCCTTATGAAATGTCACAAAATATGGCTAGCTATGCCTTCAAGCTTCTTATGCACTTACACCTTTACTTCATATTTTTAAAATTGCCGTGTTTATGCAGTTTTATTTTCTAACTAAAGTTTTTTCTTTTCTTGCAATTTAACTAAAGAGGTAGAACTGGTATTTAAGTAAAACCGGATATATAGTTTATCTATTCTTCTAGTAATGGTTTATCATACGAAAAAATTCCTAGGTAGTTAACAAGTAACAGTTTATGTAAATGCATTTATAATAAAGAAAAGTCATAAAAAACTAGCAGCAGGGTTGGCTGTACAACATAAATAGAAAGGAATATAATAACGGCATGTTATGATTTGTAATTTGATATAAATGAAAGCTTTTGTACCGCTTTTAAGTCTGAATAGAAACTGTTTGCTGGGTTACAAAATTAACATACAATTTGATATTGTGCGAAAAAATAAAACCACGAAAACATAACCTAATATATAGTTTTTAAATTGATATTTGTAGAGCTCCAGGTGTTACAGCTTGGAGTTTGACATAAACCTACCAAACAGTGTGTAGAGTTTACAAATCACATAAATACTTTAAACCATGCTAAATCTTGCACAAACAAAAATTAGCACTGATATCTGGTGACCTCGTTGCAAATAATTATCTATGTTGTTAATCCTTTTCGGGTGTTCAAATTTCATTCTATAATTTAAAATACGTTTTCTCGAATCTGATTTTTATTGAGATTTTTTACTCTTGAGCGATATGTCAAAATTGAAAATATACATACACAAATCTACATTCCAAACGGCTGATGTAATAAGAATATATAGTTATGTGCATAACTTGGGCATCTTATCGAACATTTCGTCATTTGCATGGGAAATTCCAAAAAATGTTGTCAAATGGTTCAATAATCTGAAACTAATGGAAGTAAGTATTTCGTAAGATTGCTTTGGCATAGTTTGAAATTAAAATTAAATTTCGAATCAAGATAATTTGGTTAGAGTGTAAATACTGATGTTACTCTATAAAGTCTTGCATGATACAATAAATGCAAGTAGTAGCAAAACCCAGATGACTCTACAGTTATACTAGTGTCAAATTCGATATGACACGATTTAATTCAATCTTTAAACCTTTCCACCACGCACAAATCATTTGTTTGGTCCAAGGACGATTTGTTATACAGGGTAAGATGAACTTCAGACTACTGTCATTTTTAAGCCACTCATCCGACAGCCGTTAAAATTATTATTGTTTACAAGCGTAAAACAACATTTTGGTGAAAATTTTCCAGAAAAAAGTTATTCGTGATGGAATTCTAGCGTGATGGTGTGATTTCTTTATATTTGGCTGGAAAACCACAAGTGGCTATCGTTAGAGCACTCCAGCATTTAAATGTGAATAAATCTTTTGTGTCTCGTACCATCGCTTGTTACCGTGATACTGGTAGCGTAGCCCGACGTCGAGGAAGTGGACGGAAGAAACACACGTCGCAGAGGCCGAAAAAATGGCTCGGAGTAAAGTCATTGAAATTCAGAGTGTGACGGTTGCATTGACCGTTTGAAGGCCATAATACGTGCCAAAGGTGACCAATACGAACAAATCTAAACCTTTTCCAAAATTTGATGCTATTTCCGACATTTTTTGCTTTCATTTAATAAAATTAAAAAAAAATTAAAATTGTGGCGTTTAACTTTGTTGTAGTTTTTTTATCTCACCCTGTATATACCGCAGATATGCCATTTTATTAAAATAAATTATTATTTAAAATATTAACCCTTTATTGAGGAGATACCGAAGGAATGAACTGATATTATCTACTTCTAAATATTTGTAATTATGTGAAATTTTTGAAAATGTTGGATATTTGAGGTCCGTTACGATAAATTCCGAATTTAACTAGAGCCACGAATTTAACAGAGAAAATAACATAGCTATGTTAACTTAACAGAGCTACATAAAAATTGTTTTTTCCTTAATATTTTTGATTTTTAATTACTTATCGTATAAAAACGCTAACAAAATGTATTATATAATCATAATTAAATTATATTCCAAATATCGTAAGGCAACATACACCTATTAACTCGTAGCACAATACTATGTGCCAGGACAAGTATACACCAAACTGTGCCTTCCAGGACAATTCTGCGGCATGGGTATCTACGGAAAGCTTATGAAGTCTACTATCCATTGGCATTAACAAAATTATAGGAAGGTCCGGCCAGTTCCGAGGTATATGGTCATTTCTGGAGGTATCCTTGGAACAGGACAACTCCATTGGCCAATATGCCTTCCAGGACAATTCTGCCGGCACAATATGGGTATCTACGGAAAGCTTATGAAGTCTACTATCCATTGGCATTAACAAAATTATAGGAAGGTCCGGCCAGTTCCGAGGTATATGGTCATTTCTGGAGGTATCCTTGGAACAGGATAACTCCATTGGCCAATATGCCTTCCAGGACAATTCTGCCGGCACAATATGGGTATCTACGGAAAGCTTATGAAGTCTACTATCCATTGGCATTAAGAAAAAATATGCGGAAAAAAATTGTTGGGATCTGGATTTGAACCCGGACCACTGTCAGCAAAGTGAGTGGGTGTGTTACATCACACACACACAGATTCTAAGGTATTTGGGCATTTCGGACGAATTTTTTTTTAAGTATAAATTCAATACAAAATGTACGTACAGTCAGTTAGATGTTGACGGAACAATTTGGTCATTAGAGAAAAGTGTCCCGACCCGGAATTGAACCCGGACCCGGCAGAATTGTCCTGGAAGGCATATTGGCCAATGGAGTTATCCTGTTCCAAGGATACCTCCAGAAATGACCATATACCTCGGAACTGGCCGGACCTTCCTATAATTTTGTTAATGCCAATGGATAGTAGACTTCATAAGCTTTCCGTAGATACCCATATTGTGCCGGCAGAATTGTCCTGGAAGGCATATTGGCCAATGGAGTTATCCTGTTCCAAGGATACCTCCAAAAAAGACCATATACCTCGGAACTGGCCGGACCTTCCTATAATTTTGTTAATGCCAATGGATAGTAGACTTCATAAGCTTTCCGTAGATACCCATATTGTGCCGGCAGAATTGTCCTGGAAGGCATATTGGCCAATGGAGTTATCCTGTTCCAAGGATACCTCCAGAAATGACCATATACCTCGGAACTGGCCGGACCTTCCTATAATTTTGTTAATGCCAATGGATAGTAGACTTCATAAGCTTTCCGTAGATACCCATATTGTGCCGGCAGAATTGTCCTGGAAGGCATATTGGCCAATGGAGTTATCCTGTTCCAAGGATACCTCCAGAAATGACCATATACCTCGGAACTGGCCGGACCTTCCTATAATTTTGTTAATGCCAATGGATAGTAGACTTCATAAGCTTTCCGTAGATACCCATATTGTGCCGGCAGAATTGTCCTGGAAGGCATATTGGCCAATGGAGTTATCCTGTTCCAAGGATACCTCCAGAAATGACCATATACCTCGGAACTGGCCGGACCTTCCTATAATTTTGTTAATGCCAATGGATAGTAGACTTCATAGGCTTTCCGTAGATACCCATATTGTGCCGGCAGAATTGTCCTGGAAGGCATATTGGCCAATGGAGTTATCCTGTTCCAAGGATACCTCCAGAAATGACCATATACCTCGGAACTGGCCGGACCTTCCTATAATTTTGTTAATGCCAATGGATAGTAGACTTCATAAGCTTTCCGTAGATACCCATATTGTGCCGGCAGAATTGTCCTGGAAGGCATATTGGCCAATGGAGTTATCCTGTTCCAAGGATACCTCCAGAAATGACCATATACCTCGGAACTGGCCGGACCTTCCTATAATTTTGTTAATGCCAATGGATAGTAGACTTCATAAGCTTTCCGTAGATACCCATATTGTGCCGGCAGAATTGTCCTGGAAGGCATATTGGCCAATGGAGTTATCCTGTTCCAAGGATACCTCCAGAAATGACCATATACCTCGGAACTGGCCGGACCTTCCTATAAATTTGTTAATGCCAATGGATAGTAGACTTCATAGGCTTTCCGTAGATACCCATATTGTGCCGGCAGAATTGTCCTGGAAGGCATATTGGCCAATGGAGTTATCCTGTTCCAAGGATACCTCCAGAAATGACCATATACCTCGGAACTGGCCGGACCTTCCTATAATTTTGTTAACGCCAATGGATAGTAGACTTCATAAGCTTTCCGTAGATACCCATATTGTGCCGGCAGAATTGTCCTGGAAGGCATATTGGCCAATGGAGTTATCCTGTTCCAAGGATACCTCCAGAAATGACCATATACCTCGGAACTGGCCGGACCTTCCTATAATTTTGTTAATGCCAATGGATAGTAGACTTCATAAGCTTTCCGTAGATACCCATATTGTGCCGGCAGAATTGTCCTGGAAGGCATATTGGCCAATGGAGTTATCCTGTTCCAAGGATACCTCCAAAAAAGACCATATACCTCGGAACTGGCCGGACCTTCCTATAATTTTGTTAATGCCAATGGATAGTAGACTTCATAAGCTTTCCGTAGATACCCATATTGTGCCGGCAGAATTGTCCTGGAAGGCATATTGGCCAATGGAGTTATCCTGTTCCAAGGATACCTCCAGAAATGACCATATACCTCGGAACTGGCCGGACCTTCCTATAATTTTGTTAATGCCAATGGATAGTAGACTTCATAAGCTTTCCGTAGATACCCATATTGTGCCGGCAGAATTGTCCTGGAAGGCACAGTTTGGTGTAAACTTGTCCTGGCACATAGTATTGTGCTACGAGTTAATAGGTGTATGTTGCCTTACGATCTTTGGAATATAATTTAATTATGATTATATAATACATTTTGTTAGCGTTTTTATACGATAAGTAATTAAAAATCAAAAATATTAAGGAAAAAACAATTTTTATGTAGCTCTGTTAAGTTAACATAGCTATGTTATTTTCTCTGTTAAATTCGTGGCTCTAGTTAAATTCGGAATTTATCGTAACGGACCTGGATATTTGCATGTGCAAAATTTGAAGAATATCGAATATTTACTTATAATTTTAACCTTTTGTGGGGAAGGTTCGAGAATGAGTGAGCCAAATAATTCTATATCACATCACATCAGTTATCTGGTTCAGTCAAATATTTTGATAAACCAAGTTTGAAAAGAATCGCAGAATTGCATGTTATGAAAGATATAATTATTCAAAATTTTGACTCTTTGTGGGGAAGGTACCAGAAGGAGTGAACCGATATATCCCATCTTCAGTTTCAGTTCTTGTGTTAGTGAAAATATTGGAATGTGTGCATCTTAGAATGAATGGGAAGTAAGCATTTAATGATCGTTTTGGTTATTCAAAATTAATCCTTTGTAAATGGAAGGTGCTAGAAGGAGCGTGACGATATCTACCATCTTCACAACAGATCTTGTGTTAGTAAAAATCCCTATAAATACTCCAAATATCCTGACACTGATTTGCTCGCAGAAAAGTGTTTTTGTAAATGGTATTGTACAAGAAGTTTAAAATCTGTCAAATACAACTTGCTCCCATTTCGCAGCATAACCAACTTTTTATTTACACATGCATACAAAAAAGATTGACGAATTATCTAAAAACAAGTAAAAAAGCTGTAAGTTCGGCCGAACTTTTAATACCCTCCATCATTTGGTACAAATTTGGCAATTTCCAAAAAAAAAAAAAAAAATAAATAAATAAAATCCGTTAAGAATTCTGTTAAAACCTTAAAAATACCGAATGCTTATACGACGACGTGGACCTGCATAGGCAACTTTTTTCATAAGTTATTACAATATTTACATGCGAGACTTGAAGAAAAATCTGTTTATAATGTAGCTAAAATCATCAAAATTCCGAATATGGGGGGTACCGTTATACGTAGACGTGGACCTGCACAGACAATTTTCTAGCATGGGCTGAAATATCCATTACGAACTTCACATGCGAAATTTGAAACAATCCCGGTAAACGGTGTCGCTAAAATCATCAAAATGGGGGGTACGGTATATGGGGGCTATATGAAGACGTGGACCTACATGGTCCTGCAGTATCTATTACGAACTTCAAATACCAAATTCGGAACAATTCCGCTAAATAATGTCGCTAAAATCATCAAAATACCGAATATCGGGGGGTACCGTTATATGGGGGCTACACGAAGACGTAGACCTGCACAGATAATTTTCTGTCTTACGCTGTAGTATCCCTTAAGAACTTCAAATGCCAAATTTGAAACAATTCCGGTGAATAATGTCGCTAAAATCATCAAAATACCGAATCTCTGGAGGTACCGTTATATGGGAGCTATATGATAACTTGGACCTACATGGCCCATTTACGAACTTAACCTGCCTACTGGCAAAATATACATGTGTGGAAAATTTTAGCCTTCTATCTCAATTTGTTCGAAAGACAGACACACAGACAGACAGACGGACATGGCTAAATCGTCTTAGAATTTTACGCTGATCAAGAATATATATACTTTGTTGGGTCTGACATGAGTATTTCGAGGAGTTACAAACGGAATGACAAAATTAATATACCCTCCATAGTATGGTGGAGGGTATAAAAAAGGAGTCAAAACATGCAGAATGGAGTTCTTACATAAATCCGTCTCCTTTTAAGAGAGTAACTACTCCCATAAGTGACCTAGGTAAGGACACATTGTTGAGCAACTTCGAGGACACAATGTTACCTTTGAAACAGTAAGAGAAAGGATAAAAATAACAAATTTATTTGTACTTTGCCATTTTTATCAACAAAAAGTTATCTTAGACTCTTTAAATAGACGGACTTTTATTTAAAGTTGTTTTTCCATCGCCTAATATGGTAGAGTTAAATATTTTAGAAAAAAAAATATATAAATTAACAACATGCCTAGAAATTGTTGAGATATTTAAAGATTCAAATTAGAAAAATATAAATTATTACATAACAATAATGTATTCAAACATTTCATATCAAACATCTACAATTTACTTTTTCTTAAGAAAATGATTAGTGTCTCAAACTGAATAATCGACTTTAATGTCAAAAGTAATAATTCGAATATTATAAAAGTTGTGTTTCTCAAGCCTAATTAAACAAAATAAATATCTCTATAAAGAAATAATATTTTTAAGATCCTCCTAGCAACAATTAGTACAATAATCATAAAATACATAACGACACGAAATTGCATGCAAAGTGAAACTGCAATTGATGTGGCTGTTATCAAATTTATGCTACAAAAAGCATGTCAACAACAACATTTGACAAAGTGCAGATAAAGACGATGCTACCTGGGGAATTATAAGAAAAACAATTCTTTTCTTTTTTTGGTGAAAAATGAAATTGCTAGAAAGCTTATCAACAATTTCACATAAAAATTAACTGACCTCAAAATTAAGGAGTCAAAAGATAATCTCAAATAACAAATGTATGGGGGCCAGTCCAGCCGATCACAGTATAAATAGCCCAACATTTTAGCAACATATCAACAGTCTTTAGGTATTGGTTTTGATCAGAGCATCATCTCTAATCCGTGGACAGTTTCATTTCTGTAAAGTCGACGAATATTGCCAAAGCAAGGACAACAATGAAAATCACCATCGCCTTATTGGCCATCATTGGCCTGGTGGCTGTTAGTGCCTACCCACATAAGAAGGAAACCAAATACGCCGATAAGGACTTTTTGGCCAAGCAAAAGTTCCTCTTCGAAATTGTTTACCGTGTTGAGGATCCTTTGATGTTCGAGGAATACATCAAATTGGGCAAGACTTTCACCTACCACGAGGAGGACTACACCGTAAGTTAACATATGACAATAAAAAAAATTATCACTAATTTAAATCCTTTATTTTTCTTCTACAGTTCCCTGAACACCACAGCGAATATATGAAGAAATTCTACAATGCCTACAAATATGGCGTGACTTTGCCCAAGGGTGAATACTTCGGTTCCTTGGCCTTCACCCACTTCGAACAAATGTACGGCTTGTTTGAATTCTTCTACTATGCCAAGGACTGGGATGTCTTCCAACGCAATGTCTGCTGGGCCCGTATGTACTTCAACGAAGGCATGTTTGTTCAAGCTTTGACTTTGGCCGTTATGCACCGTGATGACTTCGGAGGCTTGATGTTGCCCGCCGTCTACGAAATCTTCCCTCAATACTTCTTCAACAGCAAATTCATCTACGAAGCTGAGAAATTCGATTTCGATGTCTGGAGCAAATACGCCATGTACGAGAAGGAATACAAAGACTTCATGTACAAGGACTACTCCAAATACTTCAAGGAATTCGACAACTATTACTACTTCTACACCAAGGACTTCAAGTTGTGGCAATGGTGGAAACTCATGGGTATGGGTGAACACTGGTATGCCGAAGAACACTTCATGATGCGCGACAATATGTACATGTTCAACAAGGACTCCAAATACTTGGACATGATCAAGGATGTTAAGATGTTCTACATGCCTGTTGACTACACCCGTGACGTTTACTTCTTCAACAAGGAATCTGAGTTGTCCTACTTCACCGAAGATGTTGAATGGAACTCATTCTGGTACTACTTCAACATGGAGTACTTCCCCTACATGGATGGCAAAGAATTCGGTTTGAAGAAGGATCGTCGTGGTGAATACTACTTCTACGTTGTCCGTCAAATGCTCGCCCGTTACTACATGGAACGTTTGTCTCATGGTTATGGTGAAATTCCCGAATTCTCCTTCTTCACTGAAGTCGAATACGGTTACGATCCTCAGTTGATCAACTACAACGGTGTTGGCTATTCTTACCGCAAGAACTACTACGAATACGAGACCTATGGCAACTTCGACTACATGTACTACATCATCAACTTCTTTACCCGTGTTGAAGAAATCATTACCCAGGGCTACTTCAAGACCTATGATGGCAAGATGATTGACATGCGCAAACCTGAATCCATTGAATACCTCGGTGACATCATGCAAGGCAATTACGATAACTACGACAAATACTTCGCCTCCTTCTGGTACATGTATGCCCATATGTACTTCGCCCACACCGATGACAGCGAATTCTACGTTTACCCCAGTGTCTTCTTGAACTACGAAACCATGATGCGCGATCCCATGTTCTACATGATCTACAAGAAGATCACCGATGTGTTCTTCCAATTCTACGAATACATTGATCCCTACACCCACAAGGACTTGTACTTCCCTGGAGTTGAAATTGAGAGCGTTAAGGTCAGCGATTTGGTCACCTACTTCGATTTGTTCGATTTCGATGTCACCAACTTGTTGAACGACAAGATGACCTTCGTTGATGGCCACTTTGTCTGGGACAAGATGTTGATGGGTCGTCAAATGCGTCTCAACCACAAAGACTTCGATTTCGAATACACCATCAAATCGGATAAGGATCAAAAGGTTGTTGTACGCGCCTTCTTGGGTCCCAAATATGACGAATTCGGTCGCATGTATTCTTTGAATGAAAATCGCGAAAACTTCGTAGAAATCGATGAATTCTACTATGAATTGAAGGCTGGTGTCAACACCTTCAAGCGCAGCTCTAAGGAATTCCAATGGACCTACAACGACCGCACCACCTACACTGAATTGTACAAATTCGTCATGATGGCCTACGAAGGTAAATACGAATACCCCTTGGACTATGCCGAAAACTTCTGCGGCTTCCCTGACCGTTTGGTTTTGCCCCGTGGTTGGGAGAAGGGTATGCCCATGCAATTCTTCTTCTTCGTCTATCCCTACACTGCTTCGTACGAACCTTACTCCTACAACTCCAACTACTCTTGTGGTGTTGGTTCTGGTGTTCGTCACATTGATGAGAAACCATTCGGTTATCCCTTCGATCGTGAAATCGATGAATTCGAATTCTTTGTCCCCAACATGTACTTCAAGGACGTTAAGATCTACTATGAAGACACCTTCGAAAAGTACTATGGTTTCAAGTACGATAAATTCGGACATTTTGATTATAGCTACTATTATAATTATTAACTTGTTGTATGAGGTAGGGATGTGTGGTAAAGCGTTGTAAAATATAATGCATTAAACAAAAAATATAATAAAAAAAATTAACAAAAAAAAAAAAACATAAATGGCTTTCGTATTTGTTGTGGGAATAATTTTTGGGAAATATGAAAAAAAAAAACAGAAGAACAATAAAGGTTTTTCGGAAGTTCTGACTGATAGTGTGCGAAAAGAGCTAAACAATAATGACAAGGAATCGAATGAAATGAGTTTTTATGGTGACAAAAAGTACCATATCATTACAATAAGTTAATGGCTAAATTGTGAAATATTGCATGAGAATCACTGTTGTACGGAGGGAAATAAGTCTATGAACGCATAGAGCTAGAAATTTAAATTTTTATGAAAGTGTATTTGGAGAATTTTAATTTTGACAGGAAAAAAGAAGCTAAGTTCCATTTCCCATTTGGAAGGAACAAAATCTAAAAAAAAATTAAAAACTTTTGAACTTCAGGTATTACAGTTTGCTCATGGTATGGGTCAATGAATATAACTAAAAAAATAACTCATTTTGCACATAAGAACCTTTGGCATTGAGAGGTGTAACACAAATGTATTTAAAGCGGGCGATTTGATTTTGAAATTTTGTTTTAAACGCTTACGTAATACCCGATGTATGGTTAACAATACTAACACTGGCTACTATGGTTAAATACGCAAGATCAATATTTTCAAACGAATCAAATATAAGTAGGAAAATGTTCGAAATCAATTTAATCTTCAAAATTTTACAAATTGCAACAATTGATTTCGGGCATTTTATCCATAAAGATAGAATTCCATTATTTGTCAGATTGGAAAGGGTTTTACATAACTTGTTGTTTAAGAAGTGTTTAGTTTCAAGGTGAGTGTTTAGTTTCAGGGCACGATGAGTGGTAAAAGATTACTTCTATAACTTCTTTAATTAAGATTATGTATAAAATTGTCTAAAATGTGAACCACTGCACAGTGAAGCCTTAGATTTCTACTTCATTTTCATGCTACTGTAGTTTTAAGTAGATAAATGTGTATAAAAGGAGAATGATCTTAGAAGAAATCATCCATTCTTCTGGTAATAATTAAATGCTTAACATCAAATAACCCAAGCTTGTCCAAGTTGATGGATATATATATATATATATATATATATATATATATATATATATATATATATATATATATATATATATATATATATATATATATATATATATATGTATATATATATATATATATATATATATATATATATATATATATATAAATTTGAATATGAATATGCCGATTGAAACAACAGACCGCACCTGAGCGGTGCGCAAGCATAGTCACTTACGGAATTTTAAGTTTAATTGTAGTAATTACACAATTAATTTATTGGCCAAGATTAACCGATTTATTATTGTAACTCAATTCCGGGGGGTATATACAAATCTGAACCGATTTCAATATAATTTGGCAAATATATTCTCTGATTAAGTCACGGCACTCATTCTGTGTGTTTGGAGACTGTATCTGTAATCGATCAATAGATATGTGCCTATAAAATCTAATTTTTTAGGAGGTACCTTCGATTCTGATGCTATATCTACAGTTATAAGTGGAATTTCTAAATTTTATATAGCCTATGTTACTTTCAGGCGATGTTGTAGTATACTTGGAAATTTTTTAGGAAAATCTGTGCAGCGGGTTTCGAGTCCATAAATTAGAAACAAACGAACAAACTTTACCCTCTTTTATAGATATAGAAGATTGCTTTAATCTAGCCTCACGTTTTTCTAAATTAAATTATTCTAGAAAAGGCTACATTTTCTTTTGCTATTATAGTTTAATTTTCATATTCAAATTTAGCAAAAGCCAATGCCATTTTTTTAATATATTTTGACTTCCGTTATGATTTTTCAAACTGTTGACCCTTATCCATTTCGTATCTGAGATAACAAGTCTGATATGAATAATACAACATGCCAGATTGAGACTATATCGAATACTTTCTTCACTTGATAATTTTTGATAATTATTTTGGAAAATGTTGAAATGCGAAAGAGGTACAAGATATAGAGGACCGAAATATTCATTATTCACACTGTACTAATGTGGATAAAACATTGGGATCTTGATGAAAATCGAAAGCATATTTTGGTACCAGATGGAATAAACCACATTTACCATATTTACATTAGGTCTAAAGTTGGTAGAAATATCGATTGCGATCGCAGGCTTGTTTCGAATGGTATAAGGGTTGTAATTACTAAAAGAGCTTTCCGCCTGTGCGGGAGGTAGCAAAAGGTGTGGACCAATAAATTCCTTATTCACACCAGGTCTCTAGTTGGGAGAAATATTTTGATATAATTAAGTAATATAATTAAATGTGACCCTTTGTGTCGGAGGTACCAGAAGTAGTGGGCAAATGTTTATATCCCATCTCAATTTCCCACCAGATTATATATCAAAAAAATATTGGAATGTGTGAAGTCTGAAGAAAATCGGATGATTTTGGGAATTTTATAAGCGTTTTGGTAATTTAAAATGTTGTTAAAATGTTGGGGAAGGTATCGGAAGGAGTCGTTCGATATTGTTTATTTTCGAGCCGAACCTTGCACATATAAAATATAGGACCTGCAAAATGGGAAAAAAAATCGATGATACTTCCAAAATTTTTTGTAGCAGACACCGAAAGGATTGGACAGATATTGCCCATCTCCTAACTTGATCTATGTTAATGTTCCTATGTATTAAGTTTGGATACTTCATTTGAGAGATATATTGCACACCAGCCAGACAGACGGAATTCGATTGACCAAAAGACATTTAATCTAAATCTGTATCCATAAGGCTGAGGGTATAAAAATTATAAGAAAAGTGTAAAGACAACGAATATATAGTAAGGTTCAAAGGAGACAACAATCACTTCCAATATTGTGAAAAACAATTCTGGAATATATCAAACGCAGTGGAAACGTATGCAAAAATATTTACATATTTTCTCAAAATCTGCTAAAGCACCAATTTTAAAATACTTATTGAATCAGTTTCACCTCCAAATGCAACTTCATATTTATTTTAAATGTATGCCAAAGCGTAGCTCAAGAATAAAACAAAACAAATATTAAAACAAAATTAAACTCAAAAAATTCCATGGAAGATTATAGGGAGCAATTTTCACCTATTATATAGGATTCGTATTGATTGTTCTGGGTCCAATATAAAAGGGACTGGTACTCATAACAATTTGTAAGAACAAAGTTTTGTGAGTTTACAACTCATTCCAAAATTAAAAAGTTTGTTTTTATTAGTTTACAAGCAAGTGCCCGAGTGTTAAGAGGAATTTTTTTACCCCAAATAGAATGTATTAAATAACTGACCACAATTTATTAATATCAAGTTATAAATTGGATGAATAATTTCCACCTTTCAACCCTAAATCAATCCTAATGCCAAAATCAACACTATTTTTCAGACTTGACTTGATTCAAACTTCAAGGTTCTTTCTCTATCCGTTTATATAATTCCAAATGGTACTAAATATAGTGCACTTTAGTACTTCTGGTACACATATCCTTAAGATTTCGAAAAAACACTTTTGTTTGTTTATCCTCTGAAACATCAAGGACTCTCACTCCAAAATTTAGATTTCTTGCTCTATTTCTTCCCCAAAGTACCAAAGTTAATACTATTTGGTAATTTCCGTACTTTTAGTAGGTATTTCCAAGTTTCCAGCCATATATCAACCAATTCGCACAAAAGATGGTCCTAATTCTAAATTTTAGACATCCAACTCAATTAATTACCCAAATACCAAATTTAGTACAATTTAGTACTTTTTAGTACGTAATTCCAAAACCATTTTATGTCTCAAACCTACACACGAACGTCGACCACAATTAAAATTTTAGTGCTATTTAATACCTTTCATACATCTACGGTACATATTTCTAATACCCCCTGCAACACTACGCACCTATTCCAAAACACCAAAACTCAGAAATCTAACTATTCCTACGATCAATACTAAATGTTGTACCCTTCTTGCCTTTTGTACTCTAGTGGTACTTATTTCCAAATTTTAGGCTTCCAACTCTACCGGTTTAGCCCAAACTTAAATTGTACCAAATTTAGTACCATTTAGTATACATAAGTACCAATTTCCAAAACCACCTACAATTTAATAGTAATCTTAGTTCCAAAGTTCAGGATTCCAACTCTATTGGTTCACCCAAATCCAAATGATAATTTATGTACAGGAACGGTACTAGATTTGGTACAATTTGGATTTGGGTGAATCAGAGTTTGAATACTGAAATTTGGAACTAACATTTTTTTATTTATTTATTTATTTTTTTAATTACGTCCATACCCCATTCCTACACTCTGCCAGTAATGTTAATTTAAAATTTAAGGACTAAATTTTAGTACCTTTCGTTTTTTTCTAGTGAGAATTTCCAAAATCCCTTTGGTACATCCATCACACACTCAATAAGCGACCCTTATTCCAAATTAAAGAGTTCAGCTCTACTGCTTCGTCAAATACAAATGGTATCATATTTAGTACCTTTTAGACTTTCGTACCGTTCTAGTGCGAATTTCAAAAACCAGGCATATCTGACCCTTTCGGACAAAAAGTGACCATTACCCAAAATTTCAAGATTCTAGCTTCAGCCGTTTCGTGTGGGCGTTGATAAATCATTAGGTCAGTCAGTCAGTAAATTACTTTGGTATTTCATAATTATAGGTTTAACAATTGTATTGTGGAAGAGGGGTTTAGAATAAGGCAGATTTTTCCAATTACAAAATTTTTAATAGATAACACCGAATTATAAATAATTAAAATTTTCATAGCATAAAGTTGAATTTCAACATCGCCTAACATTTTCATTCCTCTTTCGCAAAAAACTAGACCCAAATTTAATATATGCAATGATTAATAATAAAAAAGTGCACAGCAACTAGCAACGAGATATGATTAATCAGATGTAGCCCTTATGGAAAAATCATCTGCTATCTAGAATAGACCACATCACCTGACAACGACATACATTTTACCTGACTTGACCCTTATAAAACAATTCAGATTATTAAATAATTTTGTATAGAATCTATTATAAAATATGACATCATATGTTAAAATCAAAAAAAAAAACAAAAAGAACAAACAAAAACAATAATGCAATATTAATTAAATCTTATGATTGCACTCGACGTTCAAACAAACAATATGCAGAGATAAGACTTAGAGACTGCCAAAACTAAAGTCATTCCAAGAATTGGGTATAAATTGAAGATCGAATAAGCCTAAATCGGCAGACTTCGAATAAACATTGCCATCTAAGCAAGACTACCAAGACTGTGAAAGGACAATGAAGATTTGTATCGCATTACTGGCCATTGTTGGTCTGGTGGCTGTAAGTGCCTACCCACACAAATCGGACACCGCCTATGCCGACAAGGACTTTTTGGCCAAGCAAAAGTTCCTCTTCGAAATTGTTTACCGCGTTGAGGATCCTTTGATGTTCGAGGAGTACATCAAATTGGGCAAGACTTTCACCTACCACGAGGATGACTACACCGTAAGTTTACATATGACAATAAACAAATTATCACCAATTCACTCCCTTTTCTTCTACAGTTCCCTGAACACCACAGCGAATATATGAAGAAATTCTACAATGCCTACAAATATGGTGTGACTTTGCCCAAGGGTGAATACTTCGGTTCCCTGGCCTTCACCCACTTCGAACAAATGTATGGCTTGTTTGAATTCTTCTACTATGCCAAGGACTGGGATGTCTTCCAACGCAATGTCTGCTGGGCCCGTATGTACTTCAACGAAGGCATGTTTGTTCAAGCTTTAACTTTGGCCGTTATGCACCGTGATGACTTCGGAGGCTTGATGTTGCCCGCCGTCTACGAAATCTTCCCTCAATACTTCTTCAACAGCAAATTCATCTACGAAGCTGAGAAATTCGATTTCGATGTCTGGAGCAAATACGCCATGTACGAGAAGGAATACAAAGACTTCATGTACAAGGACTACTCCAAATACTTCAAGGAATTCGACAACTACTACTACTTCTACACCAAGGACTTCAAGTTGTGGCAATGGTGGAAACTCATGGGTATGGGTGAACACTGGTATGCCGAAGAACACTTCATGATGCGCGACAATATGTACATGTTCAACAAGGACTCCAAATACTTGGATATGTTCAAGGATGTTAAGATGTTCTACATGCCTGTTGACTACACCCGTGACGTTTACTTCTTCAACAAGGAATCTGAGTTGTCCTACTTCACCGAGGATGTTGAATGGAATTCATTCTGGTACTACTTCAACATGGAGTACTTCCCCTACATGGATGGCAAAGAATTCGGTTTGAAGAAGGATCGTCGTGGTGAATACTACTTCTACGTTGTTCGTCAAATGCTCGCCCGTTACTACATGGAACGTTTGTCCCATGGCTTTGGCGAAATTCCCGAATTCTCCTTCTTCACTGAAGTCGAATACGGTTACGATCCTCAGTTGATCAACTACAACGGTGTTGGCTATTCTTACCGCAAGAACTACTACGAATACGAGACCTATGGCAACTTCGACTACATGTACTACATCATCAACTTCTTTACCCGTGTTGAAGAAATCATTACCCAGGGCTACTTCAAGACCTATGATGGCAAGATGATTGACATGCGCAAACCTGAATCCATTGAATACCTCGGTGACATCATGCAAGGCAATTACGATAACTACGACAAATACTTTGCCACTTTCTGGTACATGTACGCCCATATGTACTTCGCCCACACCGATGACAGCGAATTCTACGTTTACCCCAGTGTCTTCTTGAACTACGAAACCATGATGCGCGATCCCATGTTCTACATGATCTACAAGAAGATCACCGATGTGTTCTTCCAATTCTACGAATACATTGATCCCTACACCCACAAGGACTTGTACTTCCCTGGAGTTGAAATTGAGAGCGTTAAGGTCAGCGATTTGGTCACCTACTTCGATTTGTTCGATTTTGATGTCACCAACTTGTTGAACGACAAGATGACCTTCGTTGATGGTCACTTCGTCTGGGACAAAACTTTGTTGGGTCGTCAAATGCGTCTCAACCACAAAGACTTCGATTTCGAATACACCATCAAATCGGACAAGGATCAAAAGGTTGTTGTACGCGCCTTCTTGGGTCCCAAATATGACGAATTCGGTCGCATGTATTCTTTGAATGAAAATCGCGAAAACTTCGTAGAAATCGATGAATTCTACTATGAATTGAAGGCTGGTGTCAACACCTTCAAGCGCAGCTCTAAGGAATTCCAATGGACCTACAACGACCGCACCACCTACACTGAATTGTACAAATTCGTCATGATGGCCTACGAAGGTAAATACGAATACCCCTTGGACTATGCTGAGAAATTCTGTGGCTTCCCCGATCGTTTGATCTTGCCTCGTGGTTGGGAAAAGGGCATGCCCATGCAATTCTTCTTCTTCGTCTATCCCTACACTGCCTCATACGAACCTTACTCCTACAACTCCAACTACTCCTGTGGTGTTGGTTCTGGTGTTCGTCACATTGATGAGAAACCCTTCGGTTATCCCTTCGATCGCGAAATCGATGAATTCGAGTTCTTTGTACCCAACATGTACTTCAAGGACGTCAAGATCTACTACAAAGACACCTTCGAAAAGTACTATGGCCACAAGTACGAGAAATTCGGAACATTTGATTATAATTACTACTACAAATATTGATTTGAATAAATCGTGAGGATGTCTGTGTTATAGTTGTATAAAAATAGAAAAAATGTAAAGCGAATAAAACATAATGAAATATTAAAATATTTTGTGTTTATCTTTTTTTTAAATATTTTTGTTTTAAATATTTGTTTGGAAATGTCGAAAAGGTGGGATCATAGTTATTACATTTCTAAATGCAACTCGATTTTGAGTGATTACTGTGTGCCCTTTTGCATTGTACCTACAGCAAAATTCTACGTTTTGTCCAGGATTTCTTTGCATTTATAAATTAATCTTTTTCTAAAAATGTTAATTCTAATAAAATTGGTAATTAGAAAATTAACCAATAATTCAAGTTGATACCTGATATTTAACGATGTACCAACTTCTTATTTTAAACAAGTAATGGATTTGTCATTATTAATTGAACCGCTAGATACTTTCAAGGTAACCCTATATTCTAAAAATTAAAACTTCGTTAAAATACGTTGCCTTTGTTTTTTTTTAACCGGGCTATTTTCTTAATATTTAAAAATTTTAGATATTTTGCTTTATATGCGATATATTGGATATGAGCATTAATGTAACGGTCAGAAGTAACATTTTCGTGCATTTGTGATTTCGACAGAATTTAAAATATTCGCAGCTTAGTGAAAATTTTCTTATTTTTTACATAAAAGTTATGGTCTCCTTTACACGCTAAATATTGTCCGATGACCAAACAAAATGTTTTGACCAGCCCTGAACTCTAGCCCCATGCTTAATTCCGCGTTGATTGGTCTATAATTGCGACCTGTACTGCAAATTCAGGAAAATTTTCTATTTTTGGTCCATTTCCACCCCTAAGTATTATGCGATCAACTCCAAAAACTATTGGGTTCTACTTTGACCCTAACCCCACCTCCATTTTCAAATTCATGAGGATCAGACCATAATTGCGACCTGTGGAGTGATTTCAAATTAACATGGACAGACGGGCAGACGGAAGGACGGACGTACATTGCTAGATCGACTCAGCTCTGCGAGATAGGAAGATCCATATATACTTTCCGATGTGGGAAACCAATATTTTGAGATGTTACATAATTTTTGTCCCAATCAAACTTATAATACCGCCAACACATAGCGTTGTAGGGTATAGAAATATACCCCCTCGAGCGAGACACAAAAGGGGGTTTTTAGTTCTCTTTTTTCAAATATGTTTAAAAACACAAAAACATTTCCTATTTGTTTGATCAATTTTTTTTCTCGTCTGTATTTATATTCTAATAAATTTTGCCAAAACTTTAGTGTGTTCTTCTCCTTCTGTTGGAAGGTTTTATACTCACAAAGAAACCAAAATACAAAATCGATTGGGAAATATTCTGAAGACACTAACAATCACTATAATCAGGGGATAACTTTATTCAAGGAATATACCAAAACGTGGACCTACATTAATATTTTTCTCAGTAACGTTTAAGTATAATAATAACTCAAAATAACAAAACTAAGAAGTAAAATATCATAAAATCGGAATTTACCCTTATAAAGGGACTACAGCAAAAAGTGGACCGATATTAGCTTCTTTAGAAAATGAAAACATAATAAAAAATAAAACATAATGTATCTTCCGACATTTCAATGAACTCTTCACTTGCATTTGACGACATTTCATTGGCAGTTGATCCTTAAATGGTATGTACAGTATGGAATGAAAACATGTTAAATTGGCAGTAGAAACCTTAAATATGTATATAAATATAAAAATTTCGAATGTAATTTTCTTTAAAACAAAACATTTATAGTAAAGTGTTGTTCAGAATATTTCTGCCTAGTACGAAATTTCATGTCACTTCCATACAACAATTCGAACAACATTCGAACAATTCGAATTCGCAAAAACTTTTTTTTTTTTTGAAACAAACCTTTCTTTTTTGAAATTTGATGAGGAATATTTTCGCCTTTGACGTCATACTTCTAAAACGACGAAACATCGCTTTAACACTAAAATGTGTTTTGAGATATATGAATTCCTGTGGTCTAGATAAGATTTAGATTTTATGCATTCTGTAATTTTAAAAATTTTGGCTTGCTACAGTTCCGTTTGAAATAATCTGCATATTTCGTAGGAACTTTTACTTTTTTTCCATTGGGTGTCTTTGACACTCTGCGCACAAATACATAAATATGCAATATTACAAGAAAAATATGAATTCGTACTTCATTTTATATTTCCTGTTTGTTTCGCAACTGCAGCACACACGAACTCTACCTATCCATCGCAGAAACACACACACACATACACCCAATTTAAGCATATTTACACAGATGAAACACAATCATGTCAACGACATGGATCGCTGTCATCATCGACATAATAGGGCTGTTCCAGAACTTGCAAGAGTCTCCTAGTTTTGCAACTTTTTTCGATATCATAAAGGGAAAATCGGTTATCATAGTAAAAACGTTTACATTCTTGCAGTTCTTTTTGGAGAATACCAAGCAAATTATAGAGTCGTCCATGCCACGATCGAACCTTTGTAAGTGACACACATAAATCAAACTAGGGATTGTTGTTGGGTGCCATTTTCTTAGTAGACAAAGTAAGTGAGTCAAAATACAAAATAGACAGCTCATACAATTCGTCTACCCTTTAATGTGAACTTTCAAAACGCCAATATACGTATCTTCCATTTTTAACTCTACTATCATAATCTACTGGGTTTTCCCGTAATTATTTTTGGTGTTGCACAGTGTCATTAAGATATTACTCTCCTCAATTGTTCACTTATGTTTCAAAAAGTTCAAAAACGACATTCGATTTTTTTGAGTTCTAGTTTTAAGAGGCCGCCTAACCTGAAGCAATCGTAGCTCTATTTGCAGTAAATTATTCATTGAATAGCGCTACGATTAACCCATCTCCCGATTCCCTCAAGAGCCTTTATAAATGAGACATAAAACGAATCATCAGAAGGGGTTTCAGACATCAACTAGTAACACATTTCCATATGTTCTTTTCCCACATCTATGTTGACATTTAATTAAGTTATTTTTTCCGTTGTGGAGGATACGAAACGTTCGTATAGATTGTTTTTTCTCCTTAAAATGTCGCTGCCATAACGCTTTATTTGTATACCCTCAACCATATGGCTAGTTATACCCTCAGGGTATGTATCATTTGATACAGTCAAAGCGTGCCAAGGCAAAATAACGGGTTTAGACCCTAGGTCTCTTTGGACCAAATCCATTTTAGGACATTTGTGGTCGATTTAGCGATGTCCGTTTGTTCGTCCGTCGTCTGTCTAACTGGCTGGTGCGAACGATAACTATCGAAGGAAGTATCCGATTTAGTCCAAACTTGGTACATCGTAATATTATTGGCAAACTTAGATCGAGTTCGGAGATGGTGCATTAGTGCTAGGTCAGGTGCGAAAATGGACAATATCGGTCCACTCCATCAAGTACATCCCCCACAAAGGGTTAAAATTTTGAACAATTGTAGCTCTTATAAACTGCGGTGCAAGTAATCGGACACTTACATCGCAGTTATAAGAGCTTCAAATTACACACATGACAATATTTTTATTAGTCCAAGGTCTGATATGAAGATAGGATATATCGGGCGACTCCTTTTGGTAACTCCCCCAGCAATGTTAAAAATTTAGATAATTCATTAAGCTCATATAACACGAAATAAACATCTGATTCTATTCAGGCTTTGTACATCTCAATATTTCCATAAACACAAAATCTTATATAAAGATGGTAGATATCGGACCATTCCTGGTAACTCCCCCACAAAGGGTCAATATTTTGAATAACCATAACGATCATGAAATCCGAAATAAGCATCTGGTTCTCTCCAAATTACACATATCACAATATTTTTATTAGTCCAAGGTCTGGTATGAATATGGTATATAGTGGTCGACTCCTTTTGGTACCTCCCCCAGCAAGGTTCAAAATTTAGACAATTCATGAAGCTCATAAAACACGGTATTAACATCTGATTCCATTCAGACTTGATACATCTCAATATTTCCATCAACACAAGATCTCTTATAAAGATGGTAGAGATCGCACCATTTCTTTTGGTACCTCCCTCACATAGGGTTCAAGTTATTGAAAAACAAAACATTCTAAGAAAGAGAAATAATCAAAATCCATCCATCTATCTCCTCAAATTTCCCACATACAAACATTTTTGCTAACACAAGATCTCTTGTGAAGATGATATATATCTGCTAACCCCCTCTGGTACCTTAACCACAAAGGGTCACAATTTCCAATACATAAATCTGTCATAAATTGCGAAACAATTCAGTGATTCTTTACAACTTGCTATATTTAAATACATGTCTCTCAACCAGAAACCTGATAATTTTGGCCATACCAATTTTATTATCTGTATTTGATGAAGCATGAAATGGAACACTTTGGTCGACTATATCTGATACCTCACGCACAAGTTACGAAAGGTTCGTATGGAATGTTGCTGTCATAACGCATAATTTTTCAAAGTTAAATATTGCCCTAACTTTAGACTTGGCGACATTTAAAATCGTTATCTCAATATAAGAAGATTTTGAAATACACATATTTAAATTCTACATAAATAACATTTTTGTCGTTGATATTAATTTGTTGCTGTTGCCTCCTTTTCTCCTAATCAAAATATTATCTGGAAGTAATAACAAAATGACACGCCAAAGTGGAATTAATAATTAAATTTAAGCAGTATTTTTATACAAGGCAATGTAAGTAAACCTTAACAAATATGTCGAATTGTGCATTACAATAAATGATTAACAAACTTCGAATAAGAAACGCATATATCTGTCGGATATGAAGCTCAATATAAAGCAGACACCTCAAGTCATTTGCAAAATACACGGACAATCTCAAATGCAGACAAAAATACGTGATGACTTTTAGTTCTTGATTTGATTTTAAAGAAAAAAATCGATTCCAAATATGTCCTTGGTCTTTAAATATATACACATGTCAAAAGCGGATTTTTTTCCTATCGGATATTGAAGGACATTTGCTGCAACGATTGTTTAAAGCTGCGTATGTCCATAATTATCGCCTTATATTCCGTTTAAGTAAACTCGATGCATTAAAATTTTAATTATTCACATACGGATTGATACATAAAAAATCGCCATCAACAAATGGCAATGCTGTGTGCACAAAATTATGGTTCAACGACACGCGATGTATGTTTGTCTTTATCACAACATAAGTTATTTTTAAAATTCCGAAACGCTCATAAAAGCATAGATTATTTTAAACATATGTATACGCAATTAAATATGTCTACACCCTTATCGTTGCTTTAAGAGACAATGTTCAAAAATAAGTTCATCTGGTCAATAAATTTCCAGATGTTCTGCAACATAAATTGCCACCAACAACAAATGCTTTATTTTCTAGAAGTCAAATGAAAGTTAATTGTGATAAGCACTGCAGATTGAGCCACGTTTGAATGGTCCGAAATGGTATAAAAATTCAGTTGTGGGCAGGTAAAAGTCAGCAGTCTCACTTCTGGAGAGCATTGCAAGTATACGAGAAGTAGAAGTCTAAAATCCAAAGAATGAAAATCGCCATCGCCTTATTGGCCATCATTGGCTTGGTGGCTGTTAGTGCCTACCCACATACAAAGGAAACCAAATACGCAGATAAGGACTTTTTGGCCAAGCAAAAGTTCCTATTCGAAATCGTTTATCGTGTTGAGGATCCTTTGATGTTCGAGGAGTACATCAAATTGGGCAAGACTTTCACCTACCACGAGGATGATTACACGGTAAGCTATAATAAGGTACAAAAGAGATGTAAATAATCATACAAATATTTTTTTGCTTCAGTTTCCTGAACACCACAGCGAATATATGAAGAAATTCTACAATGCCTACAAATATGGCGTGACTTTGCCCAAGGGTGAATACTTCGGTTCCTTGGCCTTCACCCACTTCGAACAAATGTACGGCTTGTTTGAATTCTTCTACTATGCCAAGGACTGGGATGTCTTCCAACGCAATGTCTGCTGGGCCCGTATGTACTTCAACGAAGGCATGTTTGTTCAAGCTTTGACTTTGGCCGTTATGCACCGTGATGACTTCGGAGGCTTGATGTTGCCCGCCGTCTACGAAATCTTCCCTCAATACTTCTTCAACAGCAAATTCATCTACGAAGCTGAGAAATTCGATTTCGATGTCTGGAGCAAATACGCCATGTACGAGAAGGAATACAAAGACTTCATGTACAAGGACTACTCCAAATACTTCAAGGAATTCGACAACTACTACTACTTCTACACCAAGGACTTCAAGTTGTGGCAATGGTGGAAACTCATGGGTATGGGTGAACACTGGTATGCCGAAGAACACTTCATGATGCGCGACAATATGTATATGTTCAACAAGGACTCCAAATACTTGGACATGATCAAGGATGTTAAGATGTTCTACATGCCTGTTGACTACACCCGTGACGTTTACTTCTTCAACAAGGAATCTGAGTTGTCCTACTTCACAGAGGATGTTGAGTGGAATTCATTCTGGTACTACTTCAACATGGAGTACTTCCCCTACATGGATGGCAAAGAATTCGGTTTGAAGAAGGATCGTCGTGGTGAATACTACTTCTATGTTGTCCGTCAAATGCTCGCCCGTTACTACATGGAACGTTTGTCTCATGGCTTTGGTGAAATTCCCGAATTCTCCTTCTTCACTGAAGTCGAATACGGTTACGATCCTCAGTTGATCAACTACAACGGTGTTGGCTATTCTTACCGCAAGAACTACTACGAATACGAGACCTATGGCAACTTCGACTACATGTACTACATCATCAACTTCTTTACCCGTGTTGAAGAAATCATTACCCAGGGCTACTTCAAGACCTATGATGGCAAGATGATTGACATGCGCAAACCTGAATCCATTGAATACCTCGGTGACATCATGCAAGGCAATTACGATAACTACGACAAATACTTCGCCTCCTTCTGGTACATGTATGCCCATATGTACTTCGCCCACACCGATGACAGCGAATTCTACGTTTACCCCAGTGTCTTCTTGAACTACGAAACCATGATGCGCGATCCCATGTTCTACATGATCTACAAGAAGATCACCGATGTGTTCTTCCAATTCTACGAATACATTGATCCCTACACCCACAAGGACTTGTACTTCCCTGGAGTTGAAATTGAGAGCGTTAAGGTCAGCGATTTGGTCACCTACTTCGATTTGTTCGATTTCGATGTCACCAACTTGTTGAACGACAAGATGACCTTCGTTGATGGTCACTTCGTCTGGGACAAAACTTTGTTGGGTCGTCAAATGCGTCTCAACCACAAAGACTTCGATTTCGAATACACCATCAAATCGGACAAGGATCAAAAGGTTGTTGTACGCGCCTTCTTGGGTCCCAAATATGACGAATTCGGTCGCATGTATTCTTTGAATGAAAATCGCGAAAACTTTGTAGAAATCGATGAATTCTACTATGAATTGAAGGCTGGTGTCAACACCTTCAAGCGCAGCTCTAAGGAATTCCAATGGACCTACAACGACCGCACCACCTACACTGAATTGTACAAGTTCGTCATGATGGCCTACGAAGGTAAATACGAATACCCCTTGGACTATGCCGAAAACTTCTGCGGCTTCCCCGACCGTTTGGTCTTGCCCCGTGGTTGGGAGAAGGGTATGCCCATGCAATTCTTCTTCTTCGTCTATCCCTACACTGCTTCGTACGAACCTTACTCCTACAACTCCAACTACTCCTGTGGTGTTGGTTCTGGTGTTCGTCACATTGATGAGAAACCATTCGGTTATCCCTTCGATCGTGAAATCGATGAATTCGAATTCTTTGTCCCCAACATGTACTTCAAGGACGTTAAGATCTACTACGAAGACACCTTCGAAAAGTACTATGGTTTCAAGTACGATAAATTCGGACATTTTGATTATAGCTATTACTACAATTACTAATTTTTTTCTTTTAAATTCAAGGACGCCTGTGTTATAGTTTGTTGTTGTATTGTGAAATAGAAGCAAAATAAAGATAATAAAAATTAAATAAAACAAATTAATAGCTTTGTTTATTAAAATGATTCGAATGGGGATACAAGGGTATACAAGGGTATGGGAATTTTTTAAAGAAAAAAAGCTGCTATTTTGATCTTATCAATTTTATACACACTTGAAAAAGCAATAACTTACTGTTTGTGATAAGATTGCATACATAAAGCATTGAGAGATCTCAATATAAGTTGGGATGATTTGTCATTGGGATTCAGAAAAGTTTCGTAGTTCAGCATACAAACATAATTTTCAGCTGAGCTGCGATGAAAGCAATCTCTATTTTACTGGCAATAATTGCCTTGGTACAGGCGACGAAAGGAAAAGACAACAAAGATTTTTGGCACAAGCAAAAATTTCTTTTTGAAATTGTTTACCGCATTGAGGACCCTTTGATGTTTGAGGAATACATCAAATTGGGTAAAACTTTCTCTTTCAACCAGGATGACTATGAGGTAAGAATAATTTGACCCTGCATATATAATTTAACGTTAGTAAATTTAGACTAACAATTTTAAAATAAAAACCCCAAAAAAGAGGATAAGATTTGCAGTGTGAGTGATCACACACCTAAAGCAAAAGAACATTCCTTTATGACACCCTGTACCATGAGAAAAGAACGTTTTGAGCGTGGTCCATTTGAACCTCAAATGTATTTATAATAAACAATTTGGTATATCTGCAAAATACCGAGTACAGGTGGTCTTTACCAAAGTGTTTTCCTTCTCTGTAAGTATCAGAATCTCCAAAGTGCAGGTCATTGGTGAGGAAACTTTAAAAGAGTGAGCGGTGCCTTTTCACTGCACACATTAAAACGAAGACAGGAAAAAATTGTGCAGAAATATGTGTGGCGTACTATTGGAGTAATGTTTTACCAGAAACACTGTTCGATACCTGAGCTCGATCGGGAAATTTTTGTTGATATAGGACCTCACAGAACCGCTGCAAAATGTTAGGTTTTGCTTCAAATCGAGGGTACCTTTACATGTGATCTACACGCAAAATATTGCCAGTGTTATATGCCGCTCAGAAAGCACTTTGCCAATTTACAAAGAAATCGATTGAAAATAAGGGTCTATATACCTCACGTTTATTGCTCTAAAATATACGTCCTCAACACATATCTGTGGAAAATTGACTTTACTAGAAAACAGATCTCAATTTTTTTCTTTATAAAAAAATTAAATATTCAAATATTCTACTATAGGTCACAACAAAACATCAAAAAAAAAAAAATAAATAAATAATAATAATAAATAGGACTAAGGCACTTCCTTATGTGAATTTAGGAAAAATTATCCTTCAACGCTTTATTTCTGAAGAATGATGCCAAAGACAAAAATATTCTTAATAAAATTTCATTGTGTCTCATCAAAGATTATTATTTCTTAAATTTTGAATAAGTTTCCTTCGACTGGAAAGTAATATTAAATTTCATTTGAAGAAGGAAGAGTCGAAAGGAAAATTATTTTGCAGTATAATTGGCTTTGAATGGAAACGCATTAAATTAACAGTAAAAGCACATAATTTTAAATAGTAAAATATACAGGTTGAGATAAAAAAACTGCAACAAAGACAAAAGCCATAATTTTTACATTTTTTATAAATGTTTGCGTTACCGAGGCTTTAATACACCCTCCAGAATATTTTCGCGATAATATTCGGCATTTATTATGATGCCACGCTCGATTAATGAGAGCGGAGAGCGACAATCGGCTGTTATGGCGGCTTTTTTTCTTGAAAATTCTCACAAAAATGCTTTTGCACGCTTGTAAACAATGTAATGAGCTGTCACTGTCTGAAGTTGGTTGCAATTTTTTAATCTCACCCTGTACATTTCAAATGTACATTTCAGTAAATCTATTAAGCCTAGAGATATGATTTATTCAAAAATTTATAGTGAAATTTTGTCTGGAATACCATCTATAAAATATGTTTAAAGATATTACCTTTTCTATGGCAAAACTCGTAAAGGAATATAACTTAGTTTGTTGGAAACTATGTTTGCAACATCTAAACTATTTTAATTCTGAAGGTACTGTTACTTGGGTTGCTGTACGTGAGCCGATGGATCTCATTTACAATGCCAATCATCCTCGACATAATATAAACTTTTTCTGCCTAAACTTCGAAACACTACTGTTTGGGTCGATGAACTATTTAATTCTTTATTGGAATAAAAAATCATCAGCGAGAATTATTGGAATAATGTTTGGAAATATTATATTCATAGGTATGTGTGATGGATAAAAGATTCCACAATTTTTATATAGGAGTTCCAAATTTTAAACCGTTTTAATGTAAAAACTTAACATTTTTATATTATTTGTCTTCCCTTTAGCTCCCGTCAGAATATAAAGGATATATGGATAAGTATTATGCAGCCTATATACATGGATCAACTCTGCCCAAAAAAGGATTTTTCGGAGCAGTGGCATACAATCAATTTGACGAAATGTATGGATTATTTGAATTCTTGTACTATGCCAAAACTTGGGAAATTTTCCAACGTAATGTCTGCTGGGCCCGCATGCATGCCAACGAAGGAATGTTTGTACAAGCCCTAACATTGGCCATAATACATCGCGATGACTTGCAGGGCTTGGTGCTACCAACCATTTATGAAATTTTCCCTCAATACTTTTTCAACAGGAAATTTGTTTACAATGCGGAAAAATTCGATTTTGATGTGTGGAGAAAAAACATCATGTACGAGAAAAAATACAAGGACATAATGTACAAGGATTATGTGCCTTATTTCAAAAAATTTGACAACTATAATTACTTCTATACCAAAGATTGGAAAATGTGGCAGTGGTGGAAACTGATGGGCCTGGGAGAGCGCTGGTATGCCGAGGAACATTCTATGATACGTGACAATGTCGAGTATTTTCATCAAGATTCCAAACATTTGGCAGCGTTCAAAAATGTTCGCATGTTTTGGATGCCCGTAGATTATACACGCGACATTGAGATCTACAATGAGGAATCAGATTTATCCTATTTCACCGAAGATTTGGAATGGAATGCTTTCTGGTATTATTTCAATCTGGATTATGCACCCTTTTTGGATGGTGAAGCATTTGGTTTGAACAAAGATCGGCGCGGAGAATATTATGTGTACACCGTGCGTCAAATACTTGCCCGCTATTATTTGGAACGTTTGTCCCATGGCCATGGTGAAATTCCAGAATTCTCATTTTTCACTGAAATCAAAACTGGTTATAATCCCCAATTGATACACAGCAATGGCGTGGGATTTTCGTATAGGAAAAACTACTATGAATTTGCAACTCATGGTATTTTTGGATATTTGCATAAAGTTGAGGACTTTTTTAAGAGCGTAGAAGGGATTATTACAAAAGGCTACTACACCACCAGTGATGGCAAGGAAATATCTATGCGTGATCCAGAAGCTATTGAAATTATTGGCAACCTATTGCAGGGTAATGTTGACAATTATGATAAATATTTCGCCACTTTTTGGTACATGTTTGCTCACATGTATGTTGCCAATGTTGATGCAAACAGCAAGTTTGTGTATCCAAATGTTTTTATGAACTATGAAACTATGATGCGTGATCCATTGTTCTATATGTTCTTCAAAAAACTTTCGAATACTTTCAATCGCTTCCATAATTTTATCACACCCTATAGCCAAGAAGAACTGCATTTACCTGGTGTTAGCATCGAAAAAGTTGAAGTTAGCGATTTGGTGACCTATTTCGATCTATATGATTTCGATGTCACAAATTTATTAAATGACAAAATGAATTTTGTGAATGACACTTTTATATGGGACACAACTCTATTGGCCCGACAAATGCGCCTAAATCATAAGGATTTTGAATTCAATATTACCATTAAATCCGAAAATAACCAAAAGGTGGTAATACGTACCTACTATGGCCCCAAAAATGATGAATTTGGTCGTGTTATATCCCTAAATGAGAATCGTGAAAACTTTATTGAAATCGATGAATTCTATTATGAACTCAAGCCGGGACTCAACACTGTCCAACGCAACTCCAAGGATTATTTCTGGCTTACACATGATCGCAAAACCTATACAGAATTGTATAAATTCATTGTATCAGCAATGGAAGACGAGCATGAAGTGTCCAGATATTTCGTTGAACCACCTTGCGGATTTCCTGATCGTTTACTGTTACCACGTGGCTGGCAGAAAGGTATGCCCATGCAGTTTGTCGTCTTCGTCTATGAATTTAATGGTACCGCTGAAGCCACCACTAATTACGATGCTGCCTTTTATTGCGGTGCTGGTTCCGGTGTTCGTCGCATTGATAACAAACCATATGGATACCCATTTGATCGTGAAATCGATGAACATGCATTTTTTGTACCCAATATTTTCTTCAGTGATGTGAAAATCTATCACGAAGATATTTTCGAAAAATTCTCCAAGCCGGAGGAGAATAAAAATTTTGGCAAATTTGATTACAGCTACTACCACAAGTTTTAAAAAATAAATTTTAATTACAATGTTTTAATAAAAATGTTTAGAAAACTTATTTGTGTGTGTGTGTTTTTTTATTGTGTTGCATTGAGCTTGGCTGAGTCATGGTTTTGAAAAGTTTTCGCTTTATATTAAAATTGACATTTCGCCGTTTTTTTGCATTAAAAATCCAACCGATGCTATATTTTGGTACCCAAATAGAATTCCACAAAGTACCTAACAATTAAAATTCATGGATTCGCTGTATTGGTTAGCGCATGGAAGCGCATCACTCAATTTCTCCAGTATCCGGTTTACATTACCTTATAAATATCCTTGGACTCTTTTCACCGAACCTTGCAGTAAAAAACATGTTTTCCTTGTTGTACAATAGAAACAAATTTTGTATTTACCTGCAATGATAAGAAGAAAAAAACAGTTAATTGCGACATTAAGTAAAATTATACTTTTTATAAAGTTCAATTTCAAAACTTTATATTCCAAAAAAAAAAAAAACATTATGATTCCTAAATTGTAAAAGAAATATCTAGTAAAAGCTGTCGAAAATTGTCGACCAACATTAAGATTAAAAAGTAAAATTCATTATCTTCTGTTTGACCTTTACGAATCAAAAATTAATAAACAATAGACATTACACAATTTAATAAAAAAAAGAATTTTGTTATAATTGAGGCCATAAAGAGTATCCTAAAATATTGTGTACTTATCAATGCTAGCATTTGAGAAGAAGTCCAATTAAGCAAGATTACAATAAACGTGTGTATATTTGTGTTGAAACAATGCATCTGCAAGGCGTTAAGAAAAATGACAAGCTAGTAAACTGTTTGTAATTAAACATACATGGCAAATTTAAATTTTCTTTTATGATTCTATTCTAAACATATAGCAAAAGCGATTTTTGGTACATGAGCTTTTAAAAAACTACAGGTCTTAAATCAGTTCGCGTTCAACAATTCTCTTGCAAAGGATTATTATAACTAAATTCTTCAACACCATTTCTTATATATCCATAGGCGCCAAAATATGGCTAGCATGTCATTTCCAAGCCACTCGTCCGACAGCTGTTAAAACTATTCCAGTGACAGCTCCTTTTATTGTTTACAAGCGTACAAAAGCATTTTGGTGAGAATTTTCCAGAAAAAAAATTATTCGTGATGGAATTGAAGCGTGATAGTGTGATTTCTTTATATCTGGCTGGAAAACCACAAGTGGCTATCGTTAGAGCTCTCCAGAATTTAAATGTGTTAAATTAATCTTTTGTGTCTCGTACCATCGCTCGTTACTGTGATGCTGGTGCTGGAAGTGGACGGAAGAAAACAGCAACATCAGCAGAAATGATTCGAAAAGTAAAAAAACGACTTGATTGAAACCCGCGTCGCAGCGGCCGAAAAATGGCTCGTGAGCTGAATATATCGCAATATTCCATTCGAAAAATATTGAAAAATTAGCTCGAGGAAAGCCATTGAAATTCCAAAAAGTGCAAGAACTTGCACCGCAACAGAAAGAAAATAGACTACAAAGAGCTAAAGAGTTGGTTCACTTGACCGAAAGTGGTGAACTGCTGAATATGGTTTTCTCCGATGAAAAAATATTCGTTGTCCAGCAGTTTGTAAACAAAAACAATGATCGTGTTTACTTGCCTAAGAGGTCAGCTGAAAATGTGCACCTTCGGTTGGCCACCAGAACTCAAGCGCTGGCCGCCATAATAGTCGATGGTCCCTCTCCGCTCGTATTAATCGACTGTGGCATCAGAATAAATGCCGAATGTTATCGCGGAAATATTCTGGAGGGTGTGTAAAGCCTTGGGCACGCAAACATTGCACTCAGAACGCGCCACCCAAGAATGGTTACAAAATAAGGTTCATCGCTTCATTTCCAGCGCACAATGACCATCAAAACCTCCAGATACCAAACCGTTGGACTATTGTGTCTGGAGTATTTTGGAAAGCAAGGTTGGCACTAAAAAATACCAAAGTGTCGATCACCTCAAGCAATCGCTTCGCCGGGAATGGGCCAAAATACCGCAGAGCAACATTCGGGCAGTGTGTGATGGTTTCATTGAGCGTTTAAGGCCATAATTCGAGCCAAAGGTGACCATATCGAACAAATATAAACGTATTCTGAAATATTATTCTATTTCCGACATTTTTTGCTTTCATTCAATAAAATTTTAAAAAAATGTAAAAATTGTGGCATTTGACTTTGTTGCAGTTTTGTCTCACCCTAGTTGAGCGGGACCAATTTTATGATACTCTATACCAATTTGCATAATTATTGGAGCTACCGATAACAAATAAGCATTTTTTTGAGGAATTTATAAGTGGTAAATCACACCAACTTAGATCGTTTTTAATAAATTCAAATATGAATTCGATAGTATGTTGCAAAATCCTCCTGATCTAGAACTGATAAAAAATATTATAATTTCGATTTCTTTCAAAGAAGCAACATATTTTAATAGAGAATTTCGGCCTCTTGTGGGGGAGGTACAAGAAGGAGTGGACTGATATTGCCCATTTCAGAACTCGATCTAAGTTTTAGAGCTATAGGTGTATATGAGAGCTAAAGCTATATCTGAACCGATTTTCATTACATTTAACATACTTATTTCTAGGATCGGACGAACATATATGTATAAGAACTATATTTTTTTTAACTTTGACCGATTTTTCAATTTAATTCAAAATTAGAGCAAATAAACACTTCTAAAAATTAAATTAAAATAAGGTACAGAATCCGGACAATGTCTCATAAAATATGAATGAAGATAATGAAAACTGGCTTTATTACTTTAATTTTACTGCAACAAAGAGTGCATGTTTAAAGAGAAAAAACATGTTTGTTTGTACATTGAGGTTTAATATGAGGAATATGATAAATTTATCATTAGAGTTTGTCCATTTATTTCATATGAACCTCCTAGTCGAGGTTAAATAAACATTACACAATTTAAAAGCACATGAATATTATTGTACACATTAGCATTATGGCCATAAAGATTATTTTGATTGAGAATGATAAGGAATCTTATAGACAACATTTAAAGAGATTTGAAGAAGAGAATAGGTCATGATTCATGTTCAACCTATTATGGAGATAATATTACACATATTCCACTTTATACAGAATATTTAAATAAATATAAAACAAAAATAATAAATATCTAGCTGCTGTAGTTAAAAGGTGTGTTTTAAAGTTGTTAATATGTATTTAAACTTTTCCAAAACATTTTGAATGAAATGCTGTAGATATTTATAATGCTAAAATCAGTATAGACTAACAAATTATTTTATTTGAAACTGCCAAGGTTCTGACAGACTTAAATTAGTTTTTAGAACAAATTCTCCAAACAATAACAGGTTAATTTCCAATTTGTATTTACACTTGTCACGCATGTTGTTATCGCACACACATACACATTTAACATATAAGAAATTAAAAAGTATCTGACGGTTTTGCGATATTTGTTTATTTAATATATTTTGACTGTTGACCCTTTAAGGAGAGCTCCCGTAATGGTGGACTAATGTTGTCCATTGTGAAGCTGAGCTAAGTCTGATGCCATAATTGGAATATATTGACACAATTTCCTCATGTGATTATTTTTAGAAATTGTTGAAATATGTGCGAGTTACGTAGACCGAAATATTCAAATTTCGCACTTTACTTAATACTGATGAAAACATTGAGGTGTGCAAAATTTAAAGAAAATCGAACATTCATATAAAATATTATGCTAATAATTGTTCATCAAAATTTTAACCTTTTGTGGGGGAGGTACGAGAAAGAATGGGCCGATACACCCCTGGTCTTGTGTGAATGAAAATATTGGATTGTGTGAAACCGATATTTTCCGTCTTCACACCAGATCTTCTGTTAGTTGAAAAGAGTCGGATGTTTATTTGGTATTTTATGGCAGTTTTAATTATTCAAATTTTAACCGGTTGATGGGGAGGAGTGGTCCTATACATTCCATCTTCACACCTTACCTTCTGTTGATAGAAATACTTCGGGTGCTCATTTCGCGTTTTATAAGCTTCATGATTATCACATTTTTGACCCGTTGTGAGATAGTTACCAGAAGGAGTGATCCGTTCTTTATATAAGATCCAGTGTTGGTGGAAATAAATATAATAACAATTATAGTTATTAAAAATTTTGGCACTTGATGGAGTGGGCCGATATTGTGTATTTCCGAACTCGATCTATGTTTGACAATAATAATACGAGGTACTAAGTTTGGCCAAATTGGATACTCCATTGAAGAGATATCGTGTGCACCAGCCAGAGAGACGGACGGACATCGCTAGATCGTCTCAAAATATCCTGAAACCGACGTCGCCAAATAGACCAAGAGTCTAAAACCGCTACTTCAGTTATGTACGTTTTGGCCGTATCAAATTATTTGTAGCCATATGGCTGAATGTAAACTAGGCATACTCGCTTTTCATTCTATATCGAAAGGACCTTAAAACGTAAAATTGAGTACTACATTACATAGAAGTTATTTGCTATAGTCCATTGTCTGCTATAACCCATTGTATCTCAAGTATCAAATTCCAGGCTCTTTGTTTAAAATGTACTAGAGCTATATAAAAACTCGAACCATTTTAGTGAAAACATCAAGAGGTCACTCATTGGGATGCATAAATTCAACATTAGAGATTATTCGGTTAGGAATTGTGTCTAGGGACTTCACAATATCTTTAATCGATCGGCATAAATTTACAGCACCTATATAAGAAAAGGGAACTATTTTGATTTTTTTTTTGTTGGGATACTTCTACATGAAGAATAAGTATACAAATGACTTCGGCCGTCCGCGTGTCCATGTATTTTTGTGAAGGTCGCAGGTCGCATTTATTGCCCGATTCAGATAAAATTTTGCACAAATAATTTATTTGACCCAAGTACAAACCCTATTGAAATTGGAGATAATCGGTAAAATTTAGGTATTTTCGTCCAATTTACCTTATATTGTGCACCAAACTTGTAACATCAACCCAAATAGTATGACCGTATTTTGCACGTTCGACCAGATTGGACCTGAAAATAATTATGCCAAATTTGATCGAAATCGGTTCAGATACAGATATAGCTCCCATATATATTGTTCATCTGATTTGTTATTTTTATCCTCCGCAGCCATAATATGCACTCTGTAACAACGATATTTGGGGAAATATAGCAAATATAACTCAAAAATACCATTGCTAAATTTTACCGAGATCGGTTAATATTTGGATATAGCTCCCATATATATCTGCGTCCGATTTGCTTTTTATTGTGCACCAAGCGAATATGTCAAATTGTTCATTCTATTTGTTGAATTTGCCCTGCATACCCGTAATATGACTCCGTAGTAACGATGTTCGGGGAAATATATCAAATGCAGCTCATAAATACCTTTGCCAATTTGTATCGAGATCGGTTCAGAAGATATAGCTCTCATATATATCTATCCGATTTCAAGTTAATTGTGCACCAAATGGATAATACAAGCCCGAATTGAAAAGGCTTAAATGCCTCGGCAAATTCACTACAAATCGATTCAGAGGAGGATATTCCTCCCATATATTAGTTCCGTCGGACTTTTAATTATTACTATAATCATGGTTGGTATGATTTAATTCTCACAAATTCTCCATTAAAACTTTTATTTGTTATGTGAAGCTTTACTAAATATGCAAAGTGGTGTATGGTATCATAAAGTCGGTCCTGCCCGACCTGGTTTCAAACTGAAATATCGCATGATTTAAAATTCAAAATTAATCATTGTAAGATTTAGAAGACTTTCCAAGAGAATTTTAGTTTTATTTAATTCTTTGGTTCCTCTTCTATTGAGCTTACGATCTCGTCACTTGGGTAAAAAAAAATGTTTTTTGTCATAGAAGTTATTTTTAAAATAACTTCTGGGGAGAATATCCCACACAAAAACAAGGGAACTGATGAGGATTGGAGGCTCTTTCCGAAACCTAGATATTCCCTGCCTTACCCCCTGGTAAACATTACCATCGTTCTCCACTAATAAACAAACGTTGTTTTTATAAAAACAACAATAAAGGGATAAAGCCAGACCATTTTGCAACAACAAAATACTACGGTATCCCGAACAAACAAGCCACACTGTTCTATCATTAAAAACTTAAATGAAGGGCCAGCAACGCGGACCAGGACAATTAGTTAAATATATTTCTGTAAAATAATTTTTCTGTCTAGATGATATAAAAAAATTTGCACTAAATGTTTTTAATTCAATTATCAGTTATTTTATTTATTTATTTATTTATTTTTATTTTTTTTGAAAATTATGATATTTTTGAAATTACATGTTTCTTAAAGCTGACATTACAAAGCTAACATCACATTACATGTAGTGTATATATTTTCCAAGCGAGAGATATTATAATTTAAAACATGGTCTTATGTTGAAATTTCTGCAAATAGTTTGTGATAAGTCATTCACCTTACAACGTTGGAGCTTTGATGTAAAGGAGAGAGTAGAAAGTATTCGCGTTCTTATTTTCTTCCAGATGATTTTTAGACAAGTTCAAACAAGTTCATTATAATTATTTCAAACATATTAAAACTTGAAAATCTGTCACATCAAGAGCTGCCTCCACTTGAAATGCGTTTTCAAAATGTAAACTTTTTATAACAGTAATGACCAAAATGACAGATTTATATATAGAACCGATTCCAATTCAATTCCATAGAATAAAAAGGATTTTGTTTTCGGAGTCGGAGGTTCGACTTGTTAAAACGTTAAACTTCAATAATTTTTTATAATTTTCGATTCACTTAATTCTTTCAGAAAGAAAAATTCAGAAATATTATTTTTTTTTTTAATTGGTAGAATGCATCATTTCACAGTAATACCTATGTTACCTCAAGATTATATTATTATCTGTATTCCATGTTTTCCTCCTTGTTTCCAAGCACTTTCAGTAAATTTAATTCATGTGTTATTTATCTGTTTTTCTTATAGACAGGTGTACATCAAATAGATAAGGTCTTTGCAAGCCATAGAAGAATTATATAATATTCATAAATGGGCGGGTATAAGGAGAGCTGTCTAAGCTATGTCATATTGCCTCAACATTAAATTAACAAAAACAAAATATATATGGCTGAGGATGAAGATAATAAATAATGCATATGAATATTCTTGTGGAACATTCTTGACGAGTATAGTATATGTTTCACCAAAAACCATCAAAAAGACCAACAAAGGGTCAAATGATTAGAAATCACAACTTTACGATTTTCAAGCTTCTTATCAGCTGCAGCTTTAAGACAAAAGATGCACTCAAAATTATAGAATATCAATTAAATAATTTTGCATGTGCCCTATACACCTGAATGATAAGCCTGGTTTTTTAACGGCCTCGAAATCGTATAAAACGATCTTAGAATTCGAACAACAGTAGCAGTCTTTAGGTATTGGTTGCGATCGTAAGATCTTCACTAATCCGTGGACAGTTTCAGATTTCCTTAGTTGACGAATAGCTGCAGAAGAAACAAAATGAAAATCGCCATTGTCTTACTGGCCATCATTGGCCTGGTAGCGGCCGGCACCCTTCCCAAGAAGGCTACCAAATATGCCGATAAAGATTTTCTGGCCAAGCAGAAGTTCCTCTTCGAGATTGTGTATCGTGTGGAGGACCCATTGATGTTTGAGGAATACATCAAGTTGGGCAAGTCCTTCGTATTCCACAAGGATGACTATGTTGTAAGTAGATGAGAATAAAAAGTTACAAATATGACTTTCTTACACCCCTCCAATTTTAGTTCCCTGAAAAATATGATGGCTACATGGAGAAATACTACAAGGCTTACAAGTATGGCGTGACTTTGCCCAAGGGAGAATTCTTTGGTGCCTTGTCCTATACCCACTTCGAGCAAATGTATGGCTTGTTTGAATTCTTCTACTATGCCAAGACTTGGGAAATCTTCCAACGCAATGTGTGCTGGGCCCGTTTGTATGCCAACGAAGGCATGTTTGTCCAAGCATTGACATTGGCTGTTATCCACCGTGATGATTTCGTTGGTTTGATGTTGCCCACCATCTACGAAATCTTCCCTCAATACTTCTTCAACAGCAAATTCATCTACGAAGCTGAGAAATTCGACTTTGACGTTTGGAGCAAATACGTTATGTACGAAAAGGAATACAAAGACTTCATGTACAAGGACTACTCCAAATACTTCAAGGAATTCGACAACTACGAATACTTCTACACCAAGGACTTCAAGATGTGGCAATGGTGGAAACTCATGGGTATGGGTGAGCACTGGTACAGTGTTGATAAGTTCTTGATGCGCGACAACATGTTTATGTTCAGCAAGGACTCTAAATATTTGGAAATGATGCACGATGTTAAGATGTTCTACATGCCAGTTGATTATACTCGTGATGTGTACTTCTTCAACAAGGAATCCGAATTGTCGTACTTTACCGAGGATTTGGAGTGGAATGCCTTCTGGTACTACTTCAATATGGACTATGCTCCCTACTTGGATGGCAAATATTTCGGTTTGAACAAGGATCGTCGTGGTGAATACTACTTCTACGTTGTCCGCCAAATGCTTGCTCGTTACTACATGGAACGCATGTCTCATGGCTATGGTGAAATCCCAGAATTCACCTTCTTCAATGAAATCGAATATGGTTACGATCCTCAATTGGTGGACTACCGCGGTGTGGGTTACTCTTACCGCAAGAACTATTACGAATATGTGACCTACGGCAACTTTGAATACGTCTACAAGATGCTTGCTTTCTTCAAGCGTGTTGAAACCATCATCACTGAGGGATACTACACAACCTATGACGGCAAGAAGATCGACATGCGCAAACCTGAAGCCATTGAATACCTCGGCGATATGATGCAGGGCAATGTTGATGCCTACGATAAGTACTTCGCCACTTTCTGGTACATGTATGCCCATATGTTCATTTCTCATGTCGAAGAGGATGACTACTACTTCCATCCCAATGTATTTATGAACTACGAAACCATGATGCGCGATCCTTTGTTCTACATGTTCTACAAGAAGGTCTCCGATGTCTTCTATCAGTTCTACGAATACATTGATCCCTACACCTATGAAGAACTGTACTTCCCAGGAGTGACCTTCGAGAGTGTTGAGATCAGTGACTTGGTAACCTACTTCGATTTGTACGATTTCGATGTCACCAACTTGTTGAACGACAAGATGACCTTCGTCGATGGTGAATTCGTTTGGGACAAGACTCTGTTGGCTCGTCAAATGCGTCTAAACCACAAAGCCTTCGAGTTCGACTACAGCATCAAGTCCGACAAGGATCAAAAGGTTGTCATTCGTGCCTTCTTGGGTCCCAAATATGATGAATACGGCCGCGTGATCTCATTGAATGAAAATCGCGAAAACTTCTTCGAAATCGATGAATTCTACTATGACCTTAAGGCTGGTGTCAACACCTTCAAGCGCAGCTCCAAGGACTTCTATTGGACCACAGATGACCGCACCACCTACACTGAGATGTACAAGTTCGTCATGATGGCCTACGAAGGCAAATATGAATTCCCCATGGATTACTCTGAGCCCCACTGTGGCTTCCCCGATCGTTTGGTCTTGCCTAAGGGCTGGGCTAAGGGTATGCCCATGCAATTCGCCTTCTACGTCTATCCCTTCAAGGCCTCTTACGAGCCCTACTCTTATGACTACAACTACACTTGCGGCATCGGCTCTGGTGTCCGTCACATCGATGAAATGCCTTTCGGTTATCCTTTCGATCGTGAAATCAATGAATTTGAATTCTTTGTACCCAACATGTACTTCAAGGATGTCAAGATCTACCATCAAGATACCTTCGAAAAATACTACGGACATGAGTACGAACATTTCGGTTCATTCGATTACGGTTACTACTACAACTATTAATTGGTTAAACAAGTTATGTGATTTAGTTAAAAAATACTTTTGAAGCAAAGAAACGAAATAAAATAAAAAATAAAAAAAAAATATCTAAAAATAAAAGTCTATTATTGTTTGTTACCTGAATTTGGGGGCGACTTTGATGTTAATGTTTAAAATACTTTTATGACATATTATTAAAATTGGTTACATTTGTACATATGTTTTGGAATGGAAACTTTTACTGCCATATAAAAGTCCAAGAAGCTAGAAACTTGCAATGGGTGAGATAACGCTGGGACATGGAAATTCTAACTGAAATGGTACTAAAAGTACAAAAATTATATGAAGCTAAAGACAAAGGCTTAAAATATATGTTTTTTGAAAATTCAAACTACACTGGTGCAAATAGTACTAAAATGTATCTAATTCTTTCGATACGGGTTTAATTGAAAGAGTAAAACAAGAATTATCTAGTGGGAGTAAAATGTGAACATTGCAAACCCAAGAAAAGTACTAAGACGTACTTAATGCTGTGCCACAGCGGTAGAATTTACCAATTTAGCATGTGGGTTACTGCATCTTTCGAAATTCGCACTAAATGTGTACCAAAAAAAAAAAAAAATAAATAAATAAATTGAACCATATAATGCTAGATTTTGGATCACAGTTGGGGAGCATTAACGTGTGCGAAAGTACGAAATTATATATCATGGTACTTCGATAAAACTAGAATTCTGAAGTACAGTACAAATTGTGCTGTTAAGGTATTTATCGTGAAGGTAAAATTAGAATTCCGGAGATGATGGTGTTTAGCGAGTGCGTATACTGGAATTTGTAACGGAGAACACCCATAGTGTATAGTTGTCAGAATTGACCATACCCTTGGAAATAAGGGGGTACTGAAAGGTAGGAAATGCTGTGCTATAGTAGCTGGTGAACAAAATAAGGCAGAATTTTGATTACAATTAAAGTGCAGGGTAGTATATGGCTGGTAATTTAGAAATGCGAACTAAAAGGGATACAAAAAGGTACCATGCAACGTGTAATTCTGAATTTTTCGATTAATATTGGTGCGCAACTGATATAATAATATTGACCTTACAATAATAAAAAAAAAAACAGCAGAACTTAAAGAATACTGAAGATATACATTTAGTAATTGCATAATTACAATATTGATTGAAAGGTTTCTGATGGAGTGCAGAGTTATGGTAAGTATGATATAATAAACAATTAGTTACCCAAGTATTGAATTATACTTAAGTAGTTGACACGGTCCTCGTTAGTGGTTCGCCGTTTTAATTGTTAATAATTACAGGGTGAGATGAAATAACTCTAACCAAATTCATACTGCTGTCATTTCTAAACCACTCGTTCGACAGCGGTGAAAATTATTCCAGTGACAGCTCAGTATATTGTTTATAAGTGAACAAAATCATTTTGGTGAGAATTTTCCAGAAAAAAGTTATTCGTGATGGAATTCAAACGTGACGGTGTGATTTCTTTATATTTGGCTGGAATACCACAAGTGGCTATCGTTGGAGCACTCCAACATTTAAATGTGAATTAATCTTTTGTGTCTCGTACCATCGCGTGTTACCGTGATACTGGTGGAGTAGCCCGACTTCAAGGAAATGGACGGAAGAAAACAGCAACATCAGTACAAATGGTTCGAAAAATAAAGAAGCGACTTGATCGAAACCCGCGTCGCAGTGGCCGAAAAATTCCGCGTGAGCTGAATATATCGCAATATTCCATTCGGCAAATATTGAAAAATTAACTCGGGGTAAAGCTATTGAAATTCCAAAAAAGTGCAAGAACTTACACCTCACAAGAAAGAAAATAGACTCAAAAGAGCTAAAGAGTTGCTTCGCTTGGCCGAAAGTGGTGAACTGCCGAATTTAGTTTTCTCCGATGAGAAAACATTCGTTGTTCAGCAGTAGTAAACAAACACATTAATCATGTTTACTTGCCAAAGAGGTCAGCTGAAAATGTGCACCATCGGTTGGCCACCAGAACTTAAGTGTGGGCCATGGTAATGATGTGGGCCGCCATAACAGCCGATGGTCGCTCTCGGCTCGTATTAATCGGCCGCAGCATCAGAATAAATACCAAATATTATCGCGAAAATATTCTGGAGGGTGTATTAAAGCCTTGGGCACGCAAACATTTTGACCGCAGACCTTGGACATTCCAACACCAGCACCATGGCACTCAGCACCCTCCATCCAAGAATGGTTACAAAATAAGGTTCCTCGCTTCATTTCCAGCGCACAATGGCCACCAAAATCTCCGGATACCAATCCCTTGTACTATTGTGTCTGGAGTATTTTGGAAAGCAAGGTTGGCACTAAAAAATACTAAAGTGTCGATCACCTCAAGTTAAGCGCTTCGCCGGAAATGGGCCAAAATACCGCAGAGCAACATACGGGCTGCGTGTGACGTTGAAGGCCATAATTCGTGCCAAAGGTGACCAATTCGAACAAATCTAAACTTATTCTAAAACTTTTTATTCGAAATTTTTAGCTTCATTTAATAAAATTAAAAAAAAAAAATAAATATTATGACGTTTGACTTTGTTGAAGTTTTTTTTTATCTCACCCTGTATTTCACTTTATGGCTTGCAACTGAGATCAATCTAACAATTGTTGTAAACTTTTCCATCTATTTCTCTCAAAAGCACAATATTAAAGATAAATTAATAAAACAGCCACTTGTCGCACATTTACGATAATTGGTATTGAAAAAGGTCAACGTAGTTCCGTGTTTTGACATATATGCTATAAATTGATACCGGTTGGTTTTGGTCATGATGAAGTTCCTAGACCTAGTTGTAATATACTCATTATAACTCACAATAAGTAGAATACTTCGATATCATAAGTTTCCCAATCGACATTTTGATGTTTTCACTAAACCAATAATAATAAGAACGGCTGACTCTATGTATCTTTATCCGAAGAGCCTATAATTGGATGTTTGCTATAACCTCTATATAATAATTATTTGGTATTTCTAATAATTTCCGCATCCAGAATAATAATGTGAACCAGCGGCTGAATTCTTTTGCTATGAAAACATGAAATTAAAAATATTTTCTTTATAAAAAGGTTCCAATTTACAATTCTCTCTTTTATAATTATTTTCATTTCACAATGTCATTGAACGAAAATTGAGTACCAAACCAACCTACAAATATTTGTATTCTTAGTCAGATTAAAATTCTATTTAGATTAAGCTGTTGTGAAATTCAGCCTAGGAAGCTCTTATTAACGAATTTTGACGTGATTCCTTATAGCGGTACCGACTAGTACAATCTATAATTGGTATACTTGTGGTACGCATTTTCAAAACCACAGCTTAATTTTAACCATACACACGAGCAGTTACTTCAGTACCAAAATTTTAAATTTCCAGCTCCATCTGTACACCCACAACCAAAGTGTACCAAGTTTAGGATCATTTAGTACAGTTCCTACACTTAGTGGACATTTCCAAAACCACCGCCTTATACTAACCATGCTTCCCAAACTTAATTCCTATATCAAATGTCAAATGTGATGTATCATGTATCAAATGTCAAATGTCGCCAACAAAACCTTACCTTGCCTTACATATGGAATTTTATCAAATTAGGTACGGCGAGACTTCATGGGAACCACTTTTTCAAAGTTCTTATGCAACCCAAGCAAATTGATAGTTTGAAAAAGTTTGAGGTGTTTTTTAAAGCCGCCAATTTGTTTTTAGTCCAACTTTTCCTTTTAACGTCAGTAAACATTTCGCCCATTTTAGTGTATGTCTAAGGATTCTTGCCATATCTAAGAAAGATCCTTATATATTTTTTGGATTTTAGGTTAAAGAGAAAGATTCTTTGGTGCTATGGAAAACACATACACACTAATTTTTTTTATTTTTAAATTGTTATAGTATTACACAAACAAAATCTTTCCATACTTCTAATATATTTTTATCACGCTTAATAAAATAAATAAATTTATGCATGGCACTATGACATTGCGTTTCAACAACAAATAATAAAAAAAATAGATGCATATTATTATAAAAAAAATTAGAACATTATTCAAACCATAACAAATCTCTTATCAAAATTCTCGAACGCACTATGAACATCAAACAAATTTTTCTTATCAACTTTAAAAGCAATAACAACATTAAGGTCAATGTCAAAGTCGAATTGACAAATGTATTACCACAAAATCCAAAAAAAAAAAAAAAAAAAAAAAAAAAACAAATAAAACTACCTGGATTATGAAGATCAAAATAATATAAAAACCCAACCTGAAATTCTCAAACACCAACAATCGGCGAAGATTGACTATTCACAAATAACGCGTGACTTAGCTGAAATTGAAAAGACGATGAGAATTGCCATTGCCTTATTGGCCATTGCTGGCCTTGTGGTAGTAAATGCTTTTGCCACTAAATACGCTGACAAGGAGTTTTTGGCCAAACAAAAATTCCTTTTCGAAATTGTTTATCGGGTCGAAGATCCCTTAATGTTTGAGGAATACATTAAGTTGGGCAAGACTTTCAGCTTTAACAAAGATGACTATACGGTAAATAATATATCATAACAAATGTCTTCTAATAATTTAATACTCTTATGATTTCCAGTTCCCTGAGAAACACAGTGAATATATGAAGAAATACTATTAAGCCTTTAAATATGGTGTCACCTTACCCAAGGGAGAATATTTCGGCTCCTTGGCCTACACCCATTTCGAACAAATGTATGGTTTGTTTGAATTCTTCTACTATGCCAAGAACTGGGAAATCTTCCAACGCAACGTCTGCTGGGCCCGCTTGTACGCCAATGAAGGCATGTTTGTTCAAGCTCTGACATTGGCTGTTATCCACCGTGATGACTTCGAAGGCTTGATGTTGCCTGCAATCTATGAAATCTTCCCTCAGTATTTCTTTAACAGCAAATTCATCTATGAAGCTGAGAAATTCGATTATGATGTTTGGAGCAAGTACAATATGTACGAGAAGGAATACAAGGACTTCATGTACAAGGACTACTCGAAATATTTCAAGGAATACAACAACTATGAATACTTCTACACCAAAGACTGGAACTTGTGGCAATGGTGGAAACTTATGGATTTGGGTGATCACTGGTACCATGCCGTACGCTTCATGCGCGACAACCAAGTCGGCTTCAGCATGGACCCCAAATACGAAGAAATTATGAAAGATCTTAAAATGTTCCAAATGCCTGTTGACTACACCCGGGAAATTCACTTCTTTAACAAGGAAACTGCATTGTCTTACCTTACCGAAGATGTTGAATGGAACTCGTTCTGGTACTATTTCAACATGGATTATTTCCCCTACTTGGATGGCGAACAGTTCGGTTTGAAGAAGGATCGTCGTGGTGAATACTACTTCTATGTTGTGCGTCAATTACTCGCCCGCTACTACATGGAACGTTTGTCTCATGGTTATGGTGAGATTCCTGAGTTCTCCTTTTTCACTGAAGTTGAGTACGGTTACGATCCTCAGCTGATCAACTACAACGGTGTAGGCTACTCTTACCGCAAGAACTACTATGAATATGAGAGCTATGGCAATTTCGACTACATGTATAGAATTATAAATTTCTTCAATCGTGTCGATGAAATCATTACCCAGGGATACTTTAAGACCCACGATGGCAAGATGATTGATATGCGCAAGCCAGAGTCTATTGAATATCTCGGTGACATCATGCAAGGTAATTACGATAACTACGACAAATACTTCGCCACTTTCTGGTACATGTATGCCCATATGTACTTTGCCCATATCGACGACACTGAATTCGAAGTCTATCCCCATGTCTTCTTAAACTATGAAACCATGATGCGCGATCCCATGTTCTACATGGTGTACAAGAAGATCAGTGAGGTCTTCTTTGAATTCTACGAATATATTGAGCCGTACACCCACAAGGACTTGTATTTCCCAGGGGTACAAATTGAGAGTGTCGATGTCAGTGAATTGTTCACCACCTTCGATTTGTATGACTTTGATGTGACCAATTTGTTGAATGACCAATTCACTTTTGTTGATGGAAAATTCGTTTGGGATAAAACGTTGTTGGCCCGTCAAATGCGTCTCAATCACGATGACTTTGAATTTAAGTACAACATTAAATCTGATAAGGATCAAAAGGTTGTTGTACGTGCCTTCTTGGGACCCAAGTACGATGAATTCGGTCGTGTCATTTCTTTGAACGAAAACCGCGAAAACTTCGTCGAGATGGATGAATTTGTTTATGAATTGAAATCTGGTGTCAACACTTTCACGCGCAGCTCTAAAGACTTCTACTGGACTAACGATGATCACCTCAGCTACACCGAATTGTACAAGTACGTTATGTTGGCCTATGAAGGTAAATACGAATTCCCCTTGGATTACTCCCAACCCACTTGCGGCTTCCCCGATTGTTTGATCTTGCCTCGTGGCTGGGAAAGTGGTATGCCAATGCAATTCTTCTTCTTTGTCTATCCGTACACTGCTTCGTACGAGCCCTACTTCAACTCCTCCAAGTTCAACTACACTTGCGGCATCGGCTCTGGCACTGTCCACATTGATGAAAAGCCTTTCGGTTATCCCCTCGATCGTAAAATCGACGAATTTGAGTTCTTTGTTCCTAACATGTACTTTAAGGATGTCAAGATTTATTACAACGATACTATTGAGAAATACTTGGGCTATAGGAAGGAGAATTCTGCTAAATTTGATTATAGCTACTTTTACAAATACAAACATTAATGTTTATCAAATAGGGCTGAGTTAGTTTTTATTTAAGAAATGCAATTAAACAATAAATATTCATCAATAAAGTAATTTAAAATCAAATAACGTGAAGGAAATGTGTTTTTATTTTATTTTTATTTTATATTGCCCTACAACACTGTGTGTTGGGGGTATTGTAACTTTGGTTGGGTTAAAAAAGTTTGTAACACCTCTAAATTTTGTATTAATACGATGTTATATATCGATATTCCCATTTCGCCGAACTGAGTCGATCTAGCCATGTGTCTCTGTCCTTACATCCGTCCGGTTCATATTAATTTGTAATCACGCTACAGGTAGATCCTCAATTCTGCATGTAGATATGGTTAAGGTGGAAGATTGGATCGCGAAATATTTGGGGGATAAAATGGAAGAAAATTTTAGACCAATTATTCCACAATTATAGAGCAATCGAAACTTTGCAAGAGGCAATAGTTAAGGACAGGGCAGAAGGCTACTATTTTTATTCGTGTGAAATTGTGTGAAAAATACCTATATTTCCATTCAAACAGTAACATATTTGTTATACTGAAAGTCACTATTCGATGAAATCTATAGAAATCTTAATTTGGTGCCACTGATTTTATTTCTTATTAGACCTATGAAGGGTGAATATGGAGCACTTGCTACAAAATTTGATTTCGTGGCTCCGAATTTTAAATTAATACATTATTTATATCCCTAACAATCGAAAATTAGAGAACGAACCTTCATATACAGAACGATATTTTAAGAAGTTCAATTGTGTATTAAAACATCTTGGGGGTTCGTTTATTTTAGTAAAAAAGAAATTGGATCTATAGAAGCGGCACAGCACATCGTAGTGTTGTAGGGTATCGTATGGTCGACCCATGCATTTTAGACTCCAGCATAAGATTCTATCTTGATTTAGCGATGTCCATCCGTCTGTCCGTCCGTCGGTTGGGTAAATTTGCTGTAAATTGGCAGCATATGTTCCTATTATGCAAGAGACTACCTTGCATACAACTGTCAATATAAGACTAAGTTTTGGGAAACTTGTCCCAAATAACTGTACCTTCAGATATTCGGTATTTTGATTATTTGTGTCAAACTTTTTACCGAAAATGAAAATTTGGAATATGAAGTAGTATATACCCTATGACAGAAAATTGCTCATGTAGATCCAAGGCTTCGTATAGCCCCCATATGAAAGTACCCCCAACAATCGGTATTTTGGTGATTTTTGCGATATTTTTCTCCTGAATTGTTTCAAATGAATGCTACAGCCTGTGACACAAGACCAGGTCCTGGTCTTCGTATAGATCCCAATATAAAAGCCTTAAGCTGCACTATTACATATTACTTATGAAAATTCAAAATAAGCCACGTGCTTCTAACTCAAGTACATTAAAATTAATTTGACAAACTCAAAATTAAAAAAAAAGATTCCTTGACCCCTACCTGTAAAGATAATCTTTTGAATTTTTTTTTTTTGTATTTTCTCTTGATTATATAATTGTGAAACACCAAGAGAAATAAAATTGCTTATCAGCGACGTTCACATAAAAAAGCTTTCGAAAATTCATAAGGCAACGTGTCATTATCACATGTATCGAAGTTATGCAAACAAATTAAAAAATTTCAAAAATAATATCTTCTTAGTATGTGTGTAAAGATGATATTATTTCACCTGAGAATATCTTAATTCCAAATAATGTAAATTGTATAAAATCATGCTGGAAATTTGTAACAATCAACAGTCCTTTTGAGTTGCTTGCCATTGACTGAACAATTTCTGATCTCAGTATTTCATAAAAATGAAGGTCTCCATTGCCCTGTTGGTCATTGCTGGCTTAGTGTCAATAAAAGCCGCTCCCAAGCCTGGGGTTAAATATGCAGACAATAGTTTATTGTCTAAACAAAAATTCCTTTTTGAAGTTGTTTTCCGTGTCGAGGAACCCTTGATGTTTGAGCAATACATCAAATTGGGCATGACTTTCAGCTACGATCAGGATGATTATGTGGTATGCATTTTATCATTACTAATGTCTTTATTTTCCATTTTAAAACTCTAGAACATAGATGCCCAGTAGTGGCTGATTTCAGCAATTTCAACTCACACGTATTCTTACGCTCTTTTGTTTGATCGCCAATCAACCAATAGGAAAGCAGAAATATGAGTGGGAGAGACAAGCTACACAGGCAGAAATTCTGTGTAATATTTACATTTAATCGTAATCGAGACTGCTGTTAGTGAACACATAAACTGAAAATTATTGCGATATGTCAATGATGTCATTTCAAAAGCATTTTATGCTATAAAATGCTTTTGATGATATGCAATGTGTTATATGTTATAAGACATTTAAAAAAATAAGAAATATAATAAAAAAACATTTTGAAACTGTTCATAAAGACATGAATTGTTTGCAGGGGGAAGAAAAAGAAAAACGATTTAAAATGTATAAGAAACTTTTTATAAAAAAGTTGAAGGAATGGGTAAATCAATATAGAGATAATGATGAAGATATGGTGGAGGAGAATTTAAAAATGGGTTTATCTAACTTAATAAGTTTATATATTATAAAAAAGGGAAGGCCATTTTCAGATGGGCCGTTTGTCAAAAATATGTTGTGTCAAGTTTTTGAAAAACTTAATTTTAACACTAATTTTATTAAAAAATTACCTTTGTCCCGCAATAGTATAACCCGGCGATCCCTGTACATTCATTAATTTTACATTTCCCAGAAAAAGCAAAAAATTACGACACCCGCCACACATGTGCTTTCGTCGCTATCTCGTTGACGACTAAATAAAATGAATAGAAAAATATTTTCTTCCAGTGTTATTTCGTCGCTCTCACCAATACTATTACATTGGGCATCTATGCACTAGAAACACGCATTTCTAGTTTCCCGAGCAACACAGTGAAAATATGGATAAATACTATGAAGCCTATAAATATGGTGTCACCTTGCCGCGTGGCGAATATTTTGGTTCTTTGGCCTCCAGCCATTTCGAACAGATGTACGGTCTGTTTGAATTCTTTTACTATGCCAAGAACTGGGAAATTTTTCAACGCAATGTCTGCTGGGCCCGCTTACATGCCAACGAAGGCATGTTTGTGCAAGCCCTCACATTGGCTGTAATGCGCCGTAATGATATTGAAGGCTTGATATTGCCTACCATTTATGAGATCATCCCCCAACATTTCTTCAACAGCAAATTCATCTATGAAGCAGAGAAATTCGATTATGATGTTTGGAGCAAATATATTATGTACGAAAAGGAATACAAAGGCTTTTTGTACAAGGACTATTCTAAATATTTCTAGGAATTTAAAAACTACGAATTCTTCTACACCAAGGACTTCAAGACGTGGCAATGGTGGAAGCTCATGGGTTTGGGAGAACAATGGTATGCTGAGGATAATTTCATTATGCGCGACAATATGAACATCTTCAATAATGATTCCAAATACTTGGAAATGATGAACGATGTCAATATGTTCTATATGCCTGTTGACTACACCCGCGATGTTAATTTCTTCAACAAGGAATCTGCATTGTCTTACTTCACCGAAGATGTTGAATGGAACTCGTTCTGGTACTATTTCAACATGGATTACATTCCCAACTTGAACGGCGAACAGTTCGGTTTGAAAAAGGATCGTCAAGGTGAATATTTCTTTTATGTTGTACGCCAGTTACTTGCCCGTTATTTCATGGAACTTCTGTCTCATGGGTATGGAGAGATTCCAGAATTATCGTTCTTCACTGAAGTTGAACATGGCTATGATCCTCAGTTGGTCAACTACAATGGCGTAGGGTACTCTAGTCGCAAAAACTATTATGAATATGAAACCTATGGCAATTTTGATTATATGCGAGACATTATTGAATTTTTCGAACGTGTGGAGGATATCATTACTCAAGGTCTTTTCAAGACCCGCGATGGCAAGGTGATTAACCTGCGCAAACCTCGATCCATTGAATATCTGGGAAACTTGATGCAAGGTAACGCAGATAATTATGACACATATTTCGCTACCTTTTGGTACCTGAATGCCCATATGTACTTTGCCATATCAATGGCAAGCAAACCGAGGTTCACCCTAATGTCTTCTTAAACTATGAAACCATGATGCGTGATCCCGTGTTCTACATGATTTACAAAAAAGTTAATGACGTCTTTTTTGAATTCTACGACCATATTGAGCCTTACAAGCAGAAGGACTTGAATTTCCCCGGAGTAGAAATTGATAATATTAATGTCAGTGATTTGGTCACCTACTTCGATATAGTTGATATTGATGCAACTAACTTGCTGAACGACAAAATGACTTTCGTCGATGGTAAATTCGTTTGGGATAAGACTCTGTTGGCCCGTCAAATGCGTCTCAACCATAAGGACTTTGAATTCGAATACAAAATTAAATCGGATAAGAAACAGAAGGTTGTTATACGTGCCTTTCTGGGTCCTAAGTTTGACGAGTTCGGCCGTGTTATTTCGTTAAATGAAAATCGTGAAAACTTTTTTGAGATCGATGAATTCTACTACGAACTTAAACCTGGTTTCAACAGCTTCAACCGCAGCTCTAAGGACTTCTACTGGACCACTGATGATCGGACCACCTACACGGAGTTGTACAAATTCTTTGAGAAGGCCCTTGAAGGTGAAATTGAACTACCCTTGGACTATTCAGAACCTCATTGCGGCTTCCCCGATCGTTTGATTTTGCCCCGTGGTTGGGAAAAGGGAATGCCAATGCAATTCGCCTTTTTTGTCTACCCGTACACTGCCTTAGGCAAGCCCAACGCCCCCAACTACTCTTGCGGTAATAGATCAGGTGTTCGTCATATAGGCGATATGCCTTTCGGCTATCCCTTCGATCGTGAAATCGATGAATTTGAGTTCTTTGTGCCCAACATGTACTTCAAGGATGTGAAGATCTACTACGAAGATACATTTGAGAAATATTATGAATTTAAGTATGACAAATTCGGTACTTTTGATTATAACTACTATTATGACTATTGAATATATTTGTTTGTATTAAATAGTTTAAATGATGTGATAGTGTTTTTAAATAAATGCGCTATGTAAAAATAAAAGCTTTATATATATAAAAAAACACACATGTGCTCATATGAATTATTATAGCAATTTTGATAAATATTATAACAATTTTGGTCTTATACTGGTCGGGAAGAGTTACTTGGTTCTATATAGTTTAAGACCGAAAGATTGAGAAATTAATAGAACAAGTCAGGGTAAATTATTACCATTAAAAGTAGTTATTATTTGTTTCGACGGAATTTAGAAGCAATTGGTGGATCATGTGGATAGCAAATTTATTTATGTAGCTTTTAGATTTAGATTGTAAGTCGTATTCGATTGACAAACTTCTTAAAACTGCGACAGATTGAAACCTGTGTAGTAGTTCATGTGTATCCATTATATATATATATATATATATATATATATATATATATATATATATATATATATATATATATATATGGCTCGAAAGTAAAGATCGTACATCCATTGTAAGGAACTTTTTAGAAGAAGAAAAAAACATTTTAGCGCTTCCTGTTTTAAATATTTTATGATTGTGGTAAAGCAATTTCCCTAGCCCATATTTCTTCGCACCAATGCTTTTTTATCTTAGTTTTCTACCTGTAATTGCGGTGGTTTTGAGTACTCAATTGTAGTTCATTTATTTTAATTTTTTAAGAAGGCGGAGTTTATCTTTTCCTCTGCCTATCGATTTGGATAATTTTTAATAGAATACTAACAAAATTGAATTTTAGCCCTGAAGTGAGGAGATCGCAAGCTCAATAGAAGAAAAAAAGTTTTTTGTCATACAAGTTATTTTTAAAATAACTTCTGGGGAGAATATCCCAGACAATAACAAGGGAACTGATGAGGATTGGTGGCTCTTTCCGAAATCTAGGTATTGCCTGCCTAAATCTAGGTATTGCCTAAACATTACCATTGATCTCCACTAATAAACAAACGTTGTTTTTATAAAAACAACAATAAAGGATTAAGCCTGACCATTTTGCAACATCAAAGGTTATCTTAAAAGTTCTGTCTACAAAAAATAAATAGGGTAAGTGCGCCTTAGTTCGGCATGTCCCAGTAGTCGGCAGTTTTTAAATTTAAACGTAAATAACTAAAAATGGAATTGACCAAATAATGAAATAATTGAAAAAAAAAAACAAAACGTCAACAGTGTTCTCTGCTCTCTTTCTGTAAAACAACAATGAGCTCCGATCATTTATTACGAGAGAATAACGGTTTTCGTCAGTGAGTGTCTTCCAACGCGTGCGATAGTGCTTGTTTGTAAAGAAAAAATTAGTGGTGCCGTCAACTTAATAATCGATTTAAGTAAATTAAATTTAATACTTTTGGAATCAGAAATATTTTATGATAGTAAATAACAGTCTAACGATCATTTTATAACTTATATTATTTAATGCCGACATTAGGGACAGAAAAAAAAGAGATTTGCCAGTAGTCGGCAGGGGGTGCCGATTACTAGAAAAATATCATTTTTGACCTATTTCACCAAAACTTGAAAAAAGGATTAAAAAATAATACAAATACTACTCAAATAAAAAAATAGTTTTGAGTCGGCAGTTGCTTTTATTTGTGCTTTTTGACCAACTTTTCTAAATTAAATAGATTTTTTTAAATCAGCTATTTGACGTTTTAGATAGCGGTGGTATTTAAAAAAATGTTGGTTATCTAAGGGAAAAAGATCAATTCACAAATTCCAAATATAAGAAAGGTACTTTTTTATTTCATCTCATTTTTTTTTTAAAAAAATGCTTTTTTCTTCTTCTAAAAAGTTCCTTACAATGGATTTACGATCTTTACTTTCGAGACATATATATAATGGATACACAAGAACTACTACACAGGTTTCAATCTGTCGCAGTTTTAAGAAGTTTGTCAATCAAATACGACTTACAATCTAAATCTAAAAGCTACATAAAAAAAATTGCTATCCACATGATCCACCAATTGCTTCTAAATCCCGTCGAAACAAATAATAACTCCTTTTTAATGGTAATAATTTACCCTGACTTGTTATATTAATTTCTCAATCTTTCGGTCTTAAACTATATAGAACCAAGTAACTCTTACCGCACAGTATAAGACCAAAATTGTTATAATATTTTTCAAAATTGCTATAATAATTCATATGAGCACATGTGTGTAGCGCATTTATTTAAAAACACTATCACATCATTTAAACTATTTAATACAAACAAATATATTCAATAGTCATAATAGTAGTTATAATCAAAAGTACCGAATTTGTCATACTTAAATTCATAATATTTCTCAAATGTATCTTCGTAGTAGATCTTCACATCCTTGAAGTACATGTTGGGCACAAAGAACTCAAATTCATCGATTTCACGATCGAAGGGATAGCCGAAAGGCATATCGCCTATATGACGAACACCTGATCTATTACCGCAAGAGTAGTTGGGGGCGTTGGGCTTACCTAAGGCAGTGTACGGGTAGACAAAAAAGGCGAATTGCATTGGCATTCCCTTTTCCCAACCACGGGGCAAAATCAAACGGTCGGGGAAGCCGCAATGAGGTTCTGAGTAGTCCAAGGGTAGTTCAATTTCACCTTCAAGGGCCTTCTCAAAGAATTTGTACAACTCCGTGTAGGTGGTGTGATCATCAGTGGTCCAGTAGAAGTCCTTAGAGCTGCGGTTGAAGCTGTTGAAACCAGGTTTAAGTTCGTAGTAGAATTCATCGATCTCAAAAAAGTTTTCACGATTTTCATTTAACGAAATAACACGGCCGAACTCGTCAAACTTAGGACCCAGAAAGGCACGTATAACAACCTTCTGTTTCTTATCCGATTTAATTTTGTATTCGAATTCAAAGTCCTTATGGTTGAGACGCATTTGACGGGCCAACAGAGTCTTATCCCAAACGAATTTACCATCGACGAAAGTCATTTTGTCGTTCAGCAAGTTAGTTGCATCAATATCAACTATATCGAAGTAGGTGACCAAATCACTGACATTAATATTATCAATTTCTACTCCGGGGAAATTCAAGTCCTTCTGCTTGTAAGGCTCAATATGGTCGTAGAATTCAAAAAAGACGTCATTAACTTTTTTGTAAATCATGTAGAACACGGGATCACGCATCATGGTTTCATAGTTTAAGAAGACATTAGGGTGAACCTCGGTTTGCTTGCCATTGATATTGGCAAAGTACATATGGGCATTCAGGTACCAAAAGGTAGCGAAATATGTGTCATAATTATCTGCGTTACCTTGCATCAAGTTTCCCAGATATTCAATGGATCGAGGTTTGCGCAGGTTAATCACCTTGCCATCGCGGGTCTTGAAAAGACCTTGAGTAATGATATCCTCCACACGTTTGAAAAATCCAATAATGTCTCGCATATAATCAAAATTGCCATAGGTTTCATATTCATAATAGTTTTTGCGACTAGAGTACCCTACGCCATTGTAGTTGACCAACTGAGGATCATAGCCATGTTCAACTTCAGTGAAGAACGATAATTCTGGAATCTCTCCATACCCATGAGACAGAAGTTCCATGAAATAACGGGCAAGTAACTGGCGTACAACATAAAAGAAATATTCACCTTGACGATCCTTTTTCAAACCGAACTGTTCGCCGTTCAAGTTGGGAATGTAATCCATGTTGAAATAGTACCAGAACGAGTTCCATTCAACATCTTCGGTGAAGTAAGACAATGCAGATTCCTTGTTGAAGAAATTAACATCGCGGGTGTAGTCAACAGGCATATAGAATATATTGACATCGTTCATCATTTCCAAGTATTTGGAATCATTATTGAAGATGTTCATATTGTCGCGCATAATGAAATTATCCTCAGCATACCATTGTTCTCCCAAACCCATGAGCTTCCACCATTGCCACGTCTTGAAGTCCTTGGTGTAGAAGAATTCGTAGTTTTTAAATTCCTCGAAATATTTAGAATAGTCCTTGTACAAAAAGCCTTTGTATTCCTTTTCGTACATAATATATTTGCTCCAAACATCATAATCGAATTTCTCTGCTTCATAGATGAATTTGCTGTTGAAGAAATGTTGGGGGATGATCTCATAAATGGTAGGCAATATCAAGCCTTCAATATCATTACGGCGCATTACAGCCAATGTGAGGGCTTGCACAAACATGCCTTCGTTGGCATGTAAGCGGGCCCAGCAGACATTGCGTTGAAAAATTTCCCAGTTCTTGGCATAGTAAAAGAATTCAAACAGACCGTACATCTGTTCGAAATGGCTGGAGGCCAAAGAACCAAAATATTCGCCTCGCGGCAAGGTGACACCATATTTATAGGCTTCATAGTATTTTTCCATATTTTCACTGTGTTGCTCGGGAAACTAGAAATGCGTGTTTTTAGAGTTTTAAAATGGATAATAAAGACATTAGTAATTATAAACTGCTTACGACATAATCATCCTGATCGTAGCTGAAATTCATGCCCAATTTGATGTATTGCTCAAACATCAGGGGTTCCTCGACACGGAAAACAACTTCAAAAAGGAATTTTTGTTTTGACAAAAAATCTCTGTCTGCGGCTTTTATTGTCACTAAGCCAGCAATGACCAACAGGACAATGGAGAACTTCATTTTTATGAAATACTGAGATCAGAAATTGTTCAGTCAATGGCAAGCAACTCAAAAGGACTGTTGATTGTTACAATTTTCCAGCATGATTTTATACAATTTACATTATTTGGAATTAAGATATTCTCAGGTGAAATGATGTCATCTTAACACATTAACAGATATTATTTTTGCAATTTTTTAATTTGTTTGCATAACTTTGATACAGGTGGAATGACACCTTACCTTATGGAGTTTCGAAAGCTATTTTTATGAGAACGTCGCAGATAAGCAATTTTATTTCTGTTGGTGTTTCACAATTATATAATCAAGAGAAAATACAACCAGTTTATAAACAATATTTTTAAAAGATATTGGTGCAGGGTAAAAGGAATAGCAAACAAATTAAATTTGTTTTTTTTTTAATGAAACTGAACCCGACTGGCCAGAATGAATTTTATAATAAAAAAAAAATTATTGAATTAATACATTATCGTTGATATTTAAAGACTCAAGAAAATTTTAGAAATTTTTGTGTGAAATGTTTACAAGTTTAATTGAGAAAAGGTATTTTACATCGCATGTTTTTTTTTTTTTTTTTTTTTTTTTTTTTTTGATGGCATCTGACTTTCGGGCTTCCAAGTGGATTCTATTTTTACGAAAAATTGTCAACATAGTTACATTGAATGCAACTTTCTGATTCAAGATTCATCCTCGCAAAATATCTTGATTGTAGGACCAGAATATAAAAGGAAGGTATTATTTGTAGTATCTTTACAATTTTACACATGTAGAGAACTCCGGATAACTCAAAGAACATAACTTTAAACTAAAAACAAGTTTTTGAAGATGATGGATAGCTGGAAACACATCTTCGGCAATATTACTGATAACAATACAAAGATTATTTTGGTGGCAAAATTCGAGACTCAAACGAGTCATTAAGTTGTGTTTAGGTCCTCTTTTCCAAATATCATTTTAGGTTGAGGACGTCAAAGACAAATATACTCTTTACAATTTTAACTAATAACCCACAAAAGAAAATAAATGTCTTTTACCATTATAAATAAAAAAATGTTTGCCTCAGTGTTGTAAGAAAACGTTGCCACGCGAAAATAGTTTAAAACTTGACTTATCAAGTCTTTCCTCGCCCATTTGTCCAGAATATCTCCTTAATATTTATTTTTCGGAAGAATGTCGAAGGAAGAAATATTCTAAATCAAGTTTTACTTCTGACGACATTTCCAAGACTTTAATGCAAAATAAAAAAAGCCTTAGATATCCTCCGCCATTTGGAAGGAACTTGCAAAATATAAAACGAAAAAGAGGCCAAAGTCGGGCTGGGCCAACTTTATGATACCTCACCCCACTTGCATATATAGTAGTGCAACATAACAAAAAACATTTTTATGGGAATTTATGAGAATTGAAACATACCGATTATGATCGTTTTTGAATGCGTATTATGGCTTTAAAACAGTTATAATTTAAAGACGAATGGAACTAATATATAGCAGGCTTCTATCGTATTAGACTAAATTTGACAAAGGCATTTGTGTCTAAATAGATATTTATCCAAATCCATCCTATTTAAGATGATATAACACTTTTAAGGCACAATAAACGTGAAATCGGAGGAAGATATGTATGAGTGCTACATCCAAATCTGAACCGACCTCTATAAAATTTAGCTGAGGTATTTCTATGCTGTATCTGATATTTGGCACCAAATATCGTTGTTGTAGAGAGTATTTTACAGGTATGAGCAACACCTCGAAATATACATTTTAGACCCCACAAAGTACACATATTCTTGAGCAGCATAAAATTCTATGTCGATTAGGCGATGTCCGTCCGTCTGTAGAAATCACTCTAGCTACCGAACGAATTGAAGCAGATTGATAAAATTTTATTCAATTCTATGTAATATGTCTGCAGGACTTTTGTTATTGAAAATGGGCCATGTAGTTCCCCATATAACGGTACCTCACAATATTCGGTATTTTGATGATTTTTGCCACAATATTCACCGGAATTTTTTCAAATTTGGTATTTGAAGTTCGTAATGGATACTACAGTCTAAGACAGAAAATTATCTGTGCAGGTCCACGACCTCGTATAGCACCCATATAACGATACCTCCCGATATTCGGTATTTATATGATTTTAGCTACATTATTCACCGATTTTTTTTTAAGTTTCACATTTGAATATTGTTATGGCTTATGACAAAAGTTATCTATGCAAGTTCATGCCGTCGTATAGACCCTAATGTAACAGCTACATTCGGTATTTTTAAGATTTTAACAGAATTCGTTCCAAATGGTGGAGGGTATTAAAAGTTCGACCCGGCCGAACTTACTGATTTTTACTTGTTTTTCTTTTAATTTTTTGACCAAAAAGTTTTGAAAGCCATCAGGGTTACAATCGTGGATTAAGAAAATTGTAAAAATTTTTTTTCAAGCTTCTGAAGCTTCTGAAGCTTCATAAGCTATGAATCACCATAATAATTTAGAGATAGAGATAATTTATCCTAACTTATAACCAATTTCACCAAATTTGATGCACTTTCTTCCATTCAATTTAGGTTTATATTAATCATTTGGTGCGCAATAAACTTGAAATCAAGTAAAGATGTATATGAGAGCTATATCCAAGCATGAACCGATATCGATAAAAGTTTGCAAAAGTATTTCTGAGATGTACTTGATATATTTATCGGAATATCGTTGTTACGGAGTGCATATTACGGCTGTGTAGAAGAAATTTAAGAAATCGGATGAAAAATATATATTGAAGCTATTGGTATATCTGAACCGATTTCGACTAAATTTGGCACACTTGTTTCTATTTCTCAGTTTGGTCATATATGCAAAATTTCTTCCTATTTGGACTAATATTACACATTTAGAGCACAACAACAAGCAAATCGGTCGAAGATATACATATATTGGAGTTACATCTAAATTTTGACCGATTATCTCCGGTTTCAACAGGGTTCGTCCTTGGACCAATTTATTTGTGCAAAATTTCATCTTGATCGGGCAATAAATACGACCTGTACTTTGTTTACAAAAATACATGGACATACGGACGAACGGAACCTGTACACGTCGACCTGTATAAGGAATTTTCTGTCAGTGGAGGTGGTATCCAATACGAACTCTAAATACCAAATTTTATACAATTCCGATGAAACATGTGACAAAGCCATCAAAATACCGATTATCGGGTGTATAGTCATATGGAGACTATATCTAAACTTCGAGAACTGTGGACAGTTCTCTGCAAAGATACTTCCTACATATAGGGTACACAAATTTTCAATTTAAAGCAAAATCTGTTCATAAATATGACTTAAACAAACCATCGTAAATCTGGCGGTAAAGTTATATGGTATAATATTTCATTTCGTTCGGAAGCTATAGTGATTTTCACAGACGGACATACATGTCTAAATCTACATAGAATCTAACGCTGATCAAGAATATATACATATACTTTGGTAGGGTCTGAAATGTTTATTTCGAGGAGTTAGAAACTGAATGACATACTTAATATACACTCCATACTACATTAATCGGTTTTTAAATCTACAGAAAGCGCATATTTTATATGATGTTTTTGTGTTTAAAATAGCCAGATCTTTATTACCATTTCAGACTGTTGAGGTTCCTGGTTCATTACACCGATAGGCCAACAATCGATACCTCAACAATTAGTGTTGTCATGAAAAGAGATTGATCGCTAAGAAAGAAGAAGCAAGAAGATAAACTTGGCCAAAACAAAAAGAATTGTTTAACAAATAAATACATAAATTCAGACTGTCAGAGTCTTTTAATTAAAATAAGTGTTTTATTGAAGACTTAACCACCAGTGCCTTTTTAGCAACACGTAAGTATCGCCTGTATACTTGTTGTGTTGTCTAATATTCATAGTTTTGTTGTTCGTCTTAGTGCAACAAATAATACACTTTCGGATCTAAATCTACTCTGTAGATTTAGAACCCCTACAAGTCCATACGCCTGTATCGGAACTTGTACACAGACATTCATAATAATTTGACTTATGATATATAATTCAATACTTCTTTGGAAAAACATTAGGCAAAGTAACCTTTCTTAAGTGCCTTTTATTTATTTTCTCTGCAAATAGCGACAGAATCAGGCGATTATAAAAATCATTCTTTCAATGTCAATCGAATGACAAATTTAATCTATGGAAATAATTGAAAGATATATATTCTGAAATGCCATTGGAAACAATAACAGTGTTCGGATGCAAGTCGTGATCGCATGGTCGCCGATAAAATAGGAACAGCATGAAAGTTTATATTGTGTTGTTGGCCATCCTAGGCCTGGCAGCGGTCAAAGGAATAGAAAATCGCGAAACAAAACATGTCGACAAAGATTTTTTGGCCAAACAGAAATTTTTGCTCGAAATTGTGTATCGAATTGAAGATCCCCTAGTGTTCGATGAATATATCAAACTGGGCCAGAGTTTTGAGTTTAACACAGATGATTACAATGTAAGTGTCCCATGATTTATTAATTTGATTCAATTTAAAAAAATGCCCCCATCACCTTTCAGTTCCCACAATATGATAGCGAATTCATGGAGAAATACTACAAGGCGTACAACTACGGCATAACCCTGCCCAAAAGAGAATTCTTCGGAGCTCTAAACTACGATCACTTTGAGGAAATGTATGGCTTATTCCAATTCTTTTACTATGCCAAAAATTGGGAAATATTTCAACGCAATGTCTGCTGGGCTCGCTTATATGCCAATGAAGGCATCTTTGCGCAGGCCCTGACTTTGGCCATAATGCATCGTGACGATTTCAAAGGTTTGGTACTACCGGCCATTTATGAGATTTTCCCCCAATACTTCTTCAACAGTAAATTCATTTATGAAGCGGAGAAATTTGATTTCGATGTCTGGAGCAACTACATTATGTACGAGAAACAATACAAGGACTTCCTTTACAAGGACTATGCCAAATATTTCAAGGAATACAAGAACCATTACAATTATTTCTATACCAAAGATTGGAAAATGTGGCAATGGTGGAAACTTATGGGATTGGCTGAATATGGGTATCCCGAAGAACGTTTCATTATGCGTGATAATTCGCATCTCTTCTTAAAGGACTCAAAATATGCCGACATGATGAAGGATGTGAAAATGTTCTATATGCCTGTTGATTACACCCGTGACATTTACTTTTACAACAAGGAATCGGAGTTATCCTATTTTACCGAAGACGTTGAATGGAATGCTTTCTGGTATTACTTCAATCTGCAGTATGCTCCATTCATGAACTCTGAAATGTTTGCTCTAAACAAGGCACGCCGTGGTGGTGAATATTTTTACTTTGTCATACGTCAAAAATTGGCACGCTACTACTTGGAGCGCTTGTCGCATGGCTTTGGTGAAATTCCCGAATTTTACTTCTTCAAGGAAATAAAGCACGGCTACGATCCTCAATTGATTAGCTACAATGGTGTCGGCTATTCATATCGGAAGAACTACTACGAATTTGAGAGTTATGGCAACTTTGAATATCTTTACAAAGTTCTCGGATTCTTTAAACGCATTGATAATATCCTAAATCAGGGATATTTTGTGCTCTCTGATGGCACCAAACTTGATATGCGCAAACCTGAAGCCATTGAATATCTTGGTGACATAATGCAAGGAAATGTTGAGAGCTATGATAAATATTTTGCCACATTCTGGTACATGTATGCCCATATGTATTTTGGAAATGTCGACCATAAATCAGATCATGTCTATCCGCATGTGTTTTTGAATTACGAAACCATGGCTCGAGATCCATTCTTTTATATGTTTTATAAAACGATAACCAATGTCTTCAATGAATTTTATGGACACATCAAGCCTTACAGTTACAAGGAGTTGTATTTACCCGGTGTTACTATAGAGAATGTCCAAATAAGCGATTTGGTAACCTACTTTGATTTAGTCGATTTTGATGTAACAAATTTGTTGAATGGCAAGACAACGTTCATGGATGGAACGTTTGTGTGGAATCAAACATTGCTGGCTCGTCAGGGCCGACTGAATCATAAAAATTTCAAATTTGATTTTACCATAAAATCGGACAAGCATCAAAAAGTTGTTATTCGAGCTTTTCTAGGTCCGAAATATGATGAGTTTGGTCGTGTAATTTCGCTGAAGGCCAACCGCCACAACTTCATTGCAATTGACAGCTTCTACTATGAACTGAATGCGGGTGTCAATCACATTCAACGAAGTTCCAAGGAATTCTACTGGACTGCTGATGATCGTCTAACTTACACGGAACTCTACAAATATGTCATGTCTGCATACAACGGCGATTTTAAATATCCCATAGACTTCATTGAATCTCGTTGTCGATTCCCCGATCGATTAATAATACCAAAAGGTTGGGCCAAGGGCATGCCGATGCAGTTTTTCTTTTTTGTTTATCCTTATACAGCCTCGTACGAATCGACGGAGGACTACAGCTACACTTGCAGCGGTGAATACTTTATCAACAATATTAATGAGATGGCCTTTGGATTCCCACTCGATCGCGAAATCAATGAATATGAATTCTTTGTGCCAAATATGTATTTCAAGGATGTGAAAATTTACCACAAGGATAATTTTGACAAATACTACGGAAATAAATATGATAAATTTGGAGCATTTGATTATAATTATTATTACAATTATTAATCAGGATCATTATTTCTGTAAATAAATGTGTGTGAATGTAATAAAATGTTTTTTTTTTTTTCTAAAATAACATCTTTCTAAAATAATACTGTGCTACAAAATTAATTTCTTTCAATAATTAGAGAAAAAAAATCCAGCAGATTATTAAAATAGAGTTAAACATAGAAGACATGTGTACAGGCGTTTTGAAAATTTTCATCGCAAATATTTTTGTCATCAGATTCTACCATAAATTTTTTACCTATCACAAAATATTAAAAATACATTTTGAAATAAAATTAATTCTCAAAAAAAGCATAATTTTAGAAGAACGACGTCCAATACAAATTTATTGCCAAAAAAGGGTAAATGTATGCAACTTCAATTTTAATATGAGGCAGAAGATGTCACTACAAATATATGAATAAACCATTTATCTAGATATAATAGATTCTAATAAAACTACATTCAAACTTTATTTATTCCAAGTGAAAATTTCAAAGTCAATATTTTCAATGTTCGGTCCTGATCTAAGCCTGACCGAGTCAAGACTACGTCGAGTACTCGAATCGTTTTGTATAATATATATGTATGATATGTGCAGTACCAGAAAAATAAGCGGGTGTGAAATGAAAGAATATCGGACAATATTGTCCAAATTTTGGTCCCGACCTATGACGAATCTATGTATTACGATATGCCTAATTTGAACTACATCGAGACACCCTTTACTAATTATGAGGTTTGTATTGTTTTATTTCCAATTATTTAAATTTGTGAGACGTACCAGAATGAGTGGATTGAAACATTCGATTTCAAACTTGCTCTAATATAGGCCAAAATTTTAAGGGAAACCATGTAAAGTAAGGGGCCTTCGAGTACAGCATATGTTCAAGTAAAGTACATATATATTTATGATTAATACAGTGACAGAAAATTGTGTGCATGTGTCCACGTTTTCCTATGGCATACAATACCTCACGATATTGAGTATTTCGATCATTTTAGCCACATTTTTCAATGGAATTTTTACAAATTTTGTTAGTTATTGTTGTAGCCGGTGGCAGAACATTGCCAATATAGATCCATGCAATATAATGGTACCTCCAAAAATTCGATTTTTTAATGAATTAAGTCACATTTTCCATCAAATTTATTTAAAATTCAGTATCTGTAATTCTTAATAAAGATTCCTTTTCTCACGACATTGTTTCAATTTATTTTTCAGCTTCGCAATAGACAACTATACTTGTAGTAGAAACTTGTATATAATATATAACTTGTATAATATAACGGTTCCACATACTCAATTGTATTTTGGAAACTTTAAGAGATCTCACTGGTATTTGTAGTTTAAAGTGGAACACGTTTGAATATTGAATCCAGATATATTTATCTTTAAATGCTTTCTCAGTATGAGGTCTTTATTTTTTGCAAACGGAGATCAGCAATATCGGTACATATTGCCAATCTCCGAACTCAAAGTCTAACTTTTGTTATGATGTATCAAGGTCAGACCAATTCGTGCACACCAAACGGCCAGATAGATGGAGGGCCATACAGACGAAGAAATATGGCATGTCTATTTCGTCTTCAAATGTCTCTATGGATTATTTCGACATGGGTTATTTCGATAAAACGCATTTTGGCCGTATCTGATGACAAATACACTCTGAGCGCGTACAAAGTGGATTTTTGCCCAGAAATACCTTGAGCATATATAGACTTTCACGAAGTGCACCAATGAACTAATTCTGATATTAATAATTTCATTTACTTTTTGGTGACATCAAATGATTATTAGTTTTTTTTTTTTTGTCTACCCTGAATAATATGGCTAGAGAGGGTGTATATCATTTGATACGGCCAAAACGTGCCTCATAGAAATAGCGATTCTAAACCATAGGTCTCTTTGGACCAAATCCGTTTCAGAACATTTGGATCCGATTTGATCCAAACTTGGTACATCGTTATATTATTGTCAAACTTAGATCAAGTTCAAAGATAATCTACTCCATCTGGTACCTCCCCCAAAAAAGGTCAACATTTTCACAGAAAATAGTTTATCGTATAGAACGCAAAAGGATCATATAATTTTTGCAAACTTTGCAAATCCCAATATTTGCATTAGCTCTAGGTCAGATGCGAAAATGGACAATATCGGTCCACTCCAACATTTACCTCCCGCACAGAGGGTCAAAATTTGGAATAAATACATTTTTTTTAAAAAGCGAAATAAGGATTAAATTCCATATAATTTTCGCACATCACAGTATTTCTACTAACAAAAGAAGCTCATAAAACGCGAAATAAGCATCCGATTATTTCAAACTTGGCACAATCCAATATTTCTGCTATCGCAAGAACTGTCGTGAAGATGAAATATGTCGGTCCACATCTTCTGAAACCTCTCCCACAAAGGGTCAACATTTTGAATAACCAATACTCTTGTAAATGTGTAGTAAGCATCCATTTACTTTCAAAATTTACATATCAAAATATTTTTATTAACACAAGATCTGTTGTGAAGATGATAGATATCAGCCCACCCCTTCTGGTACTTTCCCCACGGTGGGTCACAATTTTCAATATTTGCATCACTCATTTTTTTTAACCTTGGTAACCTGAGATCTGATGTGAATATAGAATTCATCGGTTCACTCCTTCTGGTACCTACCCCTGAAAAAAGTTTAAATTTTGATTAATTATTCGCAATAAATGTTAGATGCTCATCCCATATGTTTGCTTCAGTATTAGAAGAAGTGGAATACTTCGGTGCACTTTATCTGGTACCTCACGCTCATTTCTTAATTTTCAAACATTATCGAGCCGATTGAGCCCAAATCTGGGGTATTTATTTCAGACTTAGATAAGATACGAAATGGACAACATTGACCCACTCCTTTGGAACCTCCCCCATATAGGGCCAACAGTTTGGATAATCATAACACAAGTGAAAATATATTTAAATAAACGAACAGAGGCTGAGGGTACATCTGTCGGCAAAACCAACAGATACTTTTTAACTTCTTTATTTGTGTATTGACCATCAAAATAATAAAAAAGTAATTGAAGAAAAACACTTTAAACCTTGTTATTGTAAAGTACCGCTATGGCAATGTTTTAAAACGATAATGGAAGTGGATAGATCAAACCTTGAGGAATGTTCATACTGGGAACCCACTATGAAGACAATAATAAGCATTTTAAACATTGTCTTAAGATTCCAAAAGACTTACATAACAAATTACGGAACATTAACAAATTAAGGCTTTGTATTGTATGATTTCTCTTTAATTATCCTTTTCTTTTGTAAAAATATCGATTTCCACAAAAAGGAAAGCTCATATATGTCTTGACCGAAATGTTCTTCTTTAATTTGCAGTTCGAGTAAGCAATACAAAAAATTTGCCATATTTTATTCCAAATTTCTTAAGTTGTTCAATTTTGCCAAAATATATTTATTTGTGATACAAATCTGGAATTTTCATTTCGAAATAAAAATTATATAATACAATGATTCATTGTCGCCTCATCAATTTATAACACTGACTTGGGAAATTTATGAAACAAACAATTTCATAACCCTCATGAAATTAGTAAAGGCCGTCGAAGGTTATCAAACCTAATTAGCAACAGATGGTTCAAACCTAAACGGATCTTCTGGAGAAACAGAAAAAAAATTTCTTATCAGTAACAAGGCATTTTCTTTGTGCAATCTATCACGTTTCTTAGGGCGATAGTATTGCAGATTTCTGCAGACAATTTGCATATAAAAAGGTTTGTTTGAACAGCAGACAGCAGTAGTGTCACGGTATTGGATCTAATCCAATTATCATCTCTAGTCATTGTGCATTTAGTGATCTCAAAAGTAGAAGGAAACCCGTAGAAGGATCAAGATGAAATTTGCCATCGTTCTATTGGCTGTTGCCGGCCTGGTGGCGGGTAGTGCCTTCCCACCAAAATACGAAACCAAGTATGCCGATAAGGACTTTTTGGCCAAGCAAAAATTCCTCTTCGAAATCGTTTACCGTGTTGAGGATCCTTTGATGTTTGAGGAATACATTAAATTGGGCAAGAGCTTCACCTACAACAAGGACGACTACGTGGTAAGTACTAAACATAATACACAAAACATGTTTCGATTTTAATAAGTAAATCCTTCATAGTTCCCTGAGCACCATAGCGAATTTATGAAGGAGTACTATCATGCCTTCAAATACGGCGTCACTTTGCCCAAGGGTGAATATTTCGGCTCCTTGGCCTACACCCATTTCGAACAAATGTATGGTTTGTTTGAATTCTTCTACTATGCCAAGAACTGGGAAATCTTCCAACGCAACGTCTGCTGGGCCCGTTTGTATGCCAACGAAGGCATGTTTGTCCAAGCTTTGACTTTGGCTGTTATCCACCGTGATGACTTCGATGGCTTGATGTTGCCCGCCATCTATGAAATCTTCCCTCAATACTTCTTCAACAGCAAATTCGTCTACGAAGCTGAGAAATTCGACTTCGATGTCTGGAGCAAATACATCATGTACGAGAAGGAATACAAGGACTTCATGTACAAGGACTACTCTCAATATTTCAAGAAATTCGACAACTATGAATACTTCTACACCAAGGACTTCAAGATGTGGCAATGGTGGAAACTCATGGGTTTGGGCGAACACTGGTACTCCGAAGATCATTTCATGATGCGCGACAACATGTACCTCTTCAACAAGGACTCCAAATACTTGGACATGATCAAGGGTGTCAATATGTTCTACATGCCTGTTGACTACACTCGTGATGTTTACTTCTTCAACAAGGAATCTGAATTGTCTTACTTCACTGAAGATTTGGAATGGAACTCGTTCTGGTACTACTTCAACATGGATTACTTCCCCTACTTGAATGGCGAACAATTCGGTTTGAAGAAGGATCGTCGTGGTGAATACTACTTCTATGTTGTGCGTCAATTGCTCGCCCGTTACTACATGGAACGCTTGTCTCATGGTTATGGTGAGGTTCCTGAGTTCTCCTTCTTCACTGAAGTCGAATACGGTTACGATCCTCAGTTGATCAACTACAACGGTGTTGGCTATTCTTACCGCAAGAACTACTACGAATACGAGACCTATGGCAACTTCGACTACATGTACTACATCATCAACTTCTTTACCCGTGTTGAAGAAATCATTACCCAGGGCTACTTCAAGACCCACGATGGCAAGATGATTGATTTGCGCAAACCTGAATCCATTGAATACCTCGGTGACATCATGCAAGGCAATTCAGATAACTACGACAAATACTTTGCCACTTTCTGGTACATGTATGCCCATATGTACTTCGCCCACACCGATGACAGCGAATTCGAAGTCTACCCCAGTGTCTTCTTGAACTACGAAACCATGATGCGTGATCCCATGTTCTACATGATCTACAAGAAGATCACCGATGTCTTCTTTGAATTCTATGAATACATTGATCCCTACACCCACAAGGACTTGTACTTCCCCGGAGTTGAAATTGAGAGCGTTAAGGTTAGCGATTTGGTCACCTACTTCGATTTGTTCGATTTCGATGTCACCAACTTGTTGAACGACAAATATACCTTCGTTGATGGCAAATTCGTTTGGGACAAGACCTTGTTGGCTCGTCAAATGCGTCTTAACCACAAAGACTTCGAATTCGAATACACCATTAAGTCCGACAAGGATCAAAAGGTTGTTGTACGTGCCTTCTTGGGTCCCAAATACGATGAATTCGGCCGTGCCTTCTCTTTGGATGAAAACCGTGAAAACTTTGTCGAGATCGATGAATTCTACTATGAATTGAAGGCTGGTGTAAACACCTTCAAGCGCAGCTCCAAGGACTTCTACTGGACCACTGACGACCGCACCACCTATACCGAACTGTACAAGTTTGTTATGTTGGCCTACGAAGGCAAATACGAATTTCCCTTGGACTACTCCGAACCTCACTGCGGCTTCCCCGATCGTTTGGTCTTGCCTCGTGGTTGGGAAAAGGGTATGCCCATGCAATTCTTCTTCTTCGTCTATCCCTACACTGCTTCGTACGAACCCTACTCCTTCAACTACAATTACTCTTGCGGCATTGGTTCTGGTGCTCGTCACATTGATGAAAAGCCTTTCGGTTATCCCTTCGACCGCAAGATCGATGAATTCGAATTCTTCGTGCCCAACATGTACTTCAAGGATGTCAAGATCTACTACGAGGATACATTCGAGAAATACTACAACTACAAATATTCCAAATTCGGACACTTCGACTATGGCTACTACTACAACTATTAAGTTGTCCAGCATATCTGTGTTATAGACATGTAGAAAAAAATGTAATTGAAAAGCAATAAAGTAATAAATACTGATGAAAATGTAAATCGAAATTGTTATTTAATTTTGGGAAGATTTATTATGGTTAACAAGCGAAATCCGAATATCTTAATAAAAAGAAGATCGCAAAATTAATTCCTTCTTCATTTTAAATAATATGCTATTTTATCATTGTCTTATAAAACTGTACAACACAAAAAATAATTTTGGAAAAAATCCCGGAGGTTTTGTAGAGGTAAAAAGTGAAGACAAGTGTGTCGGTGTTTTGAAAGATTTCATAGCAAAGCGATCTAAATAGAGTGGGGCAAGTTTCCTCCACTCCCACACTTTTAGAAAATTTCTGATTGAGGTTCCTAGTAGTCCATGCATTTTAAGTATATAGTGCCTTTTGCAGTATTGCAGATGAAAATTAGAGGAATAATTTGGATAATAAATTTAACCCTTAAGTGAGTCAACAAGGGACTTCTTTTTTTCCCGTTTTTATTTGTCAAAAATTTTACTATAACCCCTAGAAGAAATTTGGTGTAACGCGAGGAAACGCTATTTTAGCATTAAAGATACACATTGTGTAGATTTATGCTAATATCTCCAACTAATCATCATTTTATATGGATGACGTCACAGAAAAAATATTCTTCTTCAAATTTCACGAAAGAAAAAATCTAGTATATATAAAAAATATTTATATCAACATTCCCAAAAATCCACTAAAATATTCCCTCTTTCTCTTTGTTTCGAGTTGAAGCCTGAAAGATACATAAAATTTCGCTTTAGGCGGAAAGTGTAAAATGACGATATATATTCTACGTAAAATGTTACTATAATCTCAGAATAAACTATATATCTAGGAAAAATAGTTTTTACGAAATTTAAATTTATCGAAATTTATATACAAGAGCAAATTGTGTGTTGACTTTTTTAAATGTTACGTTTCCCATCCCAGTCAAATCTCCCTTTATACTTAATTTTTTGAGGAAAATGTCAAAGGAAGAATTTTCTATATAAATTTGTATGTCGTGTTTCTGCAAAGAAAAAAAGAATTTTTATTCCTAATATGTACCATAAAATTTAGCACTTTTCTTGAATTCGCTGCAAATTTTCTTATAATTTCACTATACTATAGCCCGTCAGTATTGTGAAAAAGAGCCAAGTGGATTTGATAGTATTCGTGGTTATATCAAAACCCCAAAAGAGTTTGAGATATAATTCGTACTTTTAGGATAAAGATTTAAAATTTGACAGAGGTCAGTGGATTATATTGGTCATCGCGGTCACTTTTTGGTATAGTCCCCTTGTAAGGATAACTCCTATTTAAGTACAACTTGGATTTAAGTATAACTTCGATTTAAGTATTTTTTATGTTTTGACCATGTTTTCCAATTTATTTTGCCATATTTTTAGTTCTTATTGTGTAGAAACCTTATTTACAAAACAATTAACTAGAGAATGGCTAGAGAAGTGCAGGGTCGACCGTTTGATACCCTACAACACTACAGTATGTGTAAAGCCGCTTTTTGTCCAAATTCATTATGGAAGGTTTCGTTTTTGAAATAATTCATAAAACCTTGCACAGATGTTACCTTCCGTCGTGCTGATAGGTATTCAGATAGTTATGGTCCATTTTACAGCTAAATATTATCCAATGGTAATCGAAAATGCTAGACTTCTTCCCTATCCGTCTCTCGTCTTGCAAAAGTCCGCGTCGATTGGTTTTTAATAGTCAACTGTAGAGCGACTGCAAAATCAAAAAAATATTTTTTGGGTCCATTTGAACCCCTAAATGTGCGTCAACATCTTGCTACCCATAGTGTTGTGGATTGTAGAGAAACATAAAAAAAACGAATGTTGCTCTACGGTATTTTGGCCCATTCCCGGCGAAGCGCTTGATTGAGGTGATACACATTTTGGTATGTTTTAGTGCCAACCTTGCTTTCCAAAATACTCCAGACACAATATTCCAACGGATTGGTTTGAAGCGAGGAACCTCATTTTATAACCATTCTTGGGTGGCGCGTGCTGAGTGCGATGGTGCTGAATCCTGTTGAAATGTCCAAGATCTGCCACCAAATTGTTTGCGTGCCCAGGGCTTTAATTCACCCTCCAGAATATTTCCTCTTTTGAGTGTGTTTTCTTTCTGTTGCGGTGTAAGTTCTTGCATTTTTTCTGCTGATGTTGCTGTTTTCTTCCGTCCACTTCGATGAAATCGGGCTACGCTACCAGTACACGGTAACGAACGATGGTACGAAACACAAAAGATTTATTCACTTTTAAATGCTGGAGTGCTCTAACGATAGCCACTTGTGGTTTTCAGCCAAATATAAAGAAATCACACAATCACACTTGAATTCGATCAGTTTTTTTATCTCACCCTGTATAATGATTTTAGTTATTGCTGGGGTTTTGGCCTTCAATCGATTTGGTTTTAACTTGGCTTTCTCTTCTTTCTAGGAATGATGTTTGGACAAGTTGTATTTAATATTATTACAAACGATTGGGTTGGACAAATTTTTAGTGGAGCTGTTGGTTTTAGGTCAGAGAAGCACATTTATCCCTTATAGATTTTTATACAACTCCAAAAATTATTTTCATTGCAATTTAAAAAATATATGTTTAAATGATCTGCCATGCTTTAAATCAACGTTTTCTCATCGGCCAACCTGATGTTATCACAATATGTATTTAGAATATATTCCCAATCTGTACTAAGCATAGAGACATACATTCACATATGTATATTTTCTGTGGTATTAGACGGCATTGCGTGCAATGTGCAGTGGGATGCTATAAACGTTAAAACAAAAACAAATCTCATCTGTTTTTGCTTCCACCACAAAATGTGGGATTGCACCATTGATTGCATTTTGATCGAAATCAACCACAAAAACTAATAATAAAAATGAGATATAAAACACAACAACGCGAATGACAAAATTTAGCAGCACAAAACTGTATACATGCACATGCCAATAGAAAAACACCGGACAAGGTATTGGAAAATGATAAAAATCCATTTATGTTGAACGCATTTTCCAATACACACAAGAGCAGAGGAAAACTCAGCACAACTTTGTATTGTGATAACATCACCGAATGAACACAACAAAATCGCGGGTTATCATCAGCAGCAACATATGTAGAGCACCAGTGCGGTGGAGCATGTCGGTAGCCTATGTATGTATTTTTTAGGTTCTTTTGGAGTTTATCTTCACATTGTCACTCACAGGAACTTTAGAGGTTTGGACAAATCTAGTTCTACACATCGAGATATATTTCTGTTTTTTTTTTTTTTTTTTTTAAGAAACTTTGAATTTTACCCATGACATATTTTATATCAACAGCAACAAATTACCTGTAACGAAACAAAAAATACAAATTTTGGTTTAATTCTATCGTTCATATCATATCGAGTAAAATAGTTTTCTAAAAACTTTCATTGGAAATAATATTGAACGTGATAAATATGTAATACCAAGAGAAGAAAACAAGTATATACTATCCTCACTTTTATCCTCGCTTTAGTGTCAATATAAGCTATATATCACTTTGTGCGAAACAAGTTGAATTAAATTTGAATTTATTATGCTTTGGAATGCTTTTCACGTTCTATTGAATAGTCATTGCTGATTTCGGTGTCATTAAAATGCTTATTTGAATGACAGTTGTCTGGTATCAATGGAATATTGATGACAATAAAACACTATTTATGGAATTACCAAGAAGACTGGAAGCATCATCATTATCGTCAGCAAACGATGGAAATGTTGCCGTCACTAATTTCGAAAAAAAAAACTTTTGGTCCAAGAAGAGGGGCGAAAAAGAAATGGCGAGAGGAAATCGTCGTCGTATGCAACATTGTTTCATTTTTTTGTTTTTGCGTTGGTTTCTCCCTTTCATTGGAGTTAGGTTTTTTTTGCTGTTGGATATATTATTTCAGCTATTTAATGATACACAATTAGTAGCAATGATAAATGGTCTGTCAAATGCATCAGTGACAGAATTGAAAAACTAGAGATATCGACAACAAATAAAAAGGCTATGGTCCTTGGGGTCTATAATTTGATACCCTACGTCAATAATGCAGAACTATAATATAAATGACGAAAGTATAGGGTATCTTGCTTTGACTACATTGTTGGTGCTTTCGCCTGTCTAGGAAGTCTACTTATGCCCTGCGGACCAAAACTAGTAAAATTTCGAAAGTCCGATTTGTCTACTTGATGAAGAAATGGTGCTAGGGACGTGAATGCCTTGCTGGATTATATATAGCGACTAGTTTCACATTCTACAACGGGAACGTACTCAAGCAGAGAAATCCAAGTCCGAGACCGAGAAATCAAGCAGAGAAATCCAAGTCCAAGACCGTTCTGCGACTCTTCAGCTGCCGCTCGATGTTGTCAGGGGATCCTCAAGGATATTTTATAGGTCCGATGTTATACAATATATTTTTCTGTAACATCCCGGCTTCTGCCTCTGGCGGTCTCCTTCTGATCTATGCCGATGATGTCCGTTTAGTCTTTTCCAGTTTTTCTTGCTAGGTCGATCAACAGGCGCACTAACGAGTACCTCGATGCCCTCCACCGGCACTGTGTTAGATTGCACCTAAAGCTGAATAAAGTCGGCCGGGAATGGAATCCTCTAATTTTAAGAGGTTTTTGCCGGTTCGGAAGATAGGCTCGGAGCAGGTTCCTAAAAGGTAATGAGGTAAGATTAGGAGTAGTATTTTAGGAGAGGCTCGACTGTATTCCTCATTTACACTAGGACCTGAAGGACAGATGACTCCTACTCCAGCCCATTCCTTTTGGTCGATCTCCGATAGGTCGCAAATAGATAGGATATACGCCTAATAGCATCGTTGAGGTATGATAAATCAAAAATTGGAGCTGTGCAGTGCAATTTCCTCTCTAAATCAAGGTCTTTATATAGCTTGGCTTAGACAAAAAATAGTGAGTAATATAAAAAAAATAATGGGAATGTTTTAAAAGTTTGCGAGTTATGGAATTGCGAAACTCAATCTCAACAATTGAAAAATATTTTTGAATATTCCCATATAAAAAAATTGAATCAAATTCCATTTCTAAGCAAATCATCACAAGTATTTTATTTCTACAACATATTGTAGGGTATACAAATACGTATTGAATTAAATCGAACAATAATTATCAATAAACAAACTTCATTCAACGTTCTCATCTGTAACATTAGGCAATCATTCATAATGTTCATGACATCAATATCTGAAAACTCGTTTAGTAAGGCGACGATATTATTGCACTGATACTACGCCAAAACACTGAGTCAAAGGTATTAATTAAATTCAGCCTATCATTAAATGAGCCATTCAAAGAGAAGAGTGAATGACCCCAATAACAACTAAAAGTCCTGCGGGAAAACCAATGGCATACACTCCTGTGATAAACTCAGATGAATTGTTGTTGTAAAAATTGCCCCTCCAAATCTCATTTTGAATTTTCTCCGCTCTGATGCTCTTTCACAAATACATGGTGTGCTTTTAGTCCTAGTAGTTGTTGGTGTGTCGCTAAAACAATAGCAACTGGACGAGAGTTGGGTCTTCCGCTTTTGAGTTTAGTCCTTGTTTGATTAGTTAGCTCAACTCTCGCATATCAAATGTACTGAAATACAAATCTACACCTACGGGAAGAGTCGACGACTAATGTGAGTTGTGAACCGACCGACCAGTCGTCATTAAACACCATTACTTGGGGACAAACAGAGCGAATATTGAAGTGAAGCTCATATGTTTCAATGCATTGCCGTCATTGCCAACGTCCTAGTCATCATCATCGTCGTCGTCATCATTGATAACAACGCCGACAATATACTAGCAACAGCAGATTTCCGTTTGAAACCTATTCACAAACACACACACACAAACACGTAAACAATTGTTAGCTTCATCACAATACCGCAAATCGTCAGCTGAAATATGAAACTTCTCATTGTGGTCTTGGTCTTCAAAGACCAACACATGGTCGCATTAGCTAGCCTTTTGATATTTCTCAAATCCAATTGATGTGCACAATAAGCAATATATTCTAGGATTTAATAAAAATTCATGACGAGGCAGAAATTGTACGATTAGATAAAAACGTAATGAACAATACATTTTTATGAAGAATGCCAAAGAAGTCGTTTACATACATACATACATACATACATACCACATATATTTATATCTACATAAATCATTTTTCCATGTTTACCCATTTGTAAGCGCCTCACGATGTCAATTTTGGACTACCTGGAGTAGTTTGCTCTATGTGTACTAATGTGGTGACTAAGATCGGAAGGAAACATTTTCCGTTTTCAAATATCCCAAAGCCGATCGATAAAAAGGAAAATATTAAAATAATAACCCATAAAACTAAAATAATTAATTTAATTAACTTGGTGGAAATTCCAAAATGCCTTAAAATGACACCCTAAGGTGGACCTATATCCGAAAAGATTCAACATTTTGGAAAATATGGCCAACCTCGCCATAACTACAATTAGGATTGCATCTAAACGTGCACTTACATTGATAACCATTCGGTTGCCAGTAACATTTCTACATTATAAGGACTCAAAATGCCAAAAATTTGGCTTAATTAAATAGTAAAGAAAGTTTGGCCGGGCCAAACTTGTTATACCCTCCGCCATTCGGTGGAAAATTGAAATTTAAAAAAAAAAATCCATCAAAAAATATACTAACACGTGGTGCTGGATAGGTAATTTTTTGTGATAGGCTGTAGTAACGATTCCGAACTTCAACCAGACGCAATTCCGGTGAATAATGTCGCCAATATAATCAAAATACCGAATAAAGGGAGGTACCGTTGTATTGGGGCTATACTAATACGCAGACCCGGGGCTTGATTCTTGTTCTATGAAAATTTGAAATGAAAAATATTTTCTTTATAATTTTTTCATTGGATATTTTTCTCCTTTATATACGGAATAATACGGAATATCTCGGGGTAGCGATATATGGGTGCCTTCACTCAGAGGGAACTATTTGTGTGAATTTTCAGGCTATTCCATTGAAAAATGGGGCAAGAATCATCAAAACACCGAATTTCGGGGGCACCATTGTATGGGGGCCATATGATATCATGGACCTATATAGAAAACTAGCTGAACCCGGTGCGCTTTGCTAGCCCTTTCGATTTAATATGCATTCAAAATTTTATTTACGAATATATGTTGGTTAAAAAAAAAAAAAAAATTAAAAATTACAAAAAAAATTATTCCACTACTTTAATGTGTAAATAAACAAAACCATTAGAAAAGCAGTGACATAACATGCATACACAAAGGGTTTGTCTTTCGGATTTATTTATTTCATAGCAAATACCAAGATTGCAGTAAACTGCAATCTTTTGAAGTTGAGTGGCATTTCTATCGCAATTAGTGAATTCTGTAATAGGCGTATTTCAAAATAATTGTTGTGTAGTTTTTGCGTTGTGTGTCAACGGTTCTTAATAAAATCATATCCCAATCTGATCCGTTTTAAATATGATTTTAAAAAAATTACTTTTACACCAAATTCCGCCACACCTTTCATATTTCATTGCAATTGGTTCGTCAAATATGTGAAATCGGCCGAGAATATATATGGGAGCTATATCCAAATCTTAACTAATGTCCAATTAATTTGTCACATTTATTATTGTAACCTAATTCCGCCACACATTCTGAATTTCATTGGAATCGGTCATATATATCGTGTTTGGTGCATAATATGTATGAAATCGGCCGAAATATATATGTTAGCTATACCCAAGCCTCAACTGATTTCAATATAATTTGGCAATTTTTTCTGGTGCCAGATTTTTCTTCTCTCGCTTTGGGTGCATCAAATATGTTAAATCGGCCGAGAATATATATGGGAGCTATAATCAAATATGAGCATATTTGAATGTAATTTGTCAATTTTATTTTTGTACCAAATTTAGTCACTCATGGCAAATTTCATTGGAATCGGAAATACGTATCGTGTTTTGTGCATCGAATATATGAAATCGGCGGAAATATGTATGGGAGTTATATCCAAATCTGAACTGATTTTAATATAATTTGACTAATTTATTTTCTAATCAAAATCCCGTTACATATTCCAAATTTCTTTTGAATCGAACATACATATCGTGTATGGTGTATAAAATACATGAAATCGGTCGAAAATATATATGAGAAATATATATATAATTTGACAAATTTATTTTCGGATCAAATCCCGTCATACATTCCAAATTTCATTGGAATCGAACATTCATATAGTGTTTGAGGCATCAAATGAACGAAATCGGACGAAAATATATATGGGAGCTATATCCAAATCTGAACCGATTTCAATATAATTTGAAAAATTTATTTTCGGATCAAATCCCGTCATACATTCCAAATTTCATTGGAATCGAACATTCATATCGTTTTTGAGGCATCAAATGAACGAAATCGATCGAAAATATATATGGGAGCTATATCCAAATCTGAACCGATTTCAATATAATTTGGCAAACTTATTTTTGTTCCAAATTCCGTTACGCATTCCAAATTTGGAGACTGTATCCGTAATCGATTAATAGATATGTGCACATAAATTCTAAATTTTTGTGAGGTACCTCCGATTCTGATGCTATATATCCAGTTCCAAGTGGAATTTCAAAAATGTATATAGGCTATGTTACTTTCAGGCGATGTTGCAGTATACATGGAAATTTTCAGGAAAATCTGTTCAGCGGTTTTCGAGTCCATAAATTACAAACAAACAAACAAACAAACATACAAACATTTTCCTCTTTTATAGATATAGATTATCTTTCAGGGTGGATTCACGATGTCGTGGACCTATATAGACAATTCCCTTTTCAGGGGGTAAAGTACTCACAAAGAACTCCTTGTGTAGAATTTTAGACAATTCCATTAAAAATGTAGCTAAAATCATCAAAATACGGAATATCAGGGGTACCGTTATATGGGGGCTACACGATATAGTGGACCGAAATAGCCCTCATTCGAACATGACCTGCCGGCAGACAACATGCTGATCTGTGCAAAATTTTAGCTTCCTATCTTTATTCGCTTTCACTCTAGCGTGATTAAAACAGATTCTAGAACGATGCTTTGAAGGAGAAAGTTGTATAAAGTCACTTGAAGAACAACTTTAACCCTAATATTTATGATTTTCTGGCGTTTAAGTTAGATTAAGACTTTCGATGTATTCTGGGACATATAGTAGAAACTTTAATCGATCCCGTTTAAAAAATAAATTTTCAGCCATATTTTGAACAAAGGGTCAAAAAGACCTGTTTGGCAATTCAGATAAATGATACAATTTTCAACCAAAATGATCTTGGTACTGTTGTCTGAAATATTGCCGAAGATTCCATTTATTCCGAAATTGAATCCGAAATTTCAAAAAAAAATTGAAAAGGCGGAACTTGCCTGCTCTATTTATGTTACTTTGCGATATGCACTACCAAACATAAAATTACACATGCTTTGAGTGGAAATTTGAGGCCGTAACCTTTATAATACTGAACATCAGGAATGTTGGGGGATTTACCAAGTAGTGTTCCTACATTGACCGATTTTTGGTTAATATTAAAAAAACTCACTGAGAGCCGGAGCTGGAACGCGGACGTGCCTGTTTCATTTGTAATATCAAATATCTCAAGAGAAATATCACAGTCGCAAAATAGTTTCGAAGTACATTTCTGGGTACTTCTCATTATGGCAAAGGGTATAACAAATTCTATTGGATCTTTGTAGTCTGCTGTTTAAAGATAAATGAATGTCGTTTCAACTAAGTATCTATTCAACATATACTCCTTCGAAATCAAGGTACTTCGGTATAGAAAAAGGTCAATCAGTGGCCATTATTTCGTTATGGTACAAACATTTAGAATTTAAGAAGTCTTTTATACCCTCCTCACGTGGTGGTGCTGAGTATACAAATTAAATTAACACTTTTTCCAATGTTTACCCATTATTCATGATTTCCATCATCATGTACATCATCACCCTCAAAGTCTCCCTCTGTTTTCATTTATCTTCAATTCCTAATTTTCTTTTTCTAATTTTCCACGTGACTACTTGTCTATACATCATAGCTAATAGCTTATTGTGCTGTCTTCTTAATGAATTTTCTTCGTTCCATAAAATAATTAAGATGCAATTGGCTGTCTTCTTATAGCAACCTGTTCGTTAGCTAATTTGATTTTTTATCCTCATATTAATCTCATGTTTAAATTGAAATTTCAAAAAAGTCTTCTGCAGTAAAATATGACTTGCAAGGAAAGGTAATTATTAAATTCACTGCAAAAACAAAATCGGTTTTTAAGACACATACAATAACAAAGATCAGAGCATCAATAAACTTCGAGTCTGTCGGTCTACAAAATCTCTTAAAAATGTTTTTGTTTTTCTAATTTCAACATCAACCGTGTCAACTGGGTCAGACTATTCAAGTGCTGATAAGGAATTTATTTAAAGAACAATTTTACGGCACAGCACTCATAATGTCTACACGAGTAAATAGTTAATTTTTTTTTATTATTCTTCAAGATTATCTACAGCTAATTGATTAAAATAATTCATTAACATTTGTCTGTTTTTATTTTCTAATTAGTTTTAATTTGTTTCTAATTGGTAATAATCATTGTTACAAATACAACTTTTATCAATAGCAACTAACATAGGTTAATGATTGGGGTTAATAAGCGACATTTTAAAATAAAAAGATGTGATCCATAAAATCTACAGAATAATTAATTTATAAAATTTCTAAACACATTTGTTGTAATAGAAATATTATTTTTTTGTGTTAGTTGGATGATTGAGCGCAACTTTGTTCGAGGAGATTGACAGAGTTTTAAAAGCTTTAATATATATATTATTATATAAATATTCCTTGGTTAGAAATTGTTTTCGTCTAATGGATTTTTCCACATAATAGTTTACCATGCCATTCTTGGGCTAATTAAGGACAATATTTATTTTATCCGACTGGAATTCCTAGGAAGTGAGTTTTCCTAAACTCTTTCACTTTCTAAATGAGAATTTTTAAGGTACAACTTATTGCAAAAAAGTTATTTGCAAAAATATTACTAATTTTTAGAGAGTACAAGTTAGGCCGTCCGAGCTTCCGTACATCAGGTGTTACAGTTATTTGAAATGAATATTTCGAATTATTTGGAACGAATATTTCGAATTATTTGGAACGAATATTTCGAGGAACCGGTATATAGGTATACTTGGAGGTAGGTATATACAGGAAGAGATAAAAAAATGCAACAAAGTTATTTAGTTTTTTTTAAATGTTATTGAATGAAAGCAAAAAATGTCGGAAATAGCATCAAATTTTAGAATGAATTCAAATTTTTTCGAATTCGTCACCTTTTGCACGAATTATGGCCTTCAAACGGCCAATGAAACAGTCACACTTTGCCCGAATGTTGCTCTGCGGTATTTTGCCCCATTCTCAACGAAGCGCTCGCCTAAGGTGATCGACACTGAGGTATTTATTAGTGCCAACCTTACTTTTCAAAATACTCCAGACACAATAGTCCAACGGATTGGTATCCGGAGATTTTGGTGCGCAGGAAATTAAGCGAGGAACATCATTTTGTAACCATTCTTGGGTGGAGCGTGCTGAGTGCGATGGTGCTGGTTACTGTTGGAATGTCCAAAGTCTGGGGCCAAAATATTTGCGTACTCAGAATATTTTCGCGATAATATTCGGCATTTATTCTGTTGCCACGGTCGATTAATACGAGCGGAGAACGACCATCGGCTGTTATGGCGACCCACACCATCACCATGGCCGGCAACTCTTTACCTCTTTTTCCTTCTGTTGCGGTGTAAGTTCTTCCACTTTTTGGAAAAGCACTAGGGGTAAAGACACGAGCTAATTTTTCAATATTTGCCGAATGAAATATTGCGATATGTTCAACTTACGAGCCATTTTTCGGCCACTACGACGCGGGTTTCGATCAATTCGCTTCTTTACTTTTCGAAACATTTCTGATGATGTTGTTGTTTTCTTCCGTCCACTTCCGTAACGAGCGATGGTACGAGACACTAAAGATTTATTCACATTTAAATGCTGGAGTGCTCTAACGATAGCCACCTGTGGTTTTCCAGCCAAATGTAAAGAAATCACACTATCACGCTTGAATTCCATCAAGAATAACATTTTTTCTGGAAAATTCTCCCCAAAATGCTTTTGTACGTTTGTCAACAATATAATGAGCTGACACTGGAATAATTTTAACAACTGTCGAACGAGTGACTTAGAAATGATTGGAAATAATTCTAGAGGTACAGATACGTGGAGCCTATACTAAATAGTAGATCGTTACGGACAAATATGTGGCAGAGAAGGTAGTAACCCATTCCGAACTGCAAATACTACGTTTTAGATAGTTCTTTAGAAAAAATGTGGCTAATATAAAAGAAATACTGAATGTTGGGAGGCTATACGAGGGTGTGAACCCTGTGCATAATCATTGGTATTTCCTTGCAACAATAATTAGTTGTAGTAACTTTTAGCCCATAACTAGTTCCAGGCCCTCGTGGCTATTGCGTTTGCATTTCCATTTTATAAGTACAAGAGTAACACAATCATGTATTGATTTTAATGTTCATTTTTATCCATTCTTTGTTTCCACCAATAGAAATATGTATGTCCTTTTTTTAACACACATCTGCAGAAAGGACATTCACACATTTACAAAGTGTTTTATTTTTACAGCATTTTCCCCCCTTGATATTTGTTTGGTTATAGTCGGGTTATTTATTTAAGAATCACATTTTTCATCCTCCATTGTTCATGTTGTTGAAGGTTTTTTTTGTGGAAGTAGTAGAGTAGTTATAAGCGGTTCAACAATTTCTGTTGCTGCTGTTGTTGGTTACCAAGTAAAGATATCAACTGGAATTGTGGTTATATTTCAATAAATTCCATTTCAATTATCCTTGGGAAAATATCAATAACACAAGGACATTGTGTTATGATGAAATCAAAAATTGCACATTGCATATGTAACTGTTGTATGGGAGGTAATAAAAAAGTACATTTACAGATTGAGTGCGGGAGAAGGTATTGCCCCGAAAAAAGAAGTAAAAAATTGGTTTCAGTTTGATGCAACATATTTTGTTTATAGTGTTAAACTTTTAATGTTATGAATAAGTCGATTGAATTAATTTAAATGTTGGTTAAACATATTTTAGCAACTTTGTAGCTTACAGTTGACTATGTTACGTATCAGTGAGTCCACTGAGTCCGAAAAAAAATATCGAATTCGATATTTTTTTCGGAGATTTGCTTAATCACAAACAAAAATATTAACACAATTCCCAAATTTGGCTTGTGGTATTTTTTACGAAGGAAATACTGTAGCTCTTCCCTTCTCCATATTGTAAGGCATATATTCAGGAGAATTCGTTTCCTCACGATGGAGGGTATGAAATGCTCCGCTCAGCCCTACTTAGTATCGTTTTTGTACCCTCAGCCATATGGTTAGAAAGGGTATATATCATTTGATACGGCCAAAACGTGCATCACCGAAATAACGGTTTTATAACCTATGTCTCTTTGGACCAAATCCGTTTTAGGACATCTGGAGTTGATATGGCGATGTCCGATTGTCTTCAAATTATACACATCGTAATATTTTTACTAACCAAGGTCTGTATAGTGGGGTCACAAATTTGAATAGCCATTAAGTTCGTAAAACGATGAATGAGCATACAATTCTTGTCAAACTCGGCACATTTCAAGATTTAAACCAAAACAAGATCTGTTATAAAGATGGTAGAGATCGGATAATTCCTTCTGGCACCTCCCCCACAAAGAATGAAATATTTAAATGACCAAAACGATCATAAAATTCGAAATAAGCATCGTGTTCTATTCAAATTTCGCTTATCCCATTATTTCTACCAAAATAAGATGGGAAGATGGGTAATATCGGTTCACTACTTCTGGTACCTCCCCCACAAAGGGTCAAAATATTGAATAACCATATCATATCATAATCATAAAACAAGAAATTATCATCCGATTCGATTCAGACACAAGATTTGTTACAAAAATGGTAAAGATGGGACCATTCCTTCTGGTACCTCCCCACATGAGGTTCAAGATTTTGAAAACCAAACGCTCAATGAAACCGAAATAAGCATCCAACTCTCTTCAAATTTCACATATATAAACATTTTTGCTTACACAAGATCTGTTGTGAAGATGATACCCCTTCTGGTACCATACACAAAGGGTAACAATTTGCAATACTTTTATCTGTCATAACTTGGGAAACAAGTCACCGATCCTATACAACTTGCTATATCTTAATGTTTTTTTTTTTTTTTTTTTTTTTTTTAAATCAACCTCAAACCTGAGATGAATATGGAATTTATTATTTCGCACAAAATTGGATATAAATATTAGATTTTTTTCTAATTTTGCCAATACGAATATATTTATCTGTATTAGATGATGCATTTAAATGCAATATTTCGGTCGATTATAACTGGTACCTCACACACATTTTAACATTTTATAAAATTATCATATATCTCATATAAAGTGAAAGAAATAACCAATATAGTCCAAACCTGTCGCAATATTTATAGCATATTTATTTAGATCCGATACGAAATGGAGATGGTTAACAATTTCAATAATCATAACAGAAATCAAAATATGTTCAGATAATCGAACATTGGATGAGGGTATAAATCTGTAGGCAAAATTGATTAATACTTTTTTACTTGTTTTATTTGATTTTTGCTATTCCCTCAAAGTATTATTAGAATTTTAATTTGATTTTATTTAATGTCCTTCAATATTTGCCTACATATTATTCTAAAAAATAAAATATAATACTATCCATGTATTAAAATATACTGTCAGCCTTTTTATAAACAAGTTTGTGCTACTGTTAGAATGAAATTATGTTTACATTTTATTTTGCTATATTTTCTTATTTAAAATGCTTTCAATTTCACTTATTTTATTGTCTTTGTTTATTGTTTATCTTTTATTTTTTGTCTCATTTTGCTGTGTGGGAAAAAATTCAAAGATTTATAATCGCCTTTTTTTTTCTTTTTTATTTTAAATGTTAACGCACTTAATAATGTAGATTTACTTTGAAGCGAGCACAGCAAATATAACAATTGCTGTCCTCACCCCAAATGAAATTTAAGATATTAAGTATTAACATATTTGCGAATATATGCTGGTGCAAATATTTACACTTGCCCTAATAAAATCTTTATTGTTTGGTAACGTGAAAACAGTGAAATTTCAAGTCTATTAACATTTGAATGACATGTAGTGCTCTTGGTTGAATAAATAGATTTTATGAAATGTAAATAAATAAACTCATGTTATTTGGTCTCTGGTAGAACCGCATGACCGATAAGAAACAATTCGGATCTTGGACTGAATTCTCTTATTACATAAGGTAAATGTTGGTCATAAAAACCTGAATATATGAAAATGAGTGGTAGCATTTTTATCTTGAATATTTCGGTGAAAATTGTGCCACCAAGGTACGTGCATCTACTAAAGATTCGAATGAAATGACTTTGGTTAAAAATGTAATTAATTCTTTCAAAAAATGTGGTATATAGTTATAAGCCATGTCAGAAAAACATATAAAAATCGTAGTTTAACCATCAATTTAAAACGGAAAGATTCCAAAACTTTTTCACATTGTATAAATACAAATGGTTATTACAAAATTTCATTGTCAAAATCAATAAATTTACTTTCAATTTTCTGAAATTTTAATAACATTTCTCATTGTCCTACTAGAATTTCTTTCCACATGACAACAATTTCTGTGGTAGACAGAAAATTTTCTGATATTTTTGTTCAAAAATAGCTGGTTTTAATACCACTAGGGAATTCGTAATATAATCCTATTGGACTATGTCCAATACAATATAATGTTGTATAATTCATTTAACAAAACTCTTGAAATATTCATTTTTTTTGGGACTCTATGTGCAAGGATATCCTTGAACTATACAAAACCGAAATGGATTTGAAAAATTGCCAAGAAAAAAAAATAATCAAATCCCAAAGCAGTGAATTGGAAAAAATCCCCCTTGACAAGCATTTGACCCCTTGCAACGCGAACGAGCATGACACACAAAAAATATTCAATACAATGCTAAGGATTCATGTTCAATCGATTTTTGGGTAGATTTTTTTTTTGCGAAATTCATAAAAGCATCGGAAAACAATTTGTTACCCCTGTGTCAATAAAGGTGCAATCGATTTATAAAACGGAACGTGATGCCGAATGTTCATGTCCGTGCTTTGCCTGAATATAGCCGACCATAACTAATCAATTATTTTAATCAAGTACAAAATTCGACAGCGGCAAGGACTTTGCAAATATGTATACAGCGTTCTTTTGTGATGTAGAAAACAAAAAAAAAAACGGTGAGTGATTTGTATGCGTGGCTGAAAGTGATATCCACAGGACGGAAGGAAACTCTCAAAAACATGATTACATTTTTTTTGGCAAACAGCCGTAATAAATGAGGAGATTTCATTGTTCATTACGTTCCGGTTTTGGGTCATGGCTCATAACACTGAACAGTGGATTGAAAACGTGGTTGAACATTTTTGTTACAAAATACTATGTGTCTTAATCATTGGGGGAAATTGTAGTTGATATATATTTTTTTGAAGCACTATGCCTTATTTGCTCTAGCATTTTTCTCCAACGCTAGCCGAATACAACCCCAAAAATATTGATAATAAGATATTATGATTAAGTTGTTGAAAACGAATTCTTATATTTTCGTTCGAAGCTGATTTCTAAAACCAATAAATGCTTTAAAAGCGTTGTTATAGCTATTAGAAAATTTGTGACGATTGACATTTCAAAAATATAGCTTTCAATACAGCCAAAAATATAGCTTTCAATACTCCACAAAAACACAAGAACAAAAAAAAATCCATTAGGAGTTGCAAATACTATTTGTTCCTAACACCATCAAAATACCGAAGATAGGTAAGTATCATTTTATGGGGGATATAGCAAAACGTAGAAATATGTAGATAATACTCTGCCACCGAAGCTAGAACCCACTACGAACTACAAATATCGGATTTTAAACAAATCCTTGAGAATATGTGAATCGTCAAAATACCGAATATAGCATTTTCAGATTAAATGAAACCTTTTGCAATTCAAATGAAACCTTTTGCAGCGGGAATGAAACGTTTTGCAGTGGAATTGAAACCTTTTGCAGTGGAAATGAAACCTTTTGCAACCGAAATGAAACTTTTTGCAAATCAAATGAAACTTTTAGATTTTTAGAAGGAAAAATAACAAAACATTTTTATTTTTAGTAGGTTTAAAATTAAATCAACTAATTATAACTAATATATATTTAAAGAGGAATTTTTATTGATTATTAATATTAATGTTTTTATAAAATTTTTTCTTAAAGCTTCCATAAAACACAAGTGTAGCTGCAGAAAGATTGAAAAACGTTTTTCAAGGTATTTTTTTCAAAGGACCCGAATTAGGTATCTTTTTATAATCTCCTCCATAGAAAGGAGGATATATTAAATTTGTCATTCGGTTTGTAACACCTCTAAATATTCGTCGTAGAGCATTTTATATCAAATCAATAAAGGACCATTTGTTATTACAATAATTGAAAATTTAAGAAATAATATAAATAAATGTAGATATTTATAATCAATAAAAAATCCTCTTTGTCAATATATTAATTATATTATTATTAATTACTAATTGATTTAATTTAAAAACTACTAAAAATAAAAATGTTTTGTTAGTTTTCCTTCCATAAATTTAAAAGTTTCATTTGATTTGCAAAAAGTTTCATTTCGGTTGTAAAAGGTTTTATTTCCGCTGCAAAAGGTTTCATTTCCACTGCAAAAGGTTTCATTTCCACTGCAAAAGGTTTCAATTCCACTGCAAAAGGTTTCATTTCCGCTGCAAAAAGTTTCATTTAAATTGCAAAAGGTTTCATTTAATCTGTAAATGCTATATACGAAGATACCATCATATGGGGAGAATACACACAAGTCGGCATGTATAGACAAATTTTTTTGCAAACGTACCCATTACAAACTTTAGAAAACACATTTGAAACAATTCTGTGAAGAAATGTTGTTAAGATCATTCAAATACTGAATATCAGGAAGTATCATTATATGGGGGAGATTCTATAAGGAGGAGTGGCCGATAATTCATTGACACAGGGGTCTCGGCTCTCTCTTCCACAGAAGCTTGTTCCGTATCGTAACTCAAACATTTTAGTGAGCTAGAGGTAGTCAGAAACCCAAGATCTAGCTAAAATAATTTCTAGACATCTCCCGAATACATCTACAATGAACTGTGGTACACGAACGATTATACCCCGAGTCCCCAATCCGTCTCAGAAGAGCTGGACACCAACAATCTACCCATCGTCAGCCCAATCAACAATTCATCAAAGTTTCCGATTGTCTTCAAAATCTTAACATAGCGGACGCCGGCATCAATCCGAACACCAACTTCGTAATTTCTGACAACATTCACACCGTCAATCAATCAAAATTTCCCATTAGCTTCAAATCGTCAACCCCTCGAGTACCATTTTTAACATGGTTTTTTCGTCGGCTGAGGTAAGGTTAGATGTAGCCAGGATCTCCATAAGGACTTTATGAAAAAAAGAAAAATAAAATTAAGCGACCTGAAGAGCGGAACACTATAAACGTCATCATGTAATAGAAAATTATGAACTCATCATTAAAATAAAATATGTCTAGCTGTAAAATATATAAGATCTTAAGAAGATAAATATCGACATAATACTTCTTTGGAAAAGTGTCAAACTAATGCTGAAGAGGAAGAAGTTAAAGGAAGGGGAGTCAAGTTTGGTCTTAAACATAAAATAAAAAAAGACATAAGAAGCAGGACAGAACTCTAAATAAATCTCCATCCGAGTGAGATAATGGGGACTCTGATCTAATGAATTAAGTCAATATACATATTGCCACAAAATGAGTGCGGAAGTGCCAATGGCCACCGAGTCCATTCCGATCATCTCTATAAAAAGTCTAACCTAAAACGACAACCCTCAAATCCGATAAGCTTCCGAAATTAATACAATAACAATTGGACAGAGTTTGGGAAATTTAAAATAGTGAACGAAAGCAGAAAATGTTTCTATTTATGGAAAGAAACTAATGGAGGTAAAGTCATTCAAAGAAAGTTGTTCCCTTCGAGAGAAGTAAACAGATACTCTTAGATTTAAATAACTCTAGCATTCTGAATATAGGCGTATTAGATATAGACTAAAACGTTTTTATTCGTTAGTCGACACCAAATCTTGAGCCCCCAACACTCAGTTTGTGCCCAAAGTTAATAATTACTTTTTTTGGAGTCAACCTTCTGTTGGATTGTTTATATTACCTTTTAATGGATTAATCGACTCATACAGTTCCCAAGATTTTCCTGGTTTACTGGTTCATTTCAATGTGATCTAGTTCTGGCAAAAAATGGTTTGCTCTCCCAAAGCAAGTCCTTTTTACTCTCAACTTAAACATAACGTGGATAAACATAAATTCAGAGAAACATTGCCTTTCTGACTCCATATATATATTTCCAAAAGAAAAAGACAAAATTTTACCGAAACAATAACATCATCGATTGAAGAAAATTCCATTGAAGTCCACTCAATGATTTCAAAAATCGGCATTTCTTTTAACCCACCTACGATTTCACTGAAGCAAACGAGAGCTCGGGAATATGGTTTCTTTGCTATTGATAAGTCACACAATGTCCGTACATATAAAAATTGACAACATACAAGCTTTTATTTCACATATTATTTTTTTCCAATATAAAAAAAAAAAACATGGCAGCTGAATCCTTTGCAAAGATTTCGGCTAGCTGTAACATACATATTAAATTCTCTTGTTCTCATAGACATTCTCACTTGTACCTTTTATATTCGAGTCATAGATATACTACGGCTGTACGTCAGACGCACAAAGCTCCATTATTATAACGATAATAAATGGCTTAAGTGAAAGCGAACTGGGCACTCCCAACTTCTTTGAGTAAAGCTCAAAAAAATGAAAAATAAAATAGAGTAAATATCAAAGGGGTAAAAAAGTTGAGTGTATTGCTTGCAAGGTTTTACTCGCTGGCAATAAATAAAAACCAAAGTTGTTTTAGTTTATTTCATCGTTTTTTGGTCAGTGTGGCCATTGCACACGCCACAATCAAAAGGTTTACCTGTGCCAAACACCAGCAACCATGGCGAAAAGGGAGCGAGCGGGGTTAATGGCAATATTGGAATGATGCTGCAATAGCAAGCAGCATAACCCATTAACCCAGTTCCTTGGGGGGGCAAAAGTGCAAAAGGACGTAGCGTATGTGTTTTTGATGTATTTAATGAATCTGCCATGACATGACTACCAACACCCAGCCATGGCGATTATATGGAAAGTGAGTTGCTCTTTTAAAATGGCTTCACTCAAACAAAATGGGAAAAAATCGAATATTCTTTTTTCTCCCGAATTCAAAACTAATGAATATCTGTGCCACATTGTACGAAGTTTTGTGTTTCACGTCGGTAGCTTTTATTGTAATAACGGGCATAGAGAAGTTGAGTTGGTTGAAGGTTTTTTTAGTTCATAGATTTTTTAAATTGTTTGTGTAGAAAAGTTTTTGGGAATGATATCCAGTTTGAGTTATATCACGGCACAGAAATATAACTCCATGTTTTGATGTGGTCATTTAAAGGTTTTTAGAAAGGCTTCACCAAGATTCTCACGAAATTATGTGAAACAAAAATTTGATGTTTAATTTTAAAATATTTGCGTAAATTAAAGATTCTACTCTAGACCGTTGTGTAACTCGCATAAATTACTAGTATTCTATTTTCAACCATGTAGTACTTTTTTGCTTTATACTACGAAATTTACAAATCTCGTCTTACCACTTCAATATAACCTCTGTGGAAATGATTTTAGATTTCAGTGACAACCCTTGTGTCTTGACAATGATATTCACTTATGGTCATTGAAACTAAAATGTACAAACAGGACATACAAGTATAAAATAATACAACATTGATATTGAGCGATCGTAATAGCTGAAATATATTTTAGAGTATTCGGAAGTTCGTACTGCAAAGTACTTAAAAGTACCAATTATTGTTATATTGTAGTTACTCTTGGTGTAACCAGGGCCCAGGAATGCTAGCGAGTTTCGCTCTACTCTAGAATTCGATGTGGCTTACTCCTGTGAGTAAACAACAAATTGAGAATACTTTATATTTCTATGCCACGCGAATGAGAGCAAGTGGGCAAGAGCAAGTCAAAAAATAAGTACGGCCGGGCCGAACTTTTAAGACCCTTCACTATTGGCTAAAGAAAACATTTTTAACTACAAATACCTATAAGACCGTTTGGATAATGCTGGTAAACTTTTCAAAAAAAAACCATAAAACGGGCGATTCCGTTATATGGGGGCCATACCAAACCGGGAACTCTTATAGACAATTTTATATTTCAAGACCAAATCTTCCTTAATTTTCGTGGGTAAATGTGACTAAGATTATCAAAATACCAAAAATCAATGGTTATATATGCGCTATAGGAAAACGTGAACCTAAATATTCAATGTTCTGCCACCGGAGCATTATGAACTACAAATACCAATTTTTTAGACAAATCCGTGGGAAAATCTGGCAAAAATTATGTGGGCTGTATCGTGATTTCAACAGGCAGATAGACAGACAGACGGACATCGCTAAATCGACTTAGAATTTTATGCTGATTATGAATATATATACTTTATGGGGTCTACGACGAATATTTAGGGGTGTTACAAACGGAATGACAAAGTCAATATAACCAAGGGTATAAAAAGTATAAAAACTGTGTGTGTTTTCGATCTAGAATGACTTTGTATCTTTCCAAAAGCCATACTAATAAAATTGATAAACCCAGAAAAAACTTCAACCAACAAATACTGAGTTTCGAAAAAAAAAATGTTGGTAATTATAACAACTTACAAATCAAGCTGCGAAAGAGTATTTGTTTAATTTTTTTTTTTTTTTTTTTTTTTTTTTTTTTTTGAATCGTCTTTTTCACCTTTTATTATTAATTGTTTTTTTTCCGACGCCGAGTCTCGGACTCACAATTTTCCGTTTTGTAGTCGGACTCGCATTATTATTTTTAATTTCTTGTAAATTATTTTTTGTCTTTTCATTCTAATAAGGAGTACTGGAATAAACGATTTTAAAAACTGTTTAGTTCCATCGTTCCTAAATCTTGAATTGTTTGCTATTTAACAACAAATGAATACTTTATTTCTGCCACATATAAAATTAACCAAATTAAACATATCGTTTTTTTATCTCTGTACTTCGCTAGTAGTATAATGCTCTGAAAAGGCAATTTCCGTTTAGATATTAGATGGAAGTTTGTGTTGGCCAAGTGTTCAAGTTGTGTTTTTGTTGTTGCAGTTGCTTGTTTAATAAACTTTTATCAAATTACGTTTTAATTACTTTTTAATAATAACACACAGAAGGAAATGCACTCACTCACACAAGCACACACACACAGAATACAAACGGTATAACATATTTCTCCCCAGACGGGTAACGATGATAATGGCGAATATGAAAATGCTGAAGACCAACTATTCCCAGTGACCTGTATTCAGAGACTAAACAAACGAAAGAGTAGAGTGAAAAAAAAAACTTTAATTTCAATTTGAATTCATAGAAAGCATTCTAAAGAAGAATGAACCGAGTGTCTGACATTAGCCAAACATGGAAATGAGAAGAAGTAGCAGTAGTAGTTTGAATCTAGCGTTACAAGGATAGCGGGAAAAACTAGATGGATGAATGAATGGCGGAATAGTTTTCTGATAAGGACTTCATAAATGAATAAACTCTAAATGAGATAAATTCACACTAACGTCAATCTCTGTGCTGTCCGCGAGTGAGAGAGAGTTTGTGATTTTTTTCTTTCTCCTACGGGAAATAACTTTTGCCTGGGATGAACAAAATGAAATTCGCTTCGAGTAAGTAGTCCAGGCAAAACATGACCCAGTTCCCAGTAGTGACGTTGAAGTCCAAACCACCAGCCGAAACATTTAATTAATATCAGTCAACGTTATTTGATTATAACTTTAATTAATCTATCGCAGCAACATGCAAATACTTTAAGGAACTTTTATTTAGATGTGTTAATCCGTAGAAAGGGTACAGAAAACAAAGCAGAAGGTGCATAGGAAAATTCTTTAAAATTAGAATAATGATATTTTTAAAGAGATTTGCCAGATGGTTTTGATTCCTGAACGTATAAAAAAATCTAAATGGAATCCTCCATATCACGAAACTGGGTACATCAAAAAATGGACCGAAATGACCGATTCTTCAAAAGCAATTATTCCTAAAAGCTCTGTATAAATTTTCAAAGTTTGGCCTAAGAACCCATAACTTTTTCGGGTTGTGTGCGAGGCCAATTCGGAAAAATAGCTTTACAGGGTGAGATATAAAACTGCAACAAAGTCAAACGCCATAATTTTTAAATTTTATTTAATGAAAGCAAAAAATTTCCGAAATAGCACCAAGTTTGACAATAAGTTTAGATTTGTTCGAATTGGTCACCTTTGGCACGGATTATGGCCTTTACGCTGACAGAATGTTATTCCCGGCGAAGCGCTTGCTTGAGGCGATCGACAAGTTAGTGCCAAACTTGCTTTCCAAAATACTCCAGACACAATAGCCCACAGGATTGGTATCCGGAGATTTTCGTGGCCATTGTGCGCTGGAAATTAAGCGAGGAAACTAAATTTGTAACCATTCTTGGTGGCGCGTGTTGAGTCCTGTTGGAATGTCCAAGGTCTGCGGCCAAAATGTTTGCGTGCCCAGGCTTTAACACACCCTCCACAATATTTTCACGATAAAATTCGACATGTATTCTGATGCCACGGTCAATTAATACGAGCGGAGAGGGACCATCGGCTGTTATGGCGGCCGGCGCTTGAGTTCTGGTGGCCAACCGAAGGTGGACATTTTCAGCTGACCTCTTTGGCAAGTATACACGATCATTGTTTTTGTTTACAAACTGCTGGACAACGAATATTTTCTCATCGGAAAAAACCAATTTCGGCCAAGTGAAGCAACTCATTAGCTGTTTTGAGTCTATTTTCTTTCCGTTGCGGTGTAAGGTTGGACCAGTGGCTTAGAAATGACAGCAAAATGAAATTTGTTGCAGGTTTTTCATCTCATCCTGTATTTGAATTAAATAAACCAAATTGGAAGATATTTTTATGTTTTCTATTTTTTTTTTTTTTTTTTTTTTTTTTTTTTGTAATCCGAAATATTTTGATTTGCTACGAATAATGGGAGTTTTTCAACATATTTCGATTCGCTTGCGGATTACATCTTTTGACCAGAATAATCCTCGAATTGTAATCTCCTGCTGGAATTTTCGTGTAATTCGGTTTTGATACATTGATTTAGATACTTTCTTTTCATTTAAAATTTAAATGTAATTTCGGGTATATGACCACCAAGGCCCTTTTCACAAGGTCTGGAGGTCCGACTTTAACAATGACACATTGAATATTGTCTTTCAACGTGTCAATCGTTGTTGATTTATCCGTAAACCAATGACTTCAGGTATCCTCACAAAAGTTAATGGCACTTCATAAAAAACTTAAAAACATTCAGATGGAGATTATGAACCAGGGGTTCCCGAGTGTAATGTCTGATGGTGAGTTCTTTAAGAATTTTAAGCACATCCTTATAAGAAAATGAGATGATATTAATGCTAAACTTCAGCTTTTTCAATTTAGTTTAACAGTGGATTTTGAAAGCGATATTGAAAAAATAAAATGTACGAAAAATGCCACATTGACCACACAATTGGCAGCTATTTGCTTTCATCTTTAGTTGCTTTTTAATAAATTAGAAAGCAACCACCTTTTCTTTAAATAATTAAATCTTGACATTAAAATCGAAACTTTCGTAACGGAATAGTGGTGTAAATGTTTCATAAAAATCACCATATTTTATTCATTTCTCTCTCTATCTCTCTCTCTCTCTCTCTCTCTCTCTCTCTCTTAACTACACGACCTGTCTTTTTCAAACTCACACTCGTTCTGGTCCATAGGAAACATCCCACTGGAGTTTGTACTAATGTATTTAAAAGTTTACTAACTTTTAAGCTAACTCACCTAGTTAGACCAGACATATATAGTGGCAACAACAAAGTCATTCAAAGCAAAATTTGCTGCGTTGCAAAAGAGGAAACTTATTTTACCATCCAACCAGTCAGCCAGCCAACCAACTAACAGAACTTTTTAATACAATATTTCGTTGTTGGGAGGAAAAGGAAAACGGGGTACACATAGGTACGAGAACAAAAAATAAACGAACAGAAATGCCAGAAACAAACTTTGTCCCTAAACAATTTCACATGCTCAGACATGAATGAATGAGTGAGTGGTGTGGGGTATTTTTTGAGCTTGCAATTGCAACTGCTCTGGATATGAAGATGGAATTCAGCAAACATGCAAATCACTTTAGATTTTCTACACGGTCTGACAGGTGTTTATGAAGTTAGTCAGTGTGAGTTTTTGAATTTTGTATAAAATAGGTTATCTATTGGAACAAAAAAAATGATACGGACTACCACTCTCAAAAGAAACAAAACACAGAATTCATATTCCCCTGCAACACCTTTTATTACGATTGTCAGGACTTTTGTAAATCTGACTTTTTTGGATTTGTAAAAATTTTCCATGAACATCCTTTTCCAACTTTTTGCCAATGACAATAGTCTGCTGTTGAAAGGTTTGAAAATGATATAAAGGTATTTCATACATGTTGGAAACATTGTAAAGCCTTAGAAAGGTAGAACTCTTACAAATCGTACGCATCGAGATTAAGATACTGATTGGTTTTACACTATTCGATTAAAAACTATAGATTATATCTTGGAAATCAGAATCAAGGCCATGTAGTAACACTAGGTACTCGAAATATACTTCATTTATTGCCGAAGTATTTAAGTCAACCTGTAAAATGTGCACAAAACATATGTATATACATGGTTGTATATAAAAAGCTTCTGTATTTTGGGGAACTCTCAAAACTCTGGTGGCTGAATTGAAATATAAAATGAAATTCCAGAATAGTGTAATGTAAATATAATACATGTATATTATATACCAATATACAGTATATATTTTTTAAAGTATACCGTTCTTTTTATATTTAAAAATGTGTGGGCGCGAAGTGTTCAATAATAGTGTTCATTTTAAATTGTTAAAAAAAAACATATTGAGAGTCCTGTGCAAACTTCCCAGCTATTAAACTAAATATTACATTAGTCAACAATTTTGTGATGAAATATGTGAAATTGGTTTCCTTTCAGGGATGTGACTTGACTTGAACCGTTGTCTCCTAAATTCCTGGTCAACAACGTCTCGAGGAAAATGATATAAACCCACACCTACGGGTGAGGAGAGAGTGAAAAACTCAAATTAAGTTCAATATCCTCTCAAATTTGAGTGAAAGATTGCAACAACGACCTTGAATCTAATGGCAAGACAAAAAGTCAACGTTTCTATTCCAAAGTAAGGGGAAAATCAACAAAATGGCTAGGAACTGAGCGGTGGCATTGCAAAGCTTATTAAAAGGTGATTTTTAGTTAATATATCTTTGGGAACACCGACTTCATTTTTCCTCGACCTTTTTTTCGAGGTGAAACCTAAAAGTAATGTAGAATTTTGTTTTATTTTTGTTTCAAAACAAAATATTATATCTATATTCTACAAAAATTTGTTTTTAATCTCAGAATTAACCACATAAATAAGTGCAGCAGTTTTTTAAGAAACAACATTCGAATTTAAATGAAAATTATGTATTTTCATTTTGATTTTCACTAAAATCTTCCTTAAGAATTATTATTATTTTTTTTTTTTTTTTTGGGAAAATGATGCGTACGGATTTAAAAACACTCATTTTGTAGACCTTCGAGTTCACAGGTCACACTACTTTTATATAGATTTGAGCACACACAACATCCTGACGCAGCATTTAATATAGAGCTTTAACAATTTATACAGAACTTTGGATTATTTTAGGAATCATTGATCCATATAGTCCTTATATAATATTTTATTTAAATTCATCAAGTTTTGTTATTTTGACTTTGAATTATCTACAATCGCTACAACAAAAAATTAACATATTAACAGGTCTACGTTTTTACTTATTTACTTATTTTCCAAGATGATTTCAATGTAGGTCAATGTCTCGGAGAAACGCTCATATATCAGATGCTCGTGATTTAATTTCCATAGCCCAAACTGGTAATTGGGCTGGGAAATTATGAAAAAAGTACATCGATTTCAAAAAAAAAATTACAAAATTTGTCGACAAAAAAAAAAGTTTTCTTTTTTAACCCAAAATTTTCTTTTGACTCACAGTGAAACTTTTAGAAAAATATATCTTTCTCCGACACTTTCCCAACAAACAAATAATAATGGAGATTAATATAGATTATTAATGATAAGTCAGCAGTAACATATACAAAAAATGTTCACATATAAATTTCGAATGTAATTTTCTCAAGAAGTATTAAACCTAGGCGTATGGCTTGATCTGAGATTTATAGTAAAATTTTGTGCTGAATATTTCTTCAATCGAAAATTTTCCTATAACGAAGTGTATGCTATATTGTATGAACTGTAAAAAAGAAGACAAATTGATAAAAACCAAAGGAAATATTTTCGAATTTCGATTTTTTTTCTTCGTATATAATGGCGACCTATGGTAACATTTGATGAGGAATAATTTTGTTTTTCCTTCTAAAATAATGCTTTGTAGGAGTATTTTGCAAAAAATCACATATAAATCACATTTAATCCTAAAATGAGTTTTGTTTTAAATTTCACTTTTTTCTGTTAAATAATTAACAAATGTAAGCTTGTCGGTGAACTTAGAATTCTGTATCCCTAATTTACTTTGAATAATGGAGAATTATCTAGTAATATAAATAAACTCTGTTACATGACGAAACTTACAACATTATGTGTTCATACATTTCAAACTGTTTCATCCTATGCTAAAGGCAAAAAAAATATAGTTTTCTTCTAATTACATAAATGAAAAATGACCTATAACCTATTGTATATATTTAAAACACCAAAATACATTATCGATAATTGGGGGTTCTGAAGGAAAATAATAAATACATAAATACTCAACTCTACGGTACACCCTCTAGTAGATAGATACTGCAACAAAAATGATGCCTGCAGGCAAACATATGACTGATCCAACAAATAGCCTTTGAACACAAAGTCCATAGGTTCGAACAATGATGTACTTTGTGAAAATCAAAGGAAGTTGGATGGTTGTCCATTGCACATGCTTCGTTGAAATCACTATCTAGAGAAGAGAAAAAGCTTTCAAACTATGATAGCCTTCTCTCCCCCAAAGGGCATTAGATAAAATGGCCCATGTATTTCGCTACCTACGGTCGTATTAGTAAAATTATTGTTTTCGTATGATATTGCTAAACATCAAAAATGGAAAGGACAACAATGTTGTTGCTATTCTTTATGAGAACAAAATGCAAACAACTCAACAGCATTGATGTAAGAAAAGCTGTTGTACATATATATATATATACTTCAGCCCTAGTTTATTGCATGCATGTTGCACACCACCATAAACAAATGTGTACTAAATCCTTCCAATGTTGGTTTTTATGTTTTGTGGGGGTGGCAAATTGATGTATAATGTACAGAGGTCACATTTATTAGTTGTGTCAACAAATTTATGAGGTCTGTAAGGCCATACATCCTTTTTTTCGGTCCTTTAAGAAGAATACTATGCCAATTAAGTCCACTTAGAAAAATGACCAGCAAAACATGGAAGGAGGTGAATGAGGTGCGGCATATATTGGATTTAAGGGGTAAGCCCAAAATGCATTGCATTGACAACTAATTGGTTGGGGCGAAAGAGAAGCCATTTAATTTTCGTTAAGGAAAAGGGCTCCAATGCGAACATATTAGATAGATTCTGAATAAAATGAGTGCAAAATAAATAATAAAAATATTAAAGAAAGAATTATACATGAAGTAGGAAAAAATCAAATGAGAAAATAATCAATGTTATTTTTTCAATATTTTTAAAATCCTTTAGTTAAGACATTTTGTATCATATTAAAAAATTTTAATGTTTCTAAATAATTACAGAAAAAAATCGAGCAGATTACGAAAGTAGAGCTTATGTAAACCCCTGGAATTCATAAAAATAAAAAATTATACCAAAACAACAAATTTAACTCTTTTCCGAGTTCGACGCAAATTAGAAAAATTATACCAAAATGTTTTTTTTTTTCGATAAATTTAACTCTTCTCCGAATTCGATGCGAATTAGAAATTAACTATATTATAGCCAATCTGTGATGTAGAGAATTCCAAATAGATTTGGTAGTGCTCCGTTTTTTAAATCAAAACCTCAAAAGAATTTCGTTAAAACTTTTTTAAGCTTTTATATAGGCCAAAAAATATATATTTTAATATTCACAGCGAGCTTTGGATTGTTTCAAGAATCGTTGACTTCAAAAATGGGCAATTTCTTAAACACCTATTTAAAGTATTTTTTACGATTTAGTCATATTTTCCACTTGGTTTCACCAAGTTTTGTTGTTTTAAGTTATGGATTTGGTATATATTGTTCAATCAGTTTGCTGAGATTGATATTTTGGTTTCTTCCGGGGTAGAAAATGTCCCAATAAAAGATATTTAATATAAGTTTTATATTAAGGGCCCCAAGCCACACCTTCTAACCACATTTATAATTCTCAATGATAAATATCACATACATTTTTTTCTACTTCGTTTGTCATGAAAAAAAAACGAATCGACTTTTTTGCAATAAATTATAGCATAAACGAAAGATAAACACATATTTAATAATGAATTTATAATACATGAAATTTATAAAATTTTTCCACCCATAATCATCTAAATATTTTCCAATTAAAGACAATCTTAAATAAATGTCTCCCTAATAACTCTCAATTGCAATGGTTTATAAAAATTGCATGTGGACCATTCAAATGCTTGAAATCTAATTTGAAATAAATGAACTAAAATATGCTTAACACGCGTCGAAACTAAAGCAAAACAAATAATGGTTCACCCAAAAGTTGGCAGTCTGCCGTTACTCAAAACACCCTTCTTTCCCGCTGCTATACTCATAGTCAGATAAAAAAAAGTTTGTTTAACAGAAAAATCCACGGATAATGAAAGTTAGTCAGCAAAGATATCCACATTTTTTTTTGGGAAGGAGAAGCTCATGGTTGTTTGAATGTCCCTTTTTGGGCGAGCGACTGAGCGAGTGCCAAAAACCGGTTGTTAGTCCTATTCCTGTGTCTATTTAGAACGAATTAAATGCAGGAAAATTGTTCTTTTCCTTTGCAATCATAACAGAAGATAGGAATCCCCTGAGTGAAATGAATGACGAAGTAGTGTATGCAATCAACACCACCACTCCTTTATTGCTTACACCTCATTTACCCTCACTTATACCAGTCATTGGTCTGGCGATTGTGTGCGATGATTTTGTGCTAGCTTGGCTCCCGGAATAGTTTGAATAATCACAGTTAGTTGGACCATCAAACAGACACAAAGTCAAACATCAGACCCTGTAATAAAGGCTGAATCAAATATATCCCAACACCGCCGCCGCCACTACCACCACCCCACTCTTGCCAACCATTCATTTCCCATTTTCAATGTGTGGTGGTGTGTGCGTGGCAATAGAAGGAGCACGTTTGCTGAAAAACTCAAACAATTGAAATTTTTAATGAGCGTTCGTATTGCTTGACTGCGTTTTGTGTCAAACTGGTGCGTGCGTGTGTGTGCACTACACTTATAATGGACGAAAAAATACGAAAAGTTACCATCCGTTACTGGTCGCCTGTAAAGCCGATGGCATGATAAAGAAAAGACGGTGTTCACCAACGATATGGGTTGAATTTAAAAAAAAAGAGATGACTCAGTTCTAAAATATTTAAAATCCAGACAAATCTGTTCGGCCAGACGTAGACATAAAAACGCCAGACATTAGGGCTAGGCAAATAAAACGATACCAAAAAGAAATGAAATGAGCATCAAACCTTTGCTGCGGGGCATAACGGAGAGTAAAGTGAGAAAAGTTTTTTAGATTTACAAAAGTCGTTCGGCGATTATCCAAAGTGAAAAACTTTGCGAATTTTTGACTTTGTCTTTAAAAATTTCTAATGCTTATGATTTTGGTTAGTAGATTTTAAAAATCGATGAGTGCAATAAATAGCATTGTGCAACAAAATTCATTTTTTTCAACAATGTAGGAAAACTTCAGTAGATTATTAACGAAGAATTAGAAATAGAAGACACGTGCACGGCGTTTTGAAAATTTACATCGCAAAGTAACCTAAAAGAGGAAGTTAGTTCCCCTCATTCCATATTTTTTTTAATTTTTAGGTTTCCTAAAATCTTTACATTTCAGGAATATTACTAAAAACATATTTTAGCGATATAGCTTTACTTCATGTGTGATTATGCAAAATTTCACAATAGAAAAAAATCACAATAGACAAAAACCTCTATTTCCATCATATATCCAAAAAAGTATATATGGATCTTCCTATCTCGGCGAACTGAGTCGATCTAACTATGTATGTCCGTCCGTCCGTCTGCCCGTCTGTCCATGTTAATTTGTAATCGCTCTACAGGCCGGACGGATTATTACAATTATCACAAATTCGGAATGGCTTTTTGCCAGAAAAGGATAAAAACTAAGAAAATCGCGTAAAGATAAGCCAATAAAAATGTGAATATTTTTTTTATATTTTTTGTCGCATTTTTATCGCATGAGATTTTTTTCAATTTAACTTACAATATTGAATTTTACGTTTGGTAATATTTTTTCACCTTACAACACTATATTTTGGGAGTATTATATTTATGTCGTAATTATTGTCCGATTCTCATGAAATTTATCATGGGGATAGAGTTTGGGTCAAAATATAAGCCAATTGTTTTTCAAGGTGTATATTTAGGGGTTTAAATGGACAAAAAAATTAAAACTTTCCTGATTTTGCAGTGACTCTGCAAGTCACAATTAAAAACCAATCGACACGGAATTTTGTATGGGGTTAGGGCTTAGACAACGCAGAAGTGTAGCACTTGGGACGACCTCGAATTATATTTAGCGGGAAAAATGGAACACAACTTTTATATGAAATAGTTTTGGATACCTATCAGCACGACATAGAGTGTAAATATAAAGAAAATATCTTCGGTTAAAAACCAAAGGAAACATTAGTGCAGGACAATATGGCATTACTTCAAATAATCGACTAAAATGTGTTTGGACAAAAGGAGGTTTTGTTGTATAGTATCACATGATCGGCCCTTCACAACTATAGCCTTTGATTTTTGATTAATTTTCCTTGGCTATTTTATGAGTTGATGCGGATTGATTAATGCAAAAATTTTAATATATAGTGAAAATAGGTATTTATTATACTGAAATTTGATGAAGAATATGTCTGTCAGTGGCGATAGCGCTTTACCATTTAGGTAATAGGGCTTCTGGGACCAATAGTAAAAGTTCATGTGTAGCATGGACATATCGGGGTTGTTTTGGAAAATTGTACTATAATTGTTCAAAAAGCACTGAGTGGTACTATATTTGGTGTTGGGTGAAGGGTTTGGAAATTTGATTTAGATTTAGATTGTTGATCGTACCTGTGGTTAAGATTTGACGTTGGTTTGCAAAAAGTACTAAATGAAATAACACTAAATAAAAAATGAATGAGGTGGTTTTGGAAATGTGTACTATAATTGTACGAAAAATTCTAAATAGTACTAAATTGGGTATTCGCTGATAGAATAGAGCTCAAATCTTGAAATTTTATATTGAGATCACTATTGTTGTCTGGGGTTAACATATGAAGGTGGATTTGGAAATACGTCCTGTATTTGTACTAAAATTGGCACTCACGGCTAGTGTCTAGGATGGAGAAGATGTGGATTGGTTTGAAAATGCGTACTAAATGTTACTGAGATTCTGAAATGTAATATTAAGGTCAATGTTGGCTTCTAGGGCTTACATATGGAGACATTGAAAGAGTTTTGGACAGAAAAATTGCACATTGTGCATGGTTTTACTAATATCCTCCTCGGTTTAACTTTAAAATGAAAGATTTTGAAGACTTTTTGGTGTAAAAGGTAAATATTTGCCCATTATTCTTTCGGAAAAAAGAAAAACCTGAGTAGAGTACAAAAAAAATTTTCAAACTGAAAAATTGTACATTTTGCGTACATTTTTAATACGCTCCATCATTTGAAAGGAATTTGAAAAATATAAAAAAAAATTGTAGAAAAATTTGGTTTGAATGAAAACTGTTAAATAGGTGCTATACGATGACGAGGACCTGGAGGTATCCTGATATGGTGGTATATATGGAGGTCAATTTGAAACAATTCCGGTAAATAATGTCGCTAAAATCATAAAAATACCTAATATTGAAAGGTACCGTTATATGAAGGCTATACGATAACATGGACCGACATGGCCCATTTACGAACTTTACCTGCAATTTAGCGTTTCAGGTTCTGCGAGAACTTAAACCAGTCAAACAGATAAACGACTTGTCTTAGTGCATATGCACTGTATAGCATTTCCTAATTAATTTTCTAAAAATGTATACACAATAAATCGAATTAATTAAAACACATTTAAATTACATAACTATTGTGAGAATCACACTGATGTAGTATATCAATCATTACAGAAGAAGTCGATGAATGTCTAATTCTTTTAAATGACCTCTGGGATTATTAGTTAATGACAAATGAGAAAATCATAGAAAACTAGACATAATTTTTCAAAAATAATGTTCATGCCTTAAAGATATACACATAAATTGTACACAGATGCAGATGGTTGGTGTTGTAGTGTTGATATGTTTGTTGAACTTTTAATGTATATGATAATCATAAGAACAAAGGCAAATTTAATTTGTTCACAACCAAATTAACCCGGAAGTCACATTCTTTTCCAGATATAATAGAAGCAAACTACGATATGCAATGCAACAGTCACCACATACGCATCATGTAAGACCATTCATACAAAAGTAATTGCTTCATACAGACACACTTCAAACCAAGATGTACGTATGTAATGGACAGACGGAATTTTGTACATATGAAAATATATTGTTATAGGATATGGTTATGTATATGCAAATATAAGTCCTTTTATTGTAACAAAACAAAATTGACTAAATATTATGCAAAGGTGTATTAGAGTGAACTGAAACGAAATATGCCAAAAATAAGTAAAACATATCGCCACGGAGAAATGCTTTAAAATTTTGTAAAAAAGAGTCCTGGTTACTTGTATCATATCTCGCATTTTTTGGACTATAATTCAGAAAATAGTATCTTTTCAAGGAATGTGTAACTTCGGTCCACATTTCTAATTAGTAGCCCAAAATCGCAGGTTTGAATTACAGAGTCAATAAACACACAATAAGTTAGAAAATACGATTCATATACGATTGTCGATTTACATTCAACACATTTTGATATTTTCATATGCTATACCAAATAGTGGTCATATTTTCTGCATATATTTTATGTATCCAAAAACTTAAACGAGAACAAAATATAGACAATCTCCCATACCTACCATATGAAACATTTTTCAAATTATTGTACCCCTTTATAATGAGGAAACCGAAAATTGTGTCCATAGCGAGTTCTATGAAAAACATGATTAATGAGGTGAAATTATGGTGAAGAAAAAGGAAAAAAATCGATCTTGTTTTGATTTTGTGTATCAATTCACGTAGATTTTTTTCAACTCAACCCAATATTTACTCAGTAAGTATAAAGAATTTCACTTGACGTGAATATTGCCTATGTAAATAATTTCAATTGAATTTCTCAAATTGAAATGTTTAATAACGCCACATACACGCGAAGACATACCCATACACATTCCCCATATCGAGTGACACAAAAAATAGGAATTGCGAGATAAAAAAAAAAAAACACAGACACAGATGAAATGTAAGAAAATTGAATTATACCAAAATTGCAACAAAAACATACGCCTGGTACCCAAATACACACAAACATTGCCAACAAAAGAAATCGGCCACATTGTAGCAATTGTAAATGAGATCGAATATATATGTGTATAAAGGAGCCAGCGAGCGTGTATGCATGTTTGTGTGCGTGGGAGAAAATGAAATCATTTATTCAAATGTTAAGAAACCTAAGCGGACATACAATGTCACACACACACACTGGTGAACATAAACTTTTATATATACGGAACATAACATAAACTTGCAAACTACACAAATGTACAAACAGGCAAATAAACATATGCACATACCTACGCGCCATGGCATATGCATAAAGCTAACAATGTAATGTATTCTTGGCAATATTCTGAAGAAAATGAACTTTGCATTTTATAAGAAAACAGAAAACGTACACACACACAATAACTAACAAACATAAACGTCTTTAACCATACGTACATATGTTCATATATACCACCATACGCGGTCATATTTACAATTCAACCCAATGGGGCTGGAGGAGTTGGGTAGTGAACGAAAAGGACCTATAGTTTCTTTTTACATTTCCATCTACATACCAATTGTTAACAAGCTGTGGCAAACGAATTTTCTTTACGATGTGTAAGTGTTTGTGTCACAGAACACTATGCGTAGGATGGTACGTACATACGTGTGTACAAAATTATGAACACGAAAGGCATGTATGTACGTATGAGTGTGAGTGTCCATGATACTATGTCAATTTGAATTGTAATAATGGTAAAAGTTGATAAAATTTTTGGAAAACGATTTATCATAAGGTTGATTATGTAACAATTTTCCATTCGAGACTTTTACTTAGCAGTTGCACGCACACACACATACATCTGTACGCACTCTTAGTTATGCGATGGTCGAATATTGTATGAAATGCATTTAAAAAGTACATATCTTCTCCATACAGAGTTTGAAAATAGCTCATGTTGCATTTTACTATGTACTTGCCTTGCCATGCCAGAGGAAGTTGTAGGTAAAGCTTTTACTACATTCACACACACACAGACAGACTTGCATTTTTGCGACTAGTTATCATAAATTTTCTTACTCAAAAGTTATTGATCCATGGGAATAGATAATATTATGTGGCTTCTAAAAGGGTGGGATGTGTAAAAATTTCGAAAGTTCGGCTGGACCGAATCTCTTATAAATCCTTCCAGTTTGCTTTGGAAATATTTGATTAATAATTGTAGAATTCTAAAAAAACACTCTAGGGGCCATCACACACCATTGAAATACTATCAGCTGCCGTGCTCGGTTCACTTCAAATTGTACAAAAATGTTGAATTTACAGTTGTCTTAGCATCCCAGAAAAAAAGTACATTGCAAACTAATGTATGGATTGAGTACTTCCTGACAACAGTAACAACTTACAAAACAACATCCTAACCCCTTATTTTAACATGGGCATACCATGGAAAGTAAGTATTTGCCAAACTGTTACTGCCATACCTTAAATAAGATCAAATTCGCTCTATTTTTCGATATTGCAAATAATTTTCATTTTCATTGACTCGGCTATCTTATGATTGCTTGTTGGGAATATCATGCACTTAGTCAATGGTACGAACCTTCAGTGCTGTTCAACGATATATATATGAGTCGGCAAAGCCTCCGTTTTTTATACCCTCAGACATATGGCTACAGAGGGTATATATCATTTGATACGGCTAAAAGGTGCCTCATCGAAATAACGGTTTTAGAGCGATGTCCGTGTGTCGGTCTGTCTGGATATCTACATTAATACAAGATCTGTTATTAAGATGGAATATATCGGCGAATTTCTTCTGGTACCTTCCCCACATATGCTTTTGAAAAACAAAGCTCTAAAAGAAAGCATCCAACTCTCTTCACATTTCACACATACAAACATTTTTGCTAACTCCAGATCTGTTGTGAAGATGATATATATCTGCGAACCTCTTCTGGTACTTCATCCACAATGGGTCACAATTTGGAGTACTTTTATCTGTCATAACTTGCGAAACAAGTCAAAGTACAAATTACTATATCTAAACATATCTCTCAACTGGAAACCTGAGATAAATATGAAATTTATGATTTCGAATAAAATTGGATATAAATGTTCGATTTTCTTGGTAAATCAATCAAATTTAAGCATTTTCTCAAAATTATCACATATCTCATAAAAGTGAAGGAAGTTACCAATAAAGACCAAACCTGGCACATCGAAATATTTATATCATATTTATGTTGGTCCGATACGAAATGTACAATATTGGCCCATTCCTTCGGAACCCACTCTAGAGAGGGTTAAACATTTGAAAAATCATAACAGAAGTCAAGATATATTTAAATAATCGAACATTGACTGACGGTATACATCTGTCGACAAAACCGAATGATCCTTTTTATATTTTAATTCTGGCTTGAAGATTTGAAGAAGCAAAAATATCAACACTGTTCATTGAATTCAAAAAATGTAAATATTATTACAAGAAACTAAATGGCTCGTCGAAATACTGGTACATTTTTCATGGATATAGAGAAAGTATTCGATTCAATATGGCACAATGGCTTAATATACACACCTTAAAAGTTCTTCTATCTTGTATGTATTCTAAAAATTATTCAAATTAAATTATATTGAAAATATGTACCCTGAAGAAACATCAATCCCAGTTGGTCTACAGCAAGGCGCTGTGTTGTCGCCATTAGTTTATTATATTTTTACATCCGATTTCAGATAACACAAGAATGAAACGATTGATTATATGCTGATGACGCAGCTATAATGGCAAACGGATATATTTCGAGTTCTATCATCAAAAAATAAATAAATAAAGAAAGAAAGATAAAAACAAATAACTTTTATAAAGGGATCAAAATAAATGAAACAAAAACACAAGCGATAAATTAGCTTTTCAGCAAATCTCCGAAGATGATAATAATGTTGAGGATTTGCAATCATGATATTGATATACAGTCGTCTATCAAATATCTTGGAGTTCATTTGGATAAGCAACTAACATTCAAGAATCACATAGCAGATGATTTGGATAAAGCAATCAAATGTGGTATAGCTTTACCAAAACTCAAAATTAACTACCACAAACAAGATTTTACTCTACAAGATGTGTATCCGCCCAATAATGAGCTATAGCTGTACGGTGTGATACGGCAGGTATCACACCGGTACGATTACAAATTATTCGTAGTATTATCCTACTAAGCTACTACATCAGCAATATCACGAAGATTCAATCATCGCATTGATATCAAGTACTTTTAGTTTTATCTCAAAAAATGCATGCATTTTTCATAAGCTTTTATCAATTTTTTACTGGGATATTCAGCTAAACACTGACTACAAATGAGTTGCCAAACCCAGTATTTTAATACGAAATATGTAGTACGAAGTAGAGACATTTCCTGACAAGTTGGATTGGTAACGCGATTTGAAAGGAATATATTGCTGGGTATATTCATAGAATATCAGTTTATACTTAACCCTCTATCATAGGTATCGACAAACACATCATATGGACGTTAAAATATGGACGGGGTTAACAAGATTGTGGATAGATGTTTGAAAAATATCGGATACTCTTTTTGTATGTCCTGATCGTCATGGATATTCAATATATTGATATTGGAATTTAAAATAATTTGGCTTTAATGTCATGTTGTATAATTGTTATGATTATTTATCATTCAAAATTTTAAACATTTGCGGGGGGGCGATATATTCCATTTTTACCCTCACCTAGCACTGATGCATGATATTGGGATTTGCAAGATTTCAACAAAAACGAATGATCCTTTTTCTTACTCTAAGGTAAATTATTTTTTGAAAGTTTTGACGTCGTGCGCCCAAGATACCGCTAGATCGACTATCTACCGATAAAACCTATATTGCCATGAGATATGTGTTTGGGCAGCATCTAATGATATTTACCCTCGGCAACCCTCGGGTATAAAAATCACAATGTTTGGATTTTCGCCGACATCTAATTGCCATTCGAATTTAAAAATATGCAAATAACGTATTTTTAGTTTTTATTTTTTAAATCATTTTCATTTTTTTTTTGAGAATTCCAATAGAATGTCGAATTATTTCATTTGTTATTTGAAAATGCCATCTGTAATTCGAATTTTACAATTATAATCAGTATTTTTTAATTTGTAACTCGTATTTTCACATTTGAAATTCGAAATATATTGATTGTAAGGTCTGCGTTTGTATGACAGTTTGAAAGTGAACTTGTGTGATTTTAAAAAATTATTAGAATTGAGTAATTCAAAATCACTTGAAGGTTATATAACTTGCATCAAATTATATGAGCTGTATTGAAGAGTAGCAATTGATTTTCAGAAGACTAAATCCAGCAGTTCTAATGGATGTTCAAGTGAAAAATGACATCTCATTATATATAATTCGTGTGTCGTCAACTTATTAGAAAGAGGGGATAATCTTAGAGTCATGGTCTTTAGAGAAAAACATTGCAGCTTTTGTTTTATTTACTTTCCAATGTTGGCAATGCTCAAAGCAATTACGATAAGGCAGGAAATATGTCCGAATTGGATCGAAGCAACTACACTACCATCACACCCCACTCCACATTGCTTGGTCCTCTGAGAAACGTATAATTTAAAATAATGCCTTTTATTCATGTTATTTTAAGATTCTAAGTTTGTATATAAATATAAAGCGGATTGAATTAGTAAAAATTCCGGTCTGGACGTGTTCGTAATAATTGTATTCCGGCGTATTGCCACAAAGACAAATGCTTTGACAGTGAAAGTTGTCTAACTTTAATTGGTTAACAAAAAAAGTTATAAAAGTGTAATTTGAATGAATATCATCTCATTTGTTATTAACATCACTTTCCCATGAATTTGACTATTATTCAATACTGTCTACCATTAGCAGCAACGAGAAAATGTATAAAGGATTATGTACGTATTTATATTTTTCTCGGAAAGGATACCCAAGTTATTTACTTAATTAGCATAACTTTTGTAGTTTTGTACAATTTGACAAACATAAAAGTTGTTCGTTATTGTGGATGTAAATGTAGATGATGTTATTCAATCATTAAGCAATTCGGGTGCCCGACTGTTTATGGTCATCATTGTGAAAATGGAATTTCCCATTTGTATGTGGTAGAATTTGGTTTGATTCCATTGTCATTAAGTCGTTTGTTAATGTTGTTCGGGGGAAGATTAATTAATTATTATGTTAGTAATTTTTCGTTTTGATTGCATTATGGTCATGGTTTCACATGTTGGAGAATTATGTACACAGGAAGAAAATATCAACAACTAAAAGGAAATGATTCATTACTGTGCACGGATAAGTGAACATGTTTTTATAATAAAAGAGAATAGCGGGGCTACCTAGTGTAGATGAGAGGGATTTGTTAAACTGGGATCTTCTTAATACAGTCCACATGAAATAAGATAAGAAAATGTGGTGAGCAGACCTTCGAGTTAGAAATAAATAATACAGAATTTTGAATTGCTGCATGTGTTGTGGTGGATTTAGATTATGGAATGTAATCTTTACTCAGACTGATAAGCAAGTGCAGCATGTTTGCTTGCCACAAATGTGAGATAGCTATGCGTGTTTATGACCTCCCCCTAAGGTTTATGGTGGCATGGTGCATATGCATGTGTACGGTTGGTATCTATATCTCTCTCTCTCACTTATACTTAATTATAATTTAGGTTAAGTCATATTATCACAAGTAGTTCTTAAGAAATATTTTTAATAAATAAATTTAGTGTCTTACAAACGCTCAAACGGAAAAGACGTTTGGTCTTTTAATTGATCCCAATTTACATTGGTCTACCGAGCCGGATCGGTAGAGGATAAATGTTGAAGAATTTGCCTTAACATCGAGGAAATTCTGTCAGGCTAAAATTGGTCTTCAAGAGTGGAAAATTGTCGAGCTAAAACTACAGCTGGAATTGTTCCCATACAGAAGAAATTTATAAATCAAATAAAAGGATACTGAGTCAGAAGGAGACTTCAGCACAGAAGACTGTGGTGGCGGTACACACCGAGGGAGCTTCATATTTGAAATCTTCAGACAGAAGGGGTGATGCATATACCCAGGAGGACGAATCGGTGAAACGGCCGCCAATGATGAAAATAAAGGAAGAGGCTGTCACTCTTCTCGAAATGATGGGTACAATTATGGAAATAATGAGTACCTTAAAGACGGAAGAAGCCATAGTAGGCGTATTTGACTTCGCCAAAGAAAAAATTATGGACGCGGCAAGATACGTAATATTGTATCCAGGCGTTCATAGGCGATTTTTAGAGATGCTTCTAAAGAAGTCCAAACTAGCCGCTGCTATCAGAGCAAGTCAGCCGAATGGGACAGCGAGGCTGTATTTGGAAGATGTTAAGATCATCCTTAAAGTCACGCAGGCTCTTAATGAGGAGACCAAAGAGAAAGTCCTTGGCTTGAAGAAACAAGTGGCCTGCATAACATCCAAATTGGACGTCGAGCGAGAGGGGCGCGAAGCAGCGGTAGCCGCAATGAGAAAAATGGAAGGTGATATTAAGGAAATGGAGTTTGCCTTGATTTCACAGAAAGATGAAATAGAAGCTGCCCTCAAACTTGTCTCCAAATTGAAGGAGGAAGTCGAAAATGCTGTGTGTGTAGCCGAGGATACTAAGGTCAAATTACGAGCGGCTAACCAGGAGGCAGAACGCGAGGGCAAGGCGTTGAAGGCGGTAATAAGACAACTTAGTGATGAGTTGTCTTGTGCAAAAAGAGAACGACTTGCAGCTGCAACCGAACGTGACGGGTTGGCTGCAAATCTAGAAGCCGATGAAGAAAAGGAAAGAATGATATTTCTGCTCGAGGCTGATATATTGCAACTTAAGGAAGAGTTGCTCATATCGCAGAAAGCATCCAAAATCGGGGCTGATGAATTGGTTGCAAAATTAGTGGTCAATATCAACGAAGATATGATGGATGAAGAGGTCTATATGGAAGACCCAATTGCCGAAATAGAATCAACTTTGGAAAAGGTAGATGAACAGCTCCCTGGAAAACTGGACACAGGGAGATTGGAAGAAGTCGAAGATAAGCTGTTTGCCAGCGAGATGAAAACTAAGAAGAAAGGCAATCTGCGTCGCTGGAATAATAAGAAGCTGGAAGAAAATCAAGTTGTAATGAAGATGCCTAGTGGAATTTGTGCAGCGAATAAAATACAAGCCGAAGTGACAGAAAATTATGAACGCTGGAACCATAAACTGTCCAAGGTCGGTGAGATGGCGCTTCCAGAGAAGGATGAGAGCTTTGGCTACAGAAAGAAGACTACAGATAAAAAGGATTCGGCTTGGAAATTGAAGCCGGCAGATAAAGGAGGTGGGATGTTCAAGAGAGACAGGCTGGAAAGATGGAGGAGTTACTTGGGTGCTATAACTTAACTTCTTTTCACTTAAAATGTCACTTCTATTAGATCTATTTTATTGTTCATATTTGTAATTTTTATATTTTATATGTATTTTTGCCCCTGCCAAGAATGTTCACGGATAAGTGAACATGTTTTTATAATAAAAGAGAATAGCGGGGCTACCTAGTGTAGATGAGAGGGATTTGTTAAACTGGGATCTTCTTAATACAGTCCACATGAAATAAGATAAGAAAATGTGGTGAGCAGACCTTCGAGTTAGAAATAAATAATACAGAATTTTGAATTGCTGCATGTGTTGTGGTGGATTTAGATTATGGAATGTAATCTTTACTCAGACTGATAAGCAAGTGCAGCATGTTTGCTTGCCACAAATGTGAGATAGCTATGCGTGTTTATGACCTCCCCCTAAGGTTTATGGTGGCATGGTGCATATGCATGTGTACGGTTGGTATCTATATCTCTCTCTCTCACTTATACTTAATTATAATTTAGGTTAAGTCATATTATCACAAGTAGTTCTTAAGAAATATTTTTAATACATAAATTTAGTGTCTTACAAACGCTCAAACGGAAAAGACGTTTGGTCTTTTAATTGATCCCGGTTTACAATTACAATAATTCCATTTTTAAAGATTCGTATTTTTGTTGTAAATGTAATATTGTGTAATTTCAGTTTTTTTTTAATTTTGTTGTACATTATGATATTTTTTCAGTGTATCTCTCCCATTTGAGCTTATAAAGAATTTATTATAACAGACTAAAAACTGTTTGTGACAAAATATTAAATTATAATAATTCATAGACTACAATTATGTGGATATTACATTCTTGCTCACAAATGTGGTTGTAAGGGTACTTAGCTCAGTTATAAGTATAATTGTGTGTGTGTATGTGTGTTTATATTCACAGAGTCATAATTAATTATTTATTAAGATAACTATGTAATTATAACAACTACATTATTATAACCATACATACATACATACACATATGCACATTGTATTGTGTTAATGACGTTGTCTGATTCTTCTCATTATTAAAGACGTTGGTCAGGACTTGAAAACATTAGCCGAATCATGTGCAAAGATCTCCTTATGTAAACTCCTTCATTAAACTATTTTGACAGATCATAAATTAATGATGTAAATATTTTCTTTGGGTTGCATTGCAATCAGGATTGCTTTGTGTGGAGATTATCTGGGTGATAATGTATGGCAAACTGTCATTATTTTTTCCTTTAAATGTAGACTATATATATGCTCATTGCAACAAGTGATGTACATTTATATACAGGGTGAAATAAACTGAAACAAAGTCTAACGCCATAATTTTTACATTTTTTTTTTAAATTTTATTGAATGAAAGAAAAAAATGTCGGAAATAACATCAAATATTAGAATAAGTTTAGATTTGTTCCAATTAGTCGCTTTTAACACGGCCAATGAAACCATCGCCTGAATTTTGCTCTACGTTATTTTGGCCCATTCCCGGCTCTTGTTTGAGGTGATCAACACTTTGGTATTTTTTAGTGCCAACGTTGCTTTCAAAATACTCCAGACAAAATAGTCCAAGGGATTGAATTACGGAGATTTTGGTGGCCATTGTGCGCTGGAAATGAAGAGAGGAACCTCATTTTGTAACCATTCTTGGTTGGCGCGTGCTGAGTGCAATGGTACTGTCCTGTTGGAATGTTCAAGGTCTGCGGCCAAAATGTTTGCGTGCCCAAGGCTTTAATACACCCTCCAGAATATTTTAGCAATAAAATTCGGCATTTATTCTGATGTCACGGTCGATTAATACGAGCGGAGAGCGACCATCGTGTGTAATGGTGGCTCACACCATCACCATGACCGGCGCTTGAGTTCTGGTGGCCAACCGAAGGTGCACATTTTCAGCTGACCTTTTTGGCAAGAAGACACGATCATTTTGTTTTTTTTTACAAACTGCTGGACAACGAATGTTTTCTTATCGGAGAAAACCAAATTCGGCAGTTCAACACTTTCGGCCAACGAAGCAACTCTTTAGCTCTTTTGAGTCGATTTTCTTTCCGTTGCGGTGTAAGTTCCGAGCTCATTTTCCAATATTTGTCGAATGGAATATTGCGATATGTTCAGCTCACAAGCCATTTTTCGGTCATTGCGATGCGGTATTCGATCAAGTCGTTTCTTTACTTTTCGAACAATTTCTGCTGATGTTGCTGTTTTCTTTTCACGGTAACGAGCGATGGCACGAGACACAAAAGATGTATTCACATTTAAATGCTGGAGTGCTCCAACGACAGCCACTTGTGGTTTTCCAGCCAAATATAAATATAATGAGCTGTCACTGGAATAATTTTAACAGCTGTCGGACGATTGGCTTAGAAATAGCAGCAGTCTGAAATTGGTTGCAGTTTTTTCATCTCTCCCTGTATATATAAATGTATACGACGTTCGGACGTGTCTAAAGTACTCAACAAATTTTCAATCGATTTCTTTCGTTTTTGTTTTACAATGGTCGTATTAAGAATTAAATTTATTTTTTAAGCAAAATTCTAAAATTTTGGAAATATTTCATTGATTCTCATTTTTTATTTAACATCTACTCGTATTTTCTTTAGTATCATTTGTGTGAACACACCCACACACACATTTAACATATAAAAAGTCCTAATTCCCTAATGATGTTTTATGGCATGGTGGTGCAATATCAGGTATGCATTCTGAATGCCCGGATTCGATTGGCAAGCCAAAAAGTATAAACTACGAAATTAATTTATATTTATCCTTTTCGTCTAAGTTGCGTTGTGTTTGTCATTGATGTTCTCTGAAATGCGTGAACCAATTTTGTTTTTGCAAAGTTGATATGAAAGGTGACTTTATATGAAAAGTTAATATGTGATTTCGAAATATATATATTAAAAATATTTCAGTCAGTGATAAAATGATTCAAAGCCCAGGCGAAACGTTTGAAGCTAGAAACTTGAAATTTTGCATGTGGGTTAATGTTGGTGTGTAGGGGTAAGATAAGGCAGTGTTGTTTAGAAGAGTACTAAAAAGTGCTAATAATACAATCAATTGTATTGGGCAAATCAATATATCTAATGGGGTGTAAGAAGGATGTACAAAATGTTTATTTTTTAAATTTGAACTAAAAATTTACTAAAAAGCAATAAATTTGGCACCATTTTCTGCTATGTGCACAGATTGAGCTAAAATCTTGACATTTGTTTTAAAAATAAACTTTGGAATGTAAATGTACCTTAGTGTAAGAACTTTGATAAAATTTGGTATAATTTGGTGATCGTATTGGGTCAATGATGGTATAGGTCACAGCTGGTGGATAATGTTCAAATGAAGGGGAGGTGGTCGTGGTTCAAATAAAGAGGGTAAATGTGTAATAGTGCTTGAAATCTGAAATCGCATTAGGGTTGAGATTTGAAGGTGGTTTTGGAAAAAACTAAAACTAAAAAAACTACGAAAATTACAAAATGCTACTAAAATTCAGCGCTGCAAACCGTTTCCTGTAAACCGAGCCGTGAACCAAAGCATTTTCTAAAAAATACTTAATAACCGAACCAAACACAACCTTATGACATACAATTAAGATTTTATAATTGAACATATTTTTACTAAAAATATGTTGAAAATTGCTTGGAGACTAGCCACTGCAACTAATTTAATGAATTTTGGCATTCCATTTCTGTACGGAGCTGGATATGTATATATTTAGACATAACACTGAAGCGAGCCGAACCAAAAACAAAAAACCCTTTTCAAAAACTGAACCATGGATCAAAAACCAAACGACAAGTGGCTTACAACCCTGCTAAAATTACCTTTCCCAAAGGTAGAAATTGTAATCTAAAATTTGGTTCACTTGATTATATATCACCGCTTTATTGAAATCACGTCAAAATTCGATAATAAAAATTCGTAGGGTGAATTCCAAATCAGTTTAATCGATGTAGAATTTTACTGTAATCAAAATTATATTCTGTGTTTGAATATTTCGCCGCTTTACAAATTAAATAATTCAATGATTGTAGACCCATCGTATGGGGAGTAGAGGAGAGCGCAAATTTTGGACGATGGTATTTTATCTTTTAGGTATTAGGAATATAAAATTATATCCCAATTAATTGGAAAATCCAAACCTTTATCGTCCTAATAATTGAATTTCGCCGTTACATGATTAAACATTGAAAACATGATTAGTATCTCCCAACCAAAAATAAACCATATAATGATCCTGGTTCACATTTCTATTTTAAAATATTTACAGTCAACCAGTGGGGTCGAAACGACCAAAATACCGACTATATGATATCCTACAGCACTATTTAGCACCTTTATTCGTATTTACATTGGGAATTTGTGTGAAGTAAACATACCGAAGAGAGTGGTTGGACTTTGGAAATCTAAGGATTTTGAACGAGTATGCCATTGAAAATGTAGATTGTAAGAGAGTTGTAAATAAACTTGCCAAATGTAGTTCTTTCGTTGTGTAGCGTCTTACCTGAAAAAATAATACAAAGACATATTAAAATATTTTCAAAATTCAAGTCTGTGGTGGTCAAAATACATATCTCTTTAAGCGAAATTAACATATAAAATTTTAAATCATTGCCGCACAAACATTTATTATTTAATTTCTTTTGAATTCGGCAGGCACGATGAAATTAAATGCTTCACATGTCAATAATATATAAATACAAAACCAACATTTGATATTCAGAACAGTAAAATCTGAAGAAAACAACCCTAATTTTTTTTGTTTTTTTTTTTTTTGCAAAGCAAACAAAAGGAACAACTCAGAACATACTTCAATTTTATTTTGTCTTTCATGTGTTTTAATAAAGTGGAGAGAAAAAATTTGAATTGACATAAAACTGCAGACAGTCAGATAATAGGCAAAACCCATCATAACTCTTATGTTTTTTTGTTCCTTTTTTTAATTTTAAGCGCCGAAAGGCTTATGATTTTGTGTGCCAAAAACTAAGCAGGAAGGAAACTGACGAAACAGCACAGACACCCTGAGTGGCCAGCCAAAAAAAAAAAAAAAGAAAAATAAATAAAAGACACTTCAGAATTTTTATTTTATTTGCAAGGATTTTTAAAAGTTGTTGTACCATGTCCTTACGTTTTACATTGCCAATGCTTTGCATATTCTTGCTTACACATTTAAAATTTAACATATTTCCGGTTTCCTGGCGAACCGAAAAGAAATGTGATGTTCCCAACAAACCAATTTCTGTTGTTACGTTGATTTGGTGCACCATTTGTTTGGGAATATGTTTTGCAGTGTTTTTTTTTTTAATTTTAAAAAAAATTATATTTCAGCGCAACGAACCTTTAATGAAAACGGGAAGTTTTTCAGATAAAACTTCCTCATTCATCGTAATTATTATTATCTACACACTCGAGACTATTAAACACACCAGCCATTAACAATTTATAGCAAAAACTTGTTAATCTTAAGTGCCACCTTCAGCATTACTAGTAATGACAGTCGCAAATCCTCAGCATTACACGTAAGTTCAAAGATAATGAGTTATCCTTACTTTTCTCATACCAAGTAATTAGTAACGACTACGACTACGAAACCTAAGGTCTCTGCACATAACTATCGTTCAACCACAAATAATGTTCATAACATTGCCTGAATGTGCCCTATTACAGATTAGAAGTGAACCCCAACATCAGGCAAACACAATATCACGACAAAAAATGAAATTGGGTGAAATACAAATTCAACAATTGTGTGCCTTTTTTTAGCTGGATCTTTTTGAAGTTTGGTAAGTACTTACTTTATATGACATTTCCTTGGTAAAAAAATGGGATTGGAATGTGGTTGCAATTACTTGGTAATTAACATTACTTGGTAATGAGATTCGGATAGGTTATGTTGAGTACCGAGGCATTACCATATTATGCGAAATGTAAGGTTTTAAGGTCAATCTGACTTATATATTAACAAGGTTAACTTACTAACCTCTTTCAGTGAAGGCAAAATAAAATGTCATTAGAGGTTATTATGGCACAATGGTTTCATAAAATATATATCCAGCAAAAATTGCTACAAATCTGGCAACAAACACATTATTTTAACAATGCATGTCATACGAAATTACTTATTTATTTTTGCTCCACTAAAAGCCAATCCAATTAAATTATATTTTATTGACTTTGGGTTCACAAAGTCATACTTCAAAGGACAGAAAATAATTGTCATGTCCTTGTTAAAATAGGGGGTTGGTAGCTAGATTTATAGTGAATATTTTGCTGGATCTGACTACGAACTGGGGAGATGGTGATGTTTTAATTTGTAGATTACTTAGATGGACTGCAGCTGACCGACTTTCAGTACAATCAACCTCCTTCCTAGCTTTTCATATTGGAAATGCTGATTTGGGTTAGTTTCTCAAGATGAGTCAAATAAATATATACATTTAACATTCATACATCGATATTCAATTTTCTGCACTGATTTTCTCTTTTCTACATCTAATTTTTTGTCTGAACAGAATGAAATGGTGTACTCAGATTACACATTAAGTAAGAGTGATATCTGAAGATCCTCTTTCCACTTTTATATTTAAGATTTGTAAAGCGTACTTTTAGACGTTTTCTCAGAAATTTGAAACGGGAAAGAGACGATTTATAATAAAGCATACATTTATATATTTATAGTATATGTATAATATAAATGCAGCATAAATATATTTGTATAGAATATAGCTTATATAGTATGGCATTTCGTTTAAGTTTACAAATTATTAGAAGCGCTTAAAATTATGCTATAAAAACAAATTAAAAAAATAAAAAACAGTCAGTGTTAGAGTTACAAGTAAAACTAGCCTTAACCATTTTTATACCCTACACCACAAGGTGGTCAGGGTATTATGTCTTTGTGCATTTGTTTGTAACAGGCAGAAGGAAACGAGATAGACCCATAGTTCCTTTTGATGATCTGCATAGAAGAATCACATTCTGAGTCGATTTATGCATGTCCGTCCGTCCGTCCGTCCGTCTGTCCATGTACTTTTGTAAACAAAGTACAGGTCACATTTATTGCCCAATCCAGATGAAATTTTGCAAAGATCTTTTGTTTGGCCCAAGGACGAACCAAATTGAAATTGGAGATAATCGGTCAAAATTTAGATATAGCTCCCATATATATCTTCGTCCGATTTGCCTTTTATTGTGCACCAAACGTGTAATATCAGCCCGAATTGTATGGAATTTTGCATATACAACCAAATTAGGCCTGAAAATATGTGTGCCAAATTTGATCGAAATCGGTTCTGATATAGCTATAGCTCCCATATGTATTTTACATCCGATTTGTTATTTGTTATTTTTGTCCACCGCCGCCGTAATATGCACTCTGTAACAACAATATTTGGGGAAATATATCAGATGCAGCTCAGAAACGCCTTTGCTAAATTTTATCGAGATCGGTTCAGATTTGGATATAGTTCCCATATATAACTTTTGTCCGATTTACCTTTTATTGTGCACCAAACGTCTAATATTTGTCCAAATGGGATGGAATTTGGCACTTACGACCGAATTGAGTCCAGAAGCTAGTATGTCAAATTTGGTGAAGATCGGTTCAGTTATAGGTATAGCTTCCATATATATTATTCATCCGATTTGTTATATTTGTTACCCACAACCGTAATATGCACTCCGTAACAATGATATTCAGGGAAATATATCAAATACAGCTCAGAAATATCTTTGCCAAATTTTATCGAGATCGGTTCAGATTTGGATATAGCTCCCATATATATCTTTATCCGATTTCAAATTAATTGTACAATTCCGAATATAAAAGATACAAATGCTTCGACATATTTAGTCCTTTGAACTTTAAATTATAATTATAATCATAGCGTGTATGATTGAATTCTCCCATAAAAACTTTTAATTGTTATGTGGAGCTCTACTTAATTAGCAAAGTGGTGTAGGGTATCATAAAGTCGGCCCCGCCCGACTTGAAAACTTTCTATACTGGTTTGGTTTATTTTTACATGGGAATTTGACCCAAAATAAGTGCATATTAATTAGCGACTAAAAGTCAAAAAGTAAGTAAATAAGTACATTATGTGTTTTTTTTCTTCTAGAATCCACTTTTGCATTTTTTGTTTTGTGTGCTTCTGCTACCTTATAATTTGTAGTCGTTCAGTCACACTGTGTGCCGATTCTACTAATTATTTGGTAAAGAAGAAATTATGACCTATAACTTTTTTTAAGTCAAACTGTTTGTATTAATTTTAGTGTATATTACAACTGCAATTTTTTACCGCGTTGTTATTAAATCTAGTATATCTATTTACTGGGGATCTAAATAAATATACTAGGAGAACCCGGTGTGCTTCGCAACCTCTTCGCAGTTTGTATTCAAAGTTTTGTATACGAAAATTTTGTGGGTTTTAAATAAATTTGTTGTTTTGTTTTAAGTCAATTGTTGAATTTGTTTTAATTCAAGTATATAAAAACGTATTTAGTAAAAACGATTTTCTGTTTTCCCTTCAAATCGCTCCGTCTACAAACGCGTGAACATTCCATGTACAGCTGACCATGAAAAAAGCAGGAACATGGTAGATTTAGTCCGCACACACGAAGAGTTTGTCCTCGGAATTTATTAATTGTCATAGCAAATGCTAAGCATATAGAGGGATCCGAGGTAGTAATACAACTGAACCAACATACTTCCCCGTAATAATCTTAGCCTTAATTAAATTGCTGCGTATTTATTTTACTGTTATCGTAATCCCATTGCCACGGAGTGGTGGGTTTAGAATTCAATATAATTTGAAGCAATTTATTTTCAGACCAAATTCCGTCACACATTCCAAATTTCATTAAAATTGGATATACATAGCACATACCTCCAAAAATGTATATTGGAGCTACATTAAAATCTGAACCGAATATATAACCTATGTTACTTTCAGGCGATGCTATAATACATCTGGAAATTTTCTGGAAAATCTGTGCAGCGGTTTACAAACAAACAAACGTACAAACATTTTCCTTATTTATAGATACAGATTTTCTATAATTTTCATTAAAATCGTTTTAACACGATCTTCATTTTAGATAATTATTGAATTTCTTATATTTATTGCAAATAAAAATGTAAATTTTTTAATAAAAAACAATTTCCATACTTTTCTAGAATATCCATACGTTTTTATTGTTACTACGACGCTCGCCATAATAATGCTGCGTGCCATAATTTGCTACAAAAATTCAATATGCCATAATTGCAATAATAAATTTTTATTATAGGTACCTCCTTTTGAAAATTTCTTACAATTTTCAAGTGGCTGATGGGCTCATTTTAAGTCTGATGAAGCATTAAATTTAATTAACCTTACTTTTTACCTTTGATACGACCTTCTTTTGAGAAAAAAAATATAAAAAAACACAAGCTCTGATGTGGCAGCCATGTTCTCCAAAATTCTCACTACTCATTTCGGTTGGCCTTTTGTATGCCTTTCCTTCTTTATTATGCTTTAGCCTCTTTTCTAATTAAAGAGAAATGCTTTTTTGGCTCTTTTCTTTCCATTGACAATGGCATCTTTATTTCTACGCTTTTACATTCACAAATACCGAAATTAAACACATACTTGACTTTTTAATGAATTATGCAGACGGTGGTTGGTTGGATGGATGGTACGTACTTATAACGAGAAATACATATGTACATAAAGCAAACACACACACACACATATATATACACGTGTTTGTATACATACATTGGCATACTTACACAATAATAGTCTTTTCTTCCAAAGGAATAATAAGTTTTCTTTTTTTGCTCTCAAGACATAAAGCCAACCGTATTGAAGTGCATAATTTCATTGGCCTTCAGCGTTCAAAAGGATACGCGTTTAATTATGGAATTTTCTTACTACTGCTGTTGTATAGCAGTATGGTATTCATGATGCTTTGTATGTGTGCGTAAATATTTTTTCGTTAGTCTTAATAAAAATTGCCTTCAAGTTCATAAAATAATCGGTAAACACAAAATTAAGTTCTTCAAATATTTCCAAGCACAGTTTAAAACATTTACTCCGGCAACTGTGTGTTAGCGGCGTTTACAAACCTAGACTAACGTCACAGAACAAACAAAACTGCTGGAATGAAGAACGAAAAGGAGGAATGGATGGCGTGGGATGGGATGGAATGGGTGGTAGTGACAAATGAGTCCGTATAATTCCAACTCGTTAATTAAAGCAAACAAGGTCATATTTTTCTGCACACTGTTACATTACAAATGCCTCGACCATTTACATTATCCTGGCACCACCACCACCACCCAACTTTGAAACGTGAATCAGAGCGCTCGAAACACCAATTAAATGTTACTTATTGTTGAAATTCCTTATGCAAATCCTTTGCAGCCATCATAAAGATGTTAATTGAATTTCATTTGAAATGTGTATGCGGCCAGCATTTTCGTAAAGCTTCGCAAGATGACATTTGATATAACGCAGTTCTAATTGGTGGATAAGTGTACTTACTTTTAGAGAGGACGATGGATAAATTAAGTGTGAATTATAAGTGCTGACGAATGGCATTAAAGAGGAGCAGCGCCTCAACAACAATATTGTCACTGTACGGCGAAGGGTGAATGTGTATGTCTAGGTGGTGCAAATATTGACTTACGGCATAAAATTAAGTGGTTGGGGAATATTGAATTAAAGTGGCGGGAAGGAGGAACGAAGTGGTTGATATTGGTCGCATTTTGATTTATTATGGACAACTAAAAATGGGTAATTCCCTGGCATTGGATATCCGAAGGAATTTAGAAGAAATAAAAGTTTTACTGTAATCAACATAATTATTGGTTAATAAGTGGTTCCGAAAATTATGCATAAATTAATTAGGCCACGAATAAGTACAACTAAGAATATAAGACTTTGGAAACCGAATAAATATGTAGATAATTAAGCAATTTAATGCTTTTAAATGAAACTATTTTGGTTCAAAAATTAGAGCTATAAATAAATTTGTGAATAATTAAATAAAATTATTTTCAGACTCTCTCCACGCACAAATTAGTACCACCATCGATATTCGCTAACTGATATGTCCTTAATGACCTTAATATAGGGCATACTACTCAGTACAAAAACTGACTAAATCGAAGGACCAGAATGTCGAGTTTGAAGTCAAATGCCAAAATTTGGGATAAAAGAGATTCAATGGGAAAATAAAAAAGAGTTTGAGGATCGCCTTCTATATAGGTAGAAAGCTAACTCCGATATAGATAACATAACTAAGATTTTTGTCTTAAAGCATTCGAAGAGTGGGAAAGTAGAAAATATGGTATAAATTCTCCTAGTCCAGTAACAATATTCGTTCGAGCCAAGTTTAGCATTACTAGTAATGTCAAAGATATTACAAGTCTCTCAAAAATAATAACAACAAAATTACCAGTTAGCTAAATAATAAATAAATAATAATAACAAAATAATAATTCTTTATCATACCATGTAAGTTATAACCGCATCATTGAATAGCTTTTGATGGCGGTGTAATAAGTACCTACGTTCTGTGATATGTCCTTGCTGCTGTGTAAGTAGTTTCTAGTGTCAACATTTACCTTATTAGCACTTCTCTGAAGCAAATGGTCAATGTAAACACTAAGTAAAGGTTCACTAAGTAAAAGGTTCAAGCTATCGAAAGAGCAGAGCACTAATTTTCGTGTCATCGAGTAAGGGATTGTTTTTCTAAATTCTTTTATAGAGGGGTACAAAGCCTACTCAAATAAAAAAAAAGATAAACGCGAACAAATATATGCTATGCCACTTCCGGTGTACCGTCATTACAGTTGAACTTAAAATAAGCTGAGATTGAATGGCTGATTGAAACTGAATTGATATGGAAATTGAAATTGAATTGAAATTGATTTGAAATTGAATTTAAATTGAATTGAAATTGAATTGAAATTGAATTGAAATTGAATTGAAATTGAATTGAAATTGAATTGAAATTGAATTGAAATTAAAATTAAATTGAAATTAAATTGAAATTGAATGGAAATTGAATTGAAAATTGAATTGAAATTGAATTGAAATTGAATTGAAATTGAATTGAAATTGAATTGAAATTGAATTGAAATTGAATTGAAATTGAATTGAAATTGAATTGAAATTGAATTGAAATTGAATTGAAATTGAATTGAAATTGAATTGAAATTGAATTGAAATTGAATTGAAATTGAATTGAAATTGAATTGAAATTGAATTGAAATTGAATTGAAATTGAATTGAAATTGAATTGAAATTGAATTGAAATTGAATTGAAATTGAATTGAAATTGAATTGAAATTGAATTGAAATTGAATTGAAATTGAATTGAAATTGAATTGAAATTGAATTGAATTGAATTGAAATTGAATTGAAATTGAATTGAAATTGAATTGAAATTGAATTGAAATTGAATTGAAATTGAATTGAATTGAAGTTGAATTGAAATTGAATTGAAATTGAATTGAAATTGAATTGAAATTGAATTGAAATTGAATTGAAATTGAATTGAAATTGAATTGAAATTGAATTGAAAATGAATTGGAATTGAAATTGAATTGAAATTGAATTGAAATTGAATTGAAATTGAATTGAAACTGAATTGAAATTGATATGGAAATTGAATTGAAAATGAATTGAAATTGAACTGAAACTGAATTGAAATTGAATTCAAACTGAATTGAATTGAAATAGAATTGAAACTGAATTAAGTTTAAATTAAATAGAAAAAAAAAAAGATACGAACTTCGTGAAAGGATAGAATTTTTATTAGTGATCTAATTGACGCATACAGTTAATAAAGTAAAGTAAAAGTGGCAATATTAGGTTCCACTACGGAAGCGAAGAAGTAAGAGTTTTTTTTTTTTTTAACAAGAGAAAAAAGTTCCCATAGAAACAAGGAAAGTTGGTTCCATTGATTCCAACCGGGAGAAAGTGTATTTTCAATCGAACATGTATAAATCATCTTTGTGAATTAAAATTACTAAATTGATAAACTTCATTCGATAAAAAAATATTTTTTTTGTTGAGAAATAAACTTTAGTGGATGGCATGAGAAACACACACATCTGATTAATTGCTATTGTAAATTAATTTAAAATCCCTGTTGGTTTACAATATTTTATTTTTTATCTGAGTTTTGTAATCCGTGAACTGTAACATATTTTTATGGTTTTTTTATTTTATTTAGTTTGGCTACATAAATGTTTAACTCTCCGGTTTCTATATTCAGCCTTTGTTTTTAATATATTTTTCTTTTGGATCGTAGCTAAGCAGATATTTTTGCGTACAACAATTAAAATGTTTTCAAGTGTTAATAAATATTGTAATTGTACAATAAGCATACTTTATTAAATTTATTATTAACAATAAAACAACATATTGTTGTATTTTCCAGTTTTTTTCCTAGCTCTTGATTGGTCAATATACTGCTCGAAAAAAACACACACACAACAAACATGACCGCCATAATTACACCAACAATAAAATATAGCAATGCAAAAGCAGAAAAAAGACACCGCCATATAAAACTCTAGTCACTTTTGTGGTGAGGTTAATAATATCTGTTTAAATTAAAAAAAAACTGTCTGTTATTGCTGTATTTAATAGTCCATTGAGGGCACTTTAATAGTAGCAGCAGCGACAACAACGAGAACAACAAAACTCATAAAAAATCCTGCCTTAAATTAATGTTAAAATTACATGGTACAAAAACAAATTTGAAATGATTAATTTGAAATTGTGATTGAAATAAAGTGATTGAAAGCTGTAGCATAATTTCAGGCGATGATAAACATTAACAAAGGAGGTAAACAGCCCCGTGTAATGTTTGTAATTTAGGTTAATTGAGTATTAAACTGGATGAGATCAAGCATGTAACGACAAATACATGTAATGCGAATGAATGAATGAATGATAATGTCATTTACTTACTTAATCAGTACTGTTGCTATGATTAAATATTTATAAGCTTTTAAGGTTTATTGCAACAATTAAGGGTCCTTAGCGAAATATGGTAACGTAATTTGCAGACATTTTTTAAGAAGTAACAAGACGTCTAGATTAAAGTATACAAATGCGGACAATTCCTTTTAATATTCAAATGTCCAATATAAAATATTCCAATCAAAATTTAAAAATTGATACAGAAGTATAATAAGTAGTATGTGAAATGTTCCGCGAAGGAACGGAATTTCTCAAAAATTGCTGAAATTTATATAACATATTAAAACAAAATTAGTCGAAGATTATATGAAAAAGTTATAATCAAAATTGAAAAAAGTACGTGCCTTAAAAAAATCAGTAGAAACCAGAGCACAGATTTGCTCATTTTCACACTGGGGTGAAAAATAGCTTACTTGTGGGTGTGCTCGAAGAGTGTGGATTTTATATGGAGTTTTCTCGTCATTCTTTTATTCAAGCGCAAAACTAATCTCCCCTTTTTTTAATAAATAGAGTGGTAATCGAATCGCTCGAAATAGAGTAATAGTTTCCTCTAGCAGTGAAATCGATTTTTTTGGCTTCTCTGTGTGTGCGAGCAGAAAACTGCTCTTAATGTTACTGTGAGCTGTGGGAAGGGTGATGATTGTGTACAAATTCAAAGAAGAGAAATCCTGTAGATGCAAGGCTTTGCTGTGTTTAATGTAAAAAAACAATGAACGCAACAGCACTACTATATGCTTTATTTGTACAGACTGGCCACAATGCTATCCAAAGTATTTGTTTTCCTCTGTAGCTGTGGCTTGAGAAATACTCATACATACAATAACTGCATGAAAAGAACTAAAAGAGTACTCGGCAGGAGCAGAATTCGCGATTTTCCCTAGTCTAAAACGAGCGAATCATTCGAGCAACAACATAACATTGAGAATGTTCGATTTTTTCTACTCCAAGGATTGCTTCCGCTCTAACTAACAATGAAACCCGTTTTTCGGAGATCAAATAGAAAACGTACTTTTAAACTCCTTCGCAATGAAACACACTGCACACTGTGTGTATTGACATTAAAGGACCTTCAATAATGCCGGTACTGCAACTCTCAACCAATACTTTGATTATTGTGGGATAATCCTGGACCTCAGAACTGGATAGATCACATGACAAGAAACCAGTTGATAAGTTGCGGCTTACAGGACGAAATATAAAGAACATGTATTGTGAGAAAACACTCTGTGTGGGGGATTTTATCATCTATCTACTGTAAGATATAGTATTTTCTATAAAAACTTCTAATAGCGTGGAGACAGGGAAGAACGCCAAACTTTTATACGAAGACCCAATTTGCGTCTTGACTGGATAGAGGTAAGTAGCCTACAATGCATCCTCACAGGCCGAGAAAAGAAAGCAATGGTCCGTCTAGTTAAGATATCAAATATTGCAAATCTTCTGGACTTACCTCATATGGGTAAATGAGATTAATACCATAAGAGGCTTGGCCAAAGTATAAAAAACCTTCAGGAAAATGTCGTTACCAAATAATGGTTAAATAAAGCGCATTTTTGCACCAGACACTACACACACAACAGCATCAAACCTCCTCATTTTAACATGTACACGTCAATGGATATAAATAAATTAAAAAATCAGTCGTTAGTCGACTCTAGGTCTCTTTGGACCAAATCCGTTGGAAGACATTTTGAGTCGATCTAGCGATGTCCGTCCGTCTGGCTGGTGTGTAGGATAACTCTCGAAGGGAGCATCCGATTTTGCCCAAACTTGGTATATCGGAATATTATTATCAAACTTAAATCAAGTTAGGTGGTGGGCAATATTAGTCTACTCCTTCTGGTATCTCCCCCACAAAGGGTCAACATTTTGAACAATTATAACTCTTAACCTCTTTTATTAACCCAAGGTTTGGTGGGAAGATGGAATACATCGGTCCACTACTTCTGGTATCTCCCTCACAAGGGTCGAATTTTTGAATAACTCTGAAGCTCATAAAACGCGAAAATAACATTCGATTTCATTCAGACTTGGCACAATATTTCCATCAGCACAAAATCTGTTATAAAGATGGTAGAAATCCGACCATTTTTTTTGATACCTCCCCCCAAAAGGGTTAAAGTTTTGAACAACCAGAACGATTATATAAACCGAAATAAACATCCTGTTATCTCCATATTTCACACTTAACCCAATATTTTTACTAATAAATAATCTGCTGTGAAGAAGGGATATATATTGGACACTCCTTCTGGTACATCTCCCAGAAAGGGTCGAAATTTTAAATATCTATAAAGCTTATAAAGCGCGAAATTAACATCCGATTCCATTCAGACTTAGTACATCTCTATATTTCCATCAACACAAGATCTGTTATGAAAACGGTAGAGATTGGAACATTTCCACAATTTCCAATACTTATATCTGTCATAACTTGCAAAACAAGTCGGCGATTCTATACAGGGTGAGATAAAAAACTGAAACAAAGTCAAGCGCCATAATTTTCACAAATTTTAATTGAATGAAAGCAAGAAATGTCGGAAATAGCATCAAATATTAGAATAAGTTTAGGTTTGGTCACCTTTGGCACGAATTATAGACATCAAACGGCCAATGAAACCGTATTTTCGCGATGATATTCGGCACTTATTCTGATGCCACCGTCGTATAATACGAGCGGAGAGCGACCATCAGCTGTTATGGCGCCCACCACATCACCATGGCCGGCGCTTGAGTTCTGGTGGCCAACCTAAAGTGCACATTTTCATCTGACCTCTTTGGCAAGTAAACACGATCATTTTGTTTGTTTACAAACTGCTGAACGACTTTTTTCTCTTCGGAGAAACCCAAATTCGGCATTTCACCACTTTCGGCCAAGCGAAGCAACTCTTTACATCTTTTGAGTCTATTTTCTTTCTGTTGCGGTGTAAGTTCTTGCCCTTTTTGGAATTCCAATGGCTTTACCCCGAGGTCATTTTTCAACATTTACCGAATGGCATATTCCGATATGTTCAGCTCACAAGCCATTTTTCGGCCACTGCGACGCGCGTTTCGATTAAGTCGCTTCTATACTTTTCGAACAATTTCTGCTGATGTTGCTGTTTTATTCCGTCCACTTGCTTGACGTTGGTCTACGCTACTAGTATCACAGTAACAAGCGATGGTACGAGACATTAAAGATTTTTTTCTTGAATTCCGTTACGAATAACTTTTTTCTGGAAAATGCTCACCAAAATGCTTTTGTATACTTGTAAACAATTTAATAAGCTATCACTGGAACAATTTTTACAGCGGTTTTGTTGGGTCTAAAACGATTTTTTTCGATGAGTTACAAACGTAGTGACAATTTTTATATAACCTCCATAATATGTATGTATGGTGGATAGTATAAAACTTCTAAAAACTTTTCAAAATGTCTAGTTAAAGTTATTTTAGTTAATGAATTTTTCTTAAAATAAATTCAGTATTCAATCCTTCTGAAAATTTAAATGTTCACACTTTATGGCATATAGACTAAATGAATCGTTCTTGCCTAAACCTTTACCAACCCCAAAAGCAACATATTTAAAAGTTAACATAAATCCTTTATTCGTTCATATTTGCTATTGCTCTCTCTCTGGCTCCAGTGTAAAATTTTCCATAATAATTTATTGAATAATTCATGAATTTTAATTTATTTCATTATATATCCAACTTTAATTATTCACCCTGAATGGCATTGAACAACAACAAAAGACGTTTTAATTCTAAGAACACTGCAACCGAAAAAGGACAATCACGACCTAGTGAAGTAGAGTAGAGATGAAGAATTTAACAATCACTGGCGAAAGTTGAAGTTTAACGAAGAATTCATTCATAATTCATCGTAAGAATACCGAAGAAGCGGAATACTAACAATCGGCGTCATCAGCGCCATCAACAAAATGGGTATTGTTTAAATCTTTGTTTGCCAAAAACAATTGAAGCGAATGACTTTAAAACGAAAAGGGTTTTCAGTTAATGAGAATGTCATTGTCAGGCTTAGTTTGAGTTGTTGTTGTGTAAACAATAATATTAAAGTGAAATGAATATTTCATAGAAATGATTTCACATAAATTGTGCCCTGCCACCGAAATTACTGAAAACGAATTCACAAAATTTTTGTTACTGTCTAAGCCTTAAAATTGAAAAAGGAAAACAAAAACGAATTAATATTAACTTTTAGTATCAACATTATGTTGACAGTGTTAATTGTTGATGAAGAAAGTTGTTCAAAATTTATTTTCGAATTAATTTCTCATAGCAATTAGTACCAAATGATAATTTAATTAAATTAAGATTTTCGCCCTAAAATTCTTGGGCTTTATTATTTTTGCTTGATGCCGAAACAATTTGTGTTAAAAAATATTAATCCTTCAACTGGTCACTTTAATGAATGTCATTAGCCTGATGTTGGCCATTACTTTTTTTCTTTTCTTTTTTGAAGTGTAATTGAATTATTGTCATTAGCCATGTCACGGCCAGATACATTAAAATTAATGTCATTGGTTTTGTCACTGTCTTTTGGCAGTGCCAAGTAATAATTTGTACATTAATACTGACCCTATTTTATATATAACGTACAGTAGTTGCTCCACTCCCTGCTCCAACCGCTATTGGGAGTAGTGCAATATTTTCACTTATTTTTTTAATTAAAAAATGATTAATCAGCATTTTGTATTTTGCTGAGTTGTTGTATTTTGCAGGAGTATTTTTTACCGAGGTAGAGTTTTTTTCCTAGTGATTTTATTCTCCATTCTCGTTCGTGTATGTACACATATACATGTGCGAATACACAAACACGCATAAATCAACATTTATTGTTACATTAACTGAATATTGTAACCACAAAGCGTGAACACAAACACACCCATTTGCATATTGGTTATATATACACACATAACTATTAATAAATACACTCAAAAATATGTATATATCAAAGGGGATATAACGAAAGGATCGACATGGACATAGAGCAGTGAGAGGAATGATAGATTTACAGATCCATCACCTTTTTATAGACCATTACTTTTTTATACCCTACACTACATAGTGGTAAGGGTATTATGTCTTTGTGCATTTGTTTGTAACATGGAGAAGGAAACGAGATAGACCCATACTTACTTTTGAGAACCTTCATAGAATCACTTTCTGAGTCGATTTATGCATGTCAGTCCGTCTGTCCGTCCGTCCGTCCGTCCGTCTGTCCATGTATTCTTGTGAACAAAATGCAGGTCGCATTTATTATACGATTGAGATGAAATTTTCCAAACAATATTTTTTTGGCCCAAGGACGAACCCTATTGAAATTGGTGAGAATCGGATCAAAGTTAGATATAGCTCCCATATATATCTTCATCCGATTTCGGGTTAAATGTGCACCAAATGTCCACTATCAGTCCAAATTACCTGAATTTTGGCACACCCAACCGAGTTCGGCCTAGAAGCAAGTATATTAAATTTGGAGAAAATCGGTTCAGATATAGCTATAGCTCCCATATATATCTTTCATCCGATTTGATCTTTAAGTCCCTCATATTCCTACTATGCACTCCACAACCGTGACATTTGGTACCAGGTATTATATGGAGCACAGAAATAGCTGTTTTAAATTTTATCGAAATCGGTTCAGATTTGGATATAGCTCCCATATATATCTTCATCCGATTTCGGGTTAATTGACCACCAAATAGTCAATATCAGCCCAAATGGCCCGAATTTTGGCACATGTGACCGAGATTAGCCTTAAAGCAAATACAACAAATTTGGAGAAAATCGGTTCAGAAACAGCTATAGCTCCCATATATATGTTTTATCCGATTTGGTGTTTAAGCCTCTCACATTCGTAATATGCACTCCACAAGAATGATATTTGGTACCAGATATAAGATACAGCCCAGAAATAGCTGTTTGTAATTTTATCGAAATCGGTTCAGATTTGGATATAGCTCCCATATATATCTTCATCCGATTTCGGGTTAAATGTGCACTAAATGGTCAATATCAGCCCAAATCACCTGAATTTTCGTACATAAGACCGAATTCAGTCTAGAAGCTAATACGTCAAATTTGGAGAAACCCGGTTCAGAGATAGCTATAGTTCGTAAAATGCACGATAGAATTAGATAGATTTTGATTTTGTACCAAATATCTCATAGAGCTCTGAAATGCCCTGTATAAACCCTTTTACGAGAGCTCTACTTAATATGCATAGTGGTGTAGGGTATCATATAGTCGGCCCCGCCCGACTTTTGAGCTTTCCTTACTGGTTTTCCTTTGAAAAAGAGTTATTTTCAAGAATTTTTGTTTTTCAAAATTTCTAAAAGTAGAAGACGCTTTTCAACACTCCCTTCCATATAAGCGGATGCATCACAGTTTTCGCACAATGGTGGATAAATATTTTCCCTTGAAAAAAGATTCTAAAAGTAAAAGACGAGATCTTCCCATCGCGCCCTTCCTTCTTTCACAGTAAAACTAATGTTAGTCATAAAATTTCAAAACTATTGTAATTTGGAAAATATTTAACTGATAATTCAATAAATGTTATTTTAAGCAAATTTCAAAATAAATTCATATTTCTAGTTATATATTAAAATTGTTTCGTCGGTGTTATAAAATGAAATTTAAATTCACGAAAAACTGTTATACAGAGAACTACACAGGGTGAGATGCAAAAACTGCAACCAACTTGAGATTGCGGTCATTTCTAAGCCACTCGTCTGGCAGCTGCTAAAATTATTTCAGTGAAATTAAAAAATTATTTCATTATATTGTTTACAAGCGTACAAAAGCTTTTTGATGAGAATTTTCCAGAAAAAAAGTTATTCGTGATGGAATTCAAGCGCGATAGTGTGATTTCTTTATATTTGGCTGGAAAACCACAATTGGCTATCGTTAGAGCACTCCAGCATTTAAATTTGAATAATTCTTTTGTGTCTCGTACCAACGCCTTGATACTGCCAGCGTAGCCCTCCGGCCATGGTGATGTTGTGGGCCGCCATAATAGCCGATGGTCGCTCTCCGCTCGTATTAATCGACCGTGGCATCAGAATAAATGCCGAATATTATCGCGAAAATATTCTGAAGGGTATTTTAAAGCCTTGGGCACGCAAACATTTTGGCCGCAGACCTTGGAAATTCCAACAGGACTCAGCACCATCGCACTCAACACGCGCCACCCAAGAATGGTTACAAAATAAGGATCCTCGCTTCATGTCCAGCGCACAAAGTTGATGTTATTTCCGACATTTTTTGCTTTCATTCAACAAAATTAAAAAAAAAATGTATGTAATGTGTGCATAAATTGTCTATTTGTCTATTTAGCCAACATTATTTGCCGTAGAACTTTGAAATTTGGCACAATAGTTTATTTTGTGTCTAGGATTGCTGATATGGACAATTATGTATCGGTCCACGTTTTCTTGTAGCCCCCATATAACTTTACCTCCCGATATTCGGTATTTTCTGATTCTAGCCACATTTTTTCACGAAATTGTTCCAAATTTGGGGTAAAGAATTGGTAATGAGTTCTACATTTGGTGGCAGAACATTACCTCCTCATACGAAGGCAGTTCGGAAACTTCTTAGACTAGCACAAAAAGCGCGGTGTAAACAAAAAAAGTTAAGGGTTTTGGAAACTTCCATTTATGTTCTGAAGACATGTTAAATATTTGTTTCGATCTGGCCTCCTTCAAATAAGACGCATCCGTAATTTGTTTTTTTTTTTTTTTTTTTTTCAATGGAAAAATTAGAAATACTTGCTGTTATTAAATATTTACATAAAAAGTTTTATCGGGACAAGAAATTCAAATTGATATGGTGAGAGTGTTCCTTCATATGCTACAGTAAAAGATGGGGTTGCTGAATTTAAACGTGTTCGTACAAGCATTTAAGATGAACCAAGCAGTGCACGCCAAAAAACAGCAACTACACAAATTGTAACCAAAGTGCATGATATGGTATTAAATGATCGACGAATAAAAGTGCGCGAAATTGCTAATATCGTGGGTATCTCGAATGATCCAGTCCATTTAATTTTGCATAAAGAACTACTTTCACATGTAGCTTTCTGCTAGGTAGGTGTCGCATTTGTCAACAGTCGATCAAAAACGCATAAGAATGAACATTGAATGAACAATGAACATGACAAAAGAACAATCCAAATAACGGACTAAAGCTAATGGAAGTTTCCCAAAGAAGGCAAAAACAATACAAACGGCTGGTAAGGTTATGGCAACGGGTTTTTGGGACTTCAAAGTATAAAACAATAAATTCAGAGTACTATTGCAACCTTGGGATCAATTAAATGTACAAATTCGAGAAAAATCAAGGGATATAATTGCTAGAAAAGCGTTGGACTAAGTGTATAGATGTTTCAGGAGATTATATTGAAAAATGAAAATATTTTCTGAAAAACAAACTATTCTCATTCATTGATAGGCTACGAAGTTTCCGAACCGCCCTCGTATTCGGTATTTTTACCATCTATGCCACATTTTTTTCGGATTTGTTTAAAATTCGGTATTTGTAGTTCATAATGGGTTTTACGACCGTTTTCAGAACTTTGTCCATAACGGTACAAACCGATTGTCGGTGTTTTGATTACCCTAGCAACATTTTTCTTCGGAATTGTTTGAAATTTGATGTTTGAGACTCGCTTCTATTAAATAGTTAGAAACATTCCCAACCAGCCAATACTGTTATAATTTTCGAGTGTGTTTGTTGTACCATAAAAACATGCAGCGACGTAAACTTTTGTCCATTGATTATATATTGACATAATTGTATGGCTGGATATATGTGCATGTGTTATATGTCAGCAATAAAGTTGGGTTTTTATTAAGGGATCTTTTGGAAACGACAGACATACCTATGTATATTTTCCTATAGTATGTAAGTATGTATGAGAAATTGTAACCAGTGTTCACGTGTGAAATTACTGATGTCGGTTTTCACAGTTACATTCAATGAAAGTAAGTATGTATGCGTGCATGTAGGTATCTCTACGAAATGCCAAAATGACATTGAATGCGTTCATATGTCAGACTCTGTATGTATGCGTGTGTTTGTTCTCTTCGACAACTATACCATATTGAATTCTGTACAAACTTATAAGTCTGACATTATTGAACTCATTATTGAACCTCAATGTTTGGCAGTTTGATCGAAAAACACACACACACAAACCCTCAAACTGTAATATCGCTGTTTATGCAAGAAAACGCTACATTGCAACACTTGCAAATGCGTTTTCCACTCCCAATTATTACGGCGATGGATGATGCCGACTTCGTTTTTTGTTGTCTCTGGCTCTACCTCTCTCTTTGTTGCTACTTTTTTGCGTGCATGAAAAACAAAAAGAAATGGTTGTAGTCACAGAATGCACACAGCCGCATTAGCATCGTCAGTTTAAGAACAACCACCAAAAGGCAAACCACCGCAAAGAGAGAGGAAGAGTTCAGTAGAATTTTTTGTTTCGTTGACTCAACAAGTTAAATTGGCATGTGCCAAAATATATTTTATAAAACTATTTGAATATTATAACAAATAAAAGTGCAGTGAAACTGAACCTGTGTGTCAACTTATTGTTGGGAAAAGGTGGTTCGTTCTGAACAAGAACACGCATTTCAGTTGCCTCAAAGCGTGAAAGCCAACAGGGACACATCACGATCATTCCAGCGGACCAAAGGAGACAAGTGTGGGCAGACCGAGCTGACCCGGAAAGTTCCTTTCGTGGTGGTCAGCTTTTGTAAGTTGGGTGATTGACCCAAACATTGGTCCTTCAAAAGCCGTCGCTGAAAACTACAACAAGGGAAAAAGGAGTATTGGAACAGTGAGTACACAAATTATCTTTAAAAAACTGTGTGATATAAATTGGCTCGGCTGCTTGGGTATTTGAAGAAAATTTTGTAAATTAATTATTACAAAATTGTGTGACAACGTAGATGATCACCATCCGATTTACCGTTGCTACGGTTTTTTTTTGATTCCCTACCCTGTTGTTATTGTTGTATGTTGAACCGGCACTTTTTTCGTTTGCCTGCATTGTTGGTCGCTCTCGTTGGAGATTTTGGACCCTGGTAAACATTGTTGTTTTTGCTGAATGTTGGTTCACTGCTTGTGCGCTGACAGTGCTGCTGGCGTGCGGTTAAATGCGTGGTGCGCTGCCTCTGTTGCTATTGTTGTTGTTTAACATTGAAGCAATGCATTTATGATTTTGCCTCATTGAATGCAGGTAGTTGTTGTGCCTGCTCACAACCATCGTGTTGTTTTTTGTTATTGCCTTACGGTTTTCTATATGTCGTGCGAGGTTGACAGATTTCTTGTTCTAATGGAAAGACAAGTAAAGCAAGCAAAGGCAAATAAATATTTTTGAATTTGGATTTGGGCATAACCATTATTGAAGAAAGTGGTTGAAGTAGAGAAATTCTAATTGTATCATTGGCTCTATGTCTCATTGGAAACATATTTTTTTGGAGCGCTGTGTTTCTCAACAGTAAATTGGAAGCTGTTTTTGGAAACAGTATTGAAGACAGCATCTTGCGAAGTGGAAGTTTAGTTTATTGGAAAACTGCTGTACGCTTCTACACCTGCGGCTGAAAAAAAAAAAAAAAAAAAAATCTGAAGTTTTGAATTTTCTGAAAATTTGTAAAATTGTCCCGACCAGAATTGTGAAGTGGCATAATATTTTTTAATGCTGTACAATTCGATTATGATAAAAATAAATTATTGAGGATCTTTGTCGGTTGTTTTTGGAGATTATTAGAAACCACAAGTTTACTCATTTGGAGATCTGAAGTTTAGTTCAGACAAAGAGGAGCGATAAATTGAAAGCTGTGGACATTTTCTCATTGACTCATTGACATAGGAGTACTTCACAATATTTTTTAAGAATATTGGGATGAAATAGCACATTCATTTGGTGGACTGGTGACACACTTTGGTTCTAAGATATTTTTTGTCGCATATTGGCAATTAAATTTATCGTTTTTGAATACGTTCAGAAAGCCAATATTTTTTGTCTCGGATATCATTTTTGTCTCTCGACTTTTAGTCAAAAATTGTGATGGAAGACTTTTTGCTTCAATGTGATGAAATCACATCCTTCGAGGAAAACCTTGTGGAATCTGATGCCTCAATTTATAATGACTCAGCGATTGAGGCTGAGATAGCGGAGCTTCAGAAATTGTGGTCCGAATGGAAGGGCACGTACAAAACATGTACCGAGGACCACGAATGTATGAAGAAGAATAAAGATGTCATCAAAATGAAAAAGAAACTTGCTCATCAGAGCTATATAAAATGTATAAGTCTCCTAGGAGATATGAAAGAAAAAGTTAAGGTTGTCCCAAGCAGTACTAATCAGAAGTCGCCTTCCTCAATTGCGGTTCCACCGTGCGATACTGAAATTTTTGAAGGGGATTATATATCATGGCCCGGTTTTCGTGATTTATTCACGGCAATTTACATAAATAATAAAAGGCTCAGCTCGGTAGAGAAGCTCTACCATCTTTTTCAAAAAACGAGCGGAGAAGCCAGAGAGATAAATCGTCATATTCCTTTATCGGCGGAAGGTTTTACAATTGCCTGGGACAACCTACGTAACCAGTACGAGAATAAAAGAATCTTGATAAATTCTCAATTAAGAATCTTGTTTAATTTGGCTCATTGTGGGCAAGAAACTGCAAGCTGTCTCAAAAAATTGCAGCGAGATGTGACAAATTGTATTTCGATTCTGGAGCTATACAAAATTGACGTAAAGTCATGGGATCCAATTTTTGTTTACCAATGTTCTTCTAAGATGCCCAAGTTAACTCTGTCTCTATGGGAACAGTCATTGGTAAAGAAAACAGAATTGCCTCGTTGGGAGGATTTAAATAAGTTTCTCACTGAGAGATTTCAGTCCTTGGAGAGCGTATCAGATATGACTTCCTCAAATATGGCTCAACAGAATCAGGGACCTCGGCAAAAGTTTACCCAATTCGATAAGCCCAAAAATTTTAAGGTTCATCACACTAAAGTAAACGAGAACAAATGTAATTTGTGTAGAGGTTCTCATTATTTGAAATCTTGTCCAAGATTCTTGAGCATGGATTTTAGGGGCAGGTTAAATGTAGTAAAGCGACAGAACAAATGTATAAATTGTTTGACACAGGGTCATAGAGCAGCAGAATGCAACAATCAAGGTTGTACAAAGTGCAAAGCTAAACATCATATACTTTTGCACAAGGAAAGCAACGCTCAAACTATTGGCTCTGATGTAAATGGAAGTCCCAGTCTGCCTCAGTTGTCTATGTCGATTAAAAATTTATCATCTGCTCCAACAACAAATGGACGAAATTTTCACACATCTGTGTCGAATAAAACTATGCTTGCCACGGCATGGGTAAACATTTTAAAAAACGGGACTTCGTTCAAAATCCGTGCATTAATTGACCCTTGTTCGGACGACACTTTTATTTCCTCACGCATGCAGAAAAAGTTGAAGCTACCAACAACTTCTGTATACGCCGATATTTCCGGAATGGGTGGTGGACACTTGGCCAGGTGTACCAAAATTGCCTCAGTCACGATTGGATCGCTAAAGAGTACTTTTTCTCTAGATTTAGAGGCATTTGTTGTCCCAGAGATAACTGGAGATATTCCTACGCAGCCTTTGGATAAAATCTCTATCGATAAGTTGCCGGGTCTGGATTTGGCTGATCCGGAATTTTACCAAAGTGCACCAGTTGATATCTTACTTGGTGGAAACGTTTATCCTATTATTTTGCTAAATGGAGTGAAAAAGGATATTATGGGTTCTTTGTTGGCTCAGGAGACAGTCTTTGGGTGGATATTGACCGGCCCAGCGACAAATTTGGGCAATCGTCAGAGAGTCAGTGTTTCCCATTGCACTAGGGTGGCGGTAAAAGATCAATTGGCAAAATTCTGGGAGATTGAGGAGGTTCCCAGAATACCTGTTGTCTCAGATGATGACCGTAGATGTGAGGAAATTTACGTATCAACTACTATTCGAAGTCCTGATGGGAGGTATACAGTGGACTTACCTTTCCGGTCGAATTTACCCTTTTCATTTTCCTCCAAATCAAGTCGATATGTAGCCCTTTCACAATTTTTGCGCAACGAGACGTCACTTGCGCGAAATCCCGAGCGAAAGATTGATTATGACAATGTCCTGTTGGAATATTTGTCTTTGGGACATATGGAAAAGGTGGAAGGGTTAGTAGACTATCAGGACTGTTATTATTTGCCTCATCATGGCGTTTTCAAGCCAGAAAGTGCAACGACTAAACTAAGAGTCGTGTTTAATGCCTCTTGTCCCTCAGTGAAGGGAAGAAGTCTGAATGATGCTTTATATGTTGGCCCTACACTTCAAAAAGATATTGTTTCGTTGGTGCTGAATTGGAGAATATATCAGTTTGTCTTTAACGCTGATATTACTAAAATGTATCGTCAGATTTGGGTAAATCCTAAACATACAAAATATCAGAGGATACTGTACAGATCATCCCCAGAAAATGACCTGACTGATTATCAGTTGAAGACTGTGACGTTTGGCGTCAATTGCGCTCCCTATTTAGCCCGTAGGACGCTTTTAAAGCTTGCAGATGATGAAGAACATCGTTTCCCAGTTGGCTCTAAGATATTGCGGAACAATATGTACGTTGATGACGCTTTAGTCGGCGTACATACTATTTCCGAAGGAATTGAGGCAAGAGAATCTCTTATAAATATTCGTAAAACCGCAGGGTTCGAACTAAGAAAATGGACATCGAATTCCAAAGAAATTATTAAGGGTCTGCCTCGGTGTGACCTTCTGAATAATGAATTTCTTGAATTGGGAGACAAAAGTTCGGCGAAAACGTTAGGTATTCGCTGGAACGCGTCCTGCGACTCTTTTTATTTCGTCATGGACAAAATCGAAGATAAAAGTTCTTATACTAAAAGACAGGTACTTTCGATTATCGCCAAAGTTTTTGACCCTTTGGGATGGCTTTCGCCCATCGTTGTAACAGCAAAAATTCTGATGCAACAATTATGGCTTGATGACATTGGATGGGACGATCCTTTAAAGCCACTCGCGTATATAAATTGGAAAACTTTTGTCTCGAATTCTGAGGCAATTGGACAAATTAATATTCCTCGCTGGGTAGAATATTCGCCTGATTGCAAAATAGAGTTACATGGATTTTGCGACTCATCGGAGTCAGCATATGCAGCGGCACTATACCTGAGGGTAGAAGTTGGAATGTCTGTTGTCTCGAATTTGCTTGTGGCTAAATCCAAGGTGGCCCCATTGAAAAAGACGTCGTTACCTCGTTTGGAGCTCTGCGGTGCTCTTCTTCTTGCTGAATTGGTAGATTCAGTAGTCCCACAATTAGAGCTTCCTAAAGCCCCTTTGATAGCCTGGTCTGACTCGACCATCGTACTGTCTTGGCTCAAAAAACCGTCATATAGCTGGACAACCTTTGTTGCTAACAGGGTGTCAACTATCCAGGAAAAGATTGGTGGTGATTGGCGTCATGTACCAACATACGATAACCCTGCAGATTTGGCAACCCGGGGGCGGACTCCTTTAGAGCTAAAGGAGTGTCATATGTGGTGGCACGGACCAAGTTGGCTCACATTGGACATGAAGGAATGGCCCTCAGGCATAATTATACCGGAAACCACCCTCGAATCAAAACCGACTAAAGTGCATCTTGCCCAATCCGCTGTTCAACATGACGTTTTGGACCGATTTTCTCATTTTTCTACAGCTATTCATGCTATAGCTTACATTTTCCGCTTTGTCCGTCGAACTCATCCGAATACAAAGAAATTGTCTCAATTTGACAACATTAGGTTGTCGGCAGAGGAGATACGTTTCGCTCGTTACCGATTGATGTCCATCTCTCAGAGAATTCACTTTCCCCAGGAATTCGATTGCCTCAATAAGAAATTAAAGTTAGAATCTGGCAGCACTCTCTTGTCTCTCAATCCTTTTCTCGACGAACACCAGCTTATCCGAGCGAACGGACGTTTAGGCAATGCTCTATCTCTGTCGTATGATGAGCGGTATCCAATTATCTTGGCATATAGTAGCAGGTTCGCTGAGCTCTACGTCGACCATATTCATAGGCAAACGAATCATGGCGGCATACAGCTAACTTTGGCTACGACTAGACTCGAGTGCTGGATAATAAGAGGAAGAAATCTTGTGAAAACTCGCTACAGGAAGTGTGTACGATGTATAATGGCTCAGAAGAGGCGTCAAGTTCAGCTTATGGCGGCTCTTCCTCCTGAGAGGACAACCTTCAGCAGACCATTTGCCACCTCAGGCGTAGACTTTGCTGGGCCATTTGAAATTAAAACCTTTAACGGTCGTGGGTGTCGTATATCCAAGGGATACATATGCTTATTCGTTTGCTTTGTCACAAAGGCCATCCACTTGGAACCTGTAAGCGATCTTTCCACCCCCGCCTTCTTAGCTGCGTTGTCTCGTTTTGTGTCTCGACGGGGTTGTCCTCATCACATTTATTCGGATAACGGCAAAAATTTCGTTGGTGCCGATCGGGAGCTTCGAGCTAATTTCACAAAAGTTGTCTCAGAGCTGAAAGACGAAGCCGTGGTAAAGTACGGATTCCAAAAATTAGAATGGCACTTTATACCTGCTGCAGCGCCCCACATGGGTGGGCTTTGGGAGGCGGGCGTAAAAAGTTGTAAAGCACACTTAAAAAAGATCTCAGGTCAGATCAAACACACCTTTGAAGAATTTGCCACAATTCTTGCCAATATCGAAAGTTGCCTCAATTCGAGGCCTCTTACCCCTTTGTCTAACAATGTCGATGACTTTGGCGCTCTAACTCCCGGGCACTTTCTCATCGGAAGCTCACTGCTTTCTATCGCTGAACCAGAACAGACGGAGAAAATGTCGATGCAAAACCGCTGGCGACGGTTGAGGTTCATTACACAGGAATTCTGCAGACGTTGGAAATCAGAATATATAAGGGAGCTACACAAGCGCACAAAGTGGAAGCAGGCTCAGGACGACCTGCGGGTAAATGACCTGGTGGTTCTTCATACTGACTCAATAGCATCGAATGAATGGCGACTAGGCCGCGTTATAGAATTGCACCGAGGTCATGATGGTCGCGTTAGGGTCGTGAGTTTGAAAACTCAGAATGGGACAATTTCGCGCCCCATCCATAAACTCGTCTTACTTCCTCGTGCATAATAATGGTCCAGCAATAATCCAGCCAATGTTGTCTCATAGCTAACCCAATAAAATTGTCCCCAAATTACTACATTTTCTCTATTGCAGATGAGCTACAACGACAACTACAAATGCCCTTTTTGCCACGCTCGTCATGGGCTTAGGAACTGTCGCACGTTCCTACAATTGCCACCTACCCAAAAGGCCGTTTGTGTGACCGTTCAGGAATACTGCGCCAACTGTCTTGGAATGTCACACAAAGTTGCGGATTATCCCCTACTGGAAGGGTGTAGGAGATGCCAATTGCCCCATAACACCATGTTGCACGCGCTCGATGAAACCGGAAAGGAGTGGCTAAAAATGACGGCGGAGGTACTTCTGCATATACCTGGTCTCATAGACTCCCCAATAAAGGTAAGGGTGTACATAAACCCGTTAAAGACCGAGAGTACTATACGTTTCGGTGGCCCCCTTCCCGCATTCAAGCCAGAATTCGGAGCTTCGGTTCGTGTGGTGTTGACTTCTATGAGGAATCGGGTGCGTACATATACTGGCACACTAAAGCGACGTCACAAAGCACCACGCACTATGCCCAGTCGTCCGCTTGATTTACGTTGCCTCAAGGGCCTGTACCCAAAGAAGGATGTAGCGGATCAGGAACTCTATCGACCTGGGCCTGTGAATATTGTTTTGGGAAGTGATGCCTCAGAAGGCATATTCATGGGACTACCAGTCTTCAGGCCTAACTTGCCGTATGCCCAAAAAACCATATTCGGGTGGACGTTCTTTGGGGAAGTTCCAGTCAATCGTTCCCAAATTGTGATACCTGACTCCATGGCACTTCAGGATTAGCATTTATTTGAATTTAAAATTACCTCACAACAAGGCTGGACCTTGCATCAATTCATTGAACTACAACATTTATATTCGTATTTAGTTAAGTAGCTATAAGTCATAAATATTACAATGAATTCACATATGTATAGTTGGGAACTAGTCCCAAGGGGTGGAGGATGTTTATGCAAGAAAACGCTACATTGCAACACTTGCAAATGCGTTTTCCACTCCCAATTATTACGGCGATGGATGATGCCGACTTCGTTTTTTGTTGTCTCTGGCTCTACCTCTCTCTTTGTTGCTACTTTTTTGCGTGCATGAAAAACAAAAAGAAATGGTTGTAGTCACAGAATGCACACAGCCGCATTAGCATCGTCAGTTTAAGAACAACCACCAAAAGGCAAACCACCGCAAAGAGAGAGGAAGAGTTCAGTAGAATTTTTTGTTTCGTTGACTCAACAAGTTAAATTGGCATGTGCCAAAATATATTTTATAAAACTATTTGAATATTATAACAAATAAAAGTGCAGTGAAACTGAACCTGTGTGTCAACTTATTGTTGGGAAAAGGTGGTTCGTGCTGAACAAGAACACGCATTTCAGTTGCCTCAAAGCGTGAAAGCCAACAGGGACACATCACGATCATTCCAGCGGACCAAAGGAGACAAGTGTGGGCAGACCGAGCTGACCCGGAAAGTTCCTTTCGTGGTGGTCAGCTTTTGTAAGTTGGGTGATTGACCCAAACAATCGCAAATAAATAAATGGCAGCAAACTACCATAGAATTCTATCCATGGCATACCATGTCAAGCCATCCACTGAAATACGTGAGTAAAAATCACCATAAATTAATTTGAAAATGTTAAGTGGCTGCGAACAAGCAAAAAGATGTGGTCCTGCAAACACATAGCAACTGAAACCTTAATAACAATGCCCAGCATCCAGCTAAATGCACACACACTTTTTAATTGAACATAATTTCTCATGAATTTATGACAAAGCAGCTGAGAGAGAAAAAAACTACGCATTATAAATTCAAGATGGCTAATAATAAATGAAATTTTCCAAATTGGGAGAACATAAAATATACAAATCATATTATATGAAAAAAATAATTCAAAGATAACTTATGCGATTTGCTTCCAAATGAAAATTATTTAGAAAATTACTGTTGATGACCTATAAGCGAAATGGAATAAATAAAATTAAAAAAAAGAATTGTAGAACACATTTTTAAAAATGTTAAATATTCTTAGAAACGAGTTTTGAATTTTTTTCTAGAACAAAATTATTATATGTTATTATTGGTATTTTTATAATTATTCCTCATATATTTAACACATCCTGTTTCAATTTAATTCTAAATCCTCCTTTTTTTATTTATGCACTACATTTGACGAAAGATATTTCTTCAATGCGATTACAATACATTCGATTCATCGCCGATGCTATTGAATTGTATTTTATACTCCATACAAAATTTGTATTATTTCCTTAACATCACAATCTACTTGCAGAGATCATTCTGCTGAAACTGTAACAAGCTCTTACTCGTTTTCAAATGCATCGGCATTAATTCAAGTCACATAATTATCATCAGAATGAGACTAAAATTGTAAAGTAAATTTTAATAACACAACACCATAGTACAGGCAATAACAAAACCCATTGTTAACATCATCACGACCCAAAACTGATGGAGGCTAAATGTTTCCGAAACCAGTCAACAGACAGACACACGTTACATTGAAGCCTGCTACAAATGTCGTTATTAACCGTATTATCATTGTCAGCAGTAGCAGTGGCAAGAAGATTACCATCATCACCGTCATCGTCAACAATATCTTCCTGGGAAAATATGACCAAAGCTGATTCTACAGTTAATGCAAATTATGATGATGCCAGTCGATCGTTGTGCTCATCATTTGTTCATAATCGACAAGGAAGGTGTTGATGTAAATTGTCATATTTAAAGCTACCCAGTAAACTAAATGTCAAATACCATACACCCACAAAGTTATACATATAAAAGCAAGTCGTGATAGCCACACTATTTATAACTCAATAACGGCTTACCGATATAACCGAAAATTAGTGAGGAAAAGGATATTCTTTACTCAGTAAATGTACTAAAAGTACTAAAAATGTAGTCAATTGTTTTTGTCAAAAGCATAGAGGGAGAATTCTGAAGTTTATGATAAAGGTAGCTGATAGGATATTCTTTATTCCGTATATGTACTAAAAGAACAAAGAGATACTAAAAATTTGGTAAATTGGAAGGAAGGAGGGAGAATTCTGAAGTTTAGGATAAAGGTAGCTATGATAAGAGTTTTTTCGAGCTTTAGGTTAGTTTTATGTTTTATTTCATTCTCAATTTCCGATATTTTGCATTTGTATAAATTGCATCTTCAGGGGATTTGTAAGCAATAAACATCAAGTTCACTAAAAAAACTATGAAAGGATTCACGACGACTTTTTTTATGAAATTCGAACTAAAAGTGTATATGCTCGTAAAGTACTACAAAGGTAGCTTAAAATCTAGATGCACTATAGTTTTTTGCACCCCTTTTTTCGAAACTCGAACTAAAAGCAAAATGTAGATATTTACTATAAGATTTAAGCTGGGGAACTGGGGTAAATACAAATTGTAGTTCTGAAATGTGTACTAAGTGTAAGAACTGTACTAAATGGGTGAAAGAGTGGAGCTGGAAATCTGAAATGTTGATATTGGGGTCACTGTTAGTGTGTAGGGGTGAGACTATAAGGTGATTTTAGAAATATGTTCCAAAAACTTCGAAAAGTACTAAATGATACTAAATTTAGTATATGAGGAATAGATAGAAGTGACGCTAAATTTGGTATATGATGAAGGGGTAAAATTGGAAATCTGAAATTAATTGGTATTAGGATCACTTTTTGTGAGGTGGTATTAAATTTGATATTTAATGAAGGGATAGGAATAGAAATCTAAACTTTGGAATGAGGGGTTTTCATGTTGTGTGGGATAGATGAAGCAAATGTTTTGTTGTAATTCGAAGAATACACAACAGTACTAAAATTGACTAAGTTAAGAAAGTTAAGAAATTTGGTGTAAAAACCAAGTTTTGGAAGTAGGGTTTATGTAAGGAGGTGATTTTGGGAATGTGTATTAACTTTGAAAGGAAAAAGGAGGAATGTTAAAACTTAGTATAGAAATGTGTACAACAAGTGTATGAAAATTACTAATTGGAGAAGTGCTAGAATTGTGCATTTTGATTTTGCACATTTTACAAAGGAAGTAAAATACAAAACTACATACATTAGCAATTTATTTAATAGAAAAATACGATTTTGTTCAACGGTATGAGTTAATCATATTAATGATAACCATTTTCGAAATTAGGAAATAGTGATATTTTTTTATCTATATATATTTGGGGTAAAAATCCCTCATAATAACACTTAATATAAATTCCTTTTTCCGCATATGAAAATGTTGTATTATGTTGATAATGTTGTATTATGTTGTAGCAGTATTTACTTATAACGAATACTTTCTCAAATGCACTTATGGGGACTTGAATAAATATAATACTGCCCAGAACGCAGGTTTTCCATAGGATATTCTCTTTTAATAGCTTTGTGTTTACATTCTTACAAAAAAACATTCTGTGTCTGCATACAAAAATTGGCCGGGAAATGATCAGCACGCAATAAAAGTAGAAAGTAATCAATACCATTTTTCCTGAATCAAAATATTAGGAAAAAAACTAAAAATTAGGAAGAAATATTCTTGTTGCATTAGTTAAATTTGATTTTGTATGATTGCGTAGGTGTGAATTATTTTGGGATGATATTATTATAAAAAGTTTAAATCGTAGTTTAAGTTTCAAAAACAAATTGTGAGAAAAAATTTGACAAATTTGTATATAGAAGAATGCAGGTTATATTACAGTGTGTAAGAAAATATGTTTTCTATAACCGGAGATACTTAAGATTCCACTGAATCTTAATCCGCTAATTTGTCGAGTTGCTGTATGAAAGTAACATAAAACATCGATTTAGGCAGCAAATATAAAAAAATTGTAACAAAATTTCAGTAGTAATCTCATGGGTTTGATAGTTTTTAGGAAACTTACATTCGGATATTATACATAATATGTGAAAATGATATTTGAACGTTTTTTTTTTTGCTACTAATTTAACATGTTTTCATTCTTAGTGACAGTCTCCCTTAATACTTAATTTTTGGGGAAAGTGTCAACGGAAAAATAATTCTAGATCAAATTTCATTGAGAGTCTCTGAACACAAGAAATTTCTATGATTTTTAGATTTGAAAAAAGCCTATTTTATTTTTTACAAATTTAGCACTTGTTCCGAACTAGCTGCAAATTTTCTTGTAATTTCACTGACCAATACTCAGTCTGAGTTGTGGACAATTTCAAGTGGATTTAATATAACTCTGTTTGTAGATCCAAATCACAAAAATATTTTGGGTCCTAGACCAGGAATTTTAGGGTTTTTATTTAGCATCAATGGTTTTAAAAAATGGGTGATGCTAGTCCAATTTTAGGTTAAGTCCCTATATAATTTTAAACTTTGATGTAAAATACTTTTTTTCGTCTGAATATTATTTTCCATTTTTCTAAAATGTTTGTTTTTCTATGTTTTTTTCATCTAGAGGTTTAAGCAGCTCAAGGTAGAAGAATACAGGTAGTCGCATCGATACAGCTGCTAGGACAATAAACTGTCAAACTGATTTTGGAATTGAAAATGTTGAATGAAAAATTATTGAAATTTGGAAAAATTGTTGAAAAAATGCATATCATAACAACCTCCGATTGGCGTCGTATAGGAAAACATATACAAATCTACTTAGTTTTTAAGAAACATTAAAAAAAATTGACATATCAATGTTCCCAAGTGTTGATGCATCAACCTATATTCTTCTACCATGTCAAGCACGTTTCACAACGCGTACGAAACATTAAATTTTATGTGTGCTCTGTTCAGAAAGTAAATCGCGCGTTCATTGTGTTCAGCGGCGTATTGGAAGCAAATTTTAAAGCATTTATTTGTGAGACGGCCCCTAATTATTGAAGGGAGTATGCAAAGAGCAGTTGCGGTCAAAATTTGCATGATGAAATCTTCATATATTAAATTATTGCCATTTTTAATAATTATTTTATGAATTTTGTTGTTGCAAAATGGTCAGGTTTAACAACAGACAAAACCAACTTACATGGTTATGCTACTTCGTTGATGTAAAACGAAATATGGAAATGTTTATAAATGTGATTATACGATTTAGCAGTTTTTCCAAAAGAATTTTAGTTTTACGTAATTTTTTGGTTCCTCTTCTATTGAGATTACGATCTTGTCACTTGGGTAAAAAAAGTTTTTTGTCATAGAAGTTATTTTTATAGCCTCCACCTTGGAAAGGAGGGTATATTAACTTTGTCATTCCGTTTGTAACATCCTTAAAAATTCGTTGTAGACCCCATAAAGTATATATATTCATAATCAGCATAAAATTCTAAGTCGATTTAACGATGTCCGTCTGTCTGTCTGTTGAAATCACGATACAGCCCACATTATTTGACGTAGAGCGCCAAAATTTAGCAGAGCAATTTGTATTGTGTCTAGGATGGTTGGTATTGAAAATGAGATATATCGGTCCACGTTCTGGTATAGTCCCCACATAACGGTACCTCCCGATATTCGGTATTTTGATGATTTATGCCACATTTTTTCACGGATTTGTCTGAAAATTGGTATTTGTGGGTCATAATGGGTCCTAGTTCGAGTAGCGAAACATTGTATGTATATGTCCACGTTTTGATATAGTCCCCATATAACGGTACCTCCCAATATTCAGTATTTTGATGATTTTTGACACATTTTTTCAAGAATATCTCTCAAAGTTTGTAATTGTAGATCATAATGGGTCCCAGTTCGTGTGGCGAGTCATTGTAATTATAGGTTCACGTTTTGGTATAGCCCCCATATAACGGTACCTCCCGATATTCGGTAATTTGATAATTTTTGCCATACTTTTCACGGATTTGTCTGAAAATTGGTATTTGTTGGTCATAATGGATTCTAGCTCCTTTGGCGAAACATTGCATGTGTAGGTCCACGATTTGGTATAGCCCCCATATAACGGTACCTCCCGATATTCGGGGAGAATATCCCAGGCATAAAACAAGGGAACTAATGAGGATTGGTGGCTCTTTCCGAAACCTATATATACCCTACATTTCCTCCTGGGAAACATTCCTTCATTCTCCACTAATAAACAAACGTTGTTTTTATAAAAACAACATTAAGCCTGACCATTTTGCGAAAAAACAAGCCAACAATGTTCTATTTCTTAAATTTTTCGATTTTTTCTCTGAAAGACTATTTTATAGCTTTAAAAAAAAAGAAAACAGAATTATATTTTTTTTCTGTGTACCCAATATATCTTGCTGTCGCTGCCACTGGCATAACCCATCGTCATTGTCACATTACATCGTTAATATAAATGTTAAGATTATTATTTATAGCATTTATGGTTTGGTATTGTCACATAAAATGGTTATGACAGAAGGTAAAGGCACTGTGAAACCAACCAGCTTCCAACTTCCCACAGTTGGGCCCTCCCGAGCGAGAGAATAAACTCCCATTTACAGCACGTTTTATTGGAAAGTAATTATGAAATATGCAGTGTCACAGGATATATATCATGATGTGTCAGAAACACATAACGAAAAAAAAAAACACAAACTACGCCGAAAGCAATGATATAAGCATAAAGGATGGATATCTTGCAGCTTATGATGATATCGATTATTGAGGTCAATGTGAAAAATATGACAATGGTTTTTTCTCTCTTCCACAAAAAGTTTATGGTTTCAAGAGAAAATATACAATATTAATGAAAATGGTAATTATACTAGGAAACATACAAATAAGTTGGTGGCTTATTTTCCTGAATATTTGCCTGTGTATAAAGGCACATGTTTTTACACCGCGTTTTCTTTATAGCAACAATCATATTTTTTAGAAAAACTAAAAAAAAAAAAATAAATAACAGTCTGTGTTTTATATATCAATTACTAAATTTCAATTACTAAAATTAAATTCTGACAATTCTTTAAAAGCTTTGCAACTGTTTTAGGTACACAACCAAATTTATTCAATGAAATATATCTAACTCTGTTTTCCAGAGGCCAAAATGTCGAGTTTCCACTTCAATCACTAAAATTCTAAACTCAATCATGTGTTTGTGGGCGAGTGTTTAGAACAAAAATGGCAATCAATGCATTACATTAAAATAATGTCATTTTATGCAAATGTCATAATTCTTTGACGAATTTTTTCGCTAGTCGACCATAACAATGGTACAGAAGTACATCAATTGTGACTAAGTGACATATTGATGTGATGGCCACATAACTAAAATCAAAAAAAAAAAAAAAAAAAAAAAAAATATATGATTTTCTCTATAAATCCAATATAAAATAAAATGTTCCCAAAAAAAGGGACATTCATTTACAAATGTTGAATGAGTATGTTGCTACGCTTAACAATTCTAAATTGCCACAAAATTGATTTATACTAAAAACACATTCATTTTGAAAATGTAAGAGGAAAATGGAAATTATGTTCTGCATAACAACAATGCCGCAATTTCCATAAATGAGGCCCACAACAGCTGTGCATGAACGATACGAACATTTGCACGCCTAAAAGCACAGACACACTCACACACACACACACCCAGTCATCAGGCAGGATGCACAATAAACGAATAAAAAAAAAGAATACAACAACAAAAACAGCGCCAACACCAAAAACACAAATTACGTGATATATGGAAATTTAATTGAATTGTTAAACAGAAATTTAAATTAAATTTACCACTCGTATGTAGACCGTGGAGAAAGGAAAAGAAAAAAGGTGTGAACAAAAAATAAGGAGGCAGGCGCCATTTACACCATTGCAATAAAATTGTAATTGGTGAAAAAATAAAATCTTTGTTAAATGCAGACCGAAAATGTGAAGTCACATGTGTGTGGTTTTAAGAAGAAGCCCAACTATTATTCGCATATTTCCTAACTTCATATTGTTACAAATTTAATTGTTGGTGGATTTAAGCCCAGTTTAGCTATTTTCCGTTAACTTAAAAATTGAATTGTAATGTAAATTTCTAAGCTTCTACGTCTTATATAAGTTGGCAAAAATGCTTCTCCATTAAACTCGCTACAATCTTCTCGTACAGGGTGAGATAAAAAAACTCCGACAAAGTCAAACGTCATAATTTTTACATTTTTTTATATTTTATTGAATGAAAGCAAAAAATGGCGGAAATAGCATCAAATTTTATAATAAGTTTAGATTTGTTCGAATTGGCCACCTTTGGCACGAATTATGCCCCATTCCCGGCGAAGCGTTTGTTTGAGGTGGTCGACGCTTTATACTCGAAAATACTCCAGACACAATAGTCCAACGGATTGGTATCCGGAGATTTCGGTGGCCATTGTGCGCTGAAAATGAAGCGAGGAACCTCATTTTGTAACCATTCTTGGATGGCGCGTGCTGAGTCCTGCGTGCCCAAGGCTTTAATACACCCTCCAGAATATTTTAGCGATAGTATTCGGCAGTTATTCAGATGCTACAGTCGATTAATACGAGCGGAGAGCGCCCATCGGCTGTTATGGCGGCCCACACCATCATGGCCTGCGCTTGAATTCTGATGGCCAACCAAAGTTGCACATTTTCGGCTGACCTCTTTGGCAAGTAAACACGATAGTTTTGTTTGTTTACAAACTGCTGGACAACGAATGTTTTCTCATCGGAGAAAACCAAATTCGATAGCCATATGTGGTTTTGGAGGCAAATATAAAGAAATCACACTATCACGCTTGAATTCCATCACGAATAACATTTTTTCTGAGCTGTCACTTGAATAATTTTAACAGCTGTCGGACGAGTGGCTTAGAAATGATAGCAGTACGAAGTTGGTTGCAGTTTTTTCATCTCACCCTGTATTTTATAGTATTTTATGCTCATTTTCTATTGTTATTGTCGCATTTTCGTCCCATATTACTCTCTTAATGTAGCATTATAGACACAAGCACGACTGCGTACAGTGAGCGTAATTCTCTCCACACTCTGACTCTCAGATCCATTGAAAACAATGTTATTAGAAAGTACAAAAATTGGGAGAACATAAAGGTAATTAGATTGGAAGAGTGCAGAATATACAGGATGGCGACTCTCAATACAATACCAGTATTACATCGGAACTTGTAAACGCCGACAGTAAAGAGGTAAAGTAAAGCTGCCAAGTATAGAGTTGTGCACACTCGGCAGCGAAACTTGCTCGCGATCGGGAGTAATCAAAAATTGGGAGTTTTTTTACTTAGTTTATTGTTCACTCATTTGTTTTGTTTCACTGTATTCCTGTTTTAAAAACTTAAGTGGGAGCCGAATCGCTCGAAATAGATTGAAAGCTTGCTCTAGGAGTGAATACGAGTGGAAAGCAATATTTTGTTTGCTGCTTTGTGTGAGTGTGTGTAACAGCAAAGCGGATCTTATGTAGCTGTAAACTGTGGGAAAGAGAGGTCCAAGATCAAAGAAGATAAAAACAATAGAAGTAAAAGGGTTATTTGCCTTTACTTACTTTAGTTTCGTTTTGCTCCCACTCTAAAACGAGCAAAGCATGCTAGTCCTTATTCGTGCGAAACGGAAAATACAGCTTGTTCGTTTTATTTTTTTCTACTCCCAGGAGTGCTTCCGCTCGACTCGAGCAAATGTTTGGTGCTAAATATGGTCTGAACTGTGTGGAGATGTGAAAATGAAGCATTATAAGGCTCGTTTTTTCCACATTTTATTTGGTGCAAGGCTCATTGGAAAATAACACCCCATTAGGGTCATCGACATAAATTGTCTAGTTTAATAGACTGAACCTAAAGCAGAATATCTTTATCAAGATCTTTCAACTTGATGAAAAGTTGAAAAGGGCAGAACAAACAATTAAAAATGCATTTGGAACGAATTAGAAAAATTTCAAAAAAATAAATTCTCTTCTCAGGGGGTAGAGTGCTCACAAAGAACTCCTTGTGTAGAATTTCAGACAATTCCATAGAAAATGTGTCTAAAATCATAAAAATGCCGAATATGGGTACCTTTATATGGGGGCTATACGATATCGTTAACCGATATAGCCCATCTTCAAACTTGACATACCTGCAGACAAAATACAGATCTGTGCAAAATTTTAGCTTTCTATGTTAATTCGTTTTGACTGACGGACGGACAGGGCTAAATCGTCTTACGCAGATCAAGAATATATACATGGTTGGGTCTAATATTATTATTTCGATGAGTTACAAACGGAATAACGTATTAAGTTCGTCCATACTATGTATGGTGGAGGGTATAAAATGCGTCTAAGCATTTGGAGCCTCTGGTACCGCGGGGGAAGATCTATAAGTTCTAAGCGATTTTCATAAGACAGAAGAGTTTTATTTGAATTCCATACTGAGCCTTTGAGATCAGAACAGAAGATATTGAATTTTCACTGATCTTACCTTTTTAGAATAAAATTTATAGAAGGGACTCCAAAGTACACAACCATATTCCAAAGTCAGTCGAATAAGGCTAATAAATAAAAGTTTGGTCAAATTATTTAGACCAACGTTTTGTAAAACCTAGCAACGAATTGGATTTGTTAACAAAAAAATATATGTAAATTGAAACAAAGTTTTTGAAATAAGTTGTCTAAAATGACTTCAAGACCTCCAATCAGATCTACATTATCCAAATAGTATGAGCCAACAAACCATTTACTGGTCTAGGTAGCTTGGACGTGACCCTAATGAAATAGCAAATATGTTTGCAGAAATTTTTCAAAATATCTATTCCTTGATGAAATGATATTTTAGAACAACAAAATAGTTCATTTCATTTATTTTTTTTAGAATATCAATGTGTACATTATCCGGATACCGACTTAGTTTCAACGAAAATGATAACTTTTGTATTATAGAAACGAATTTGATTTTTCCTTGGCAATAATTACCTCAACTTTTAATGTGTGTGCCAGTTAGGTTAAGGACGCCGCATATCGTACCCGATGCTATAAAATTGGCTTACCTGCAGAAATTTATAACAATAAATATATTGTCGGCAGACCATAATAAGATAGACTCGATTCTAATCAGATTTATTAAACCACCCAATGGCAACAAATACATTTAAATTCCGCTTCAAAAACGAATGCATGCACTTTCATGCGAGTAAAATAATTTCGCTTTCTACAATTCAATTCAAATTCTTTGTAATTTATTTTTAACAATTCTTACAGGTGATGGTAATGTAAAATCGCCCTTAAGGGTCTCATTATACTCGCATGTCCGTTCCTTAATTCAACGTGTACAAAATACTTTGTACATACTTTTGAGTGAGATTGAGGCGCTGGGAAAATCCAACAATTAAAAATAAATATTTCCAAATTATCAGTTTCCCAGCGGTCATAAAATATCACATGTGTAGAATTAAGTGATCTTGTGCGCTGTCGCATACGATAATGTGTAAGATAATAAAGGTCATGACCCACACACACAGTATCGATGCGTACAGTGGATAGCCAAGACCACTTGAATGAAGGGACAAGCACCCATGCAATGTTTCTTTTAAATCTAATAATAGATAAGAACAATTGTGTGGCTGCGACTAGGTTAAGTTAGATTAGTTTCAGTAGTACGTAAGGAACATATTTTAAAAATAAAATTAGAATTGAACCAACAGCCAGACGATACGGTCGTGTCTTCTCTTCTCCCGCTTACATATGGTCAATCGAGCCTTCACTTTTTTATAAAGTGGAAATAACTAGCGGCCGTAAAAAATTGTAGGAGTTTTCCCCCACCAGTGGTAAGAGACTCACTACAAGCAGAAATAGATATTCTCCAGAAATAGAGGAGAATTTCTACACAAAACAAAGTCCGTTAAGGCATTTTAAATATAAGACCATAGGGGCATTTTGAAATAGCCGAAGGGACTAATTTGAATAAAAAAGCCATAGGGGCAAAATAAAAAAAAAAAAAAAAAAAGCCATAGGGGCAAAATAAAAAAAGCCATAGGGGCAAAAACAAAAAAAAAAAAGCCATAGGGGCAAAAATAAAAATAAAACGAAAAGAGGACAACAGAAGTCCCAAATAAAAAAAAATATATATACATAGTTTTGAAAAGAGGACAAAGAGTCCCATCTAAAAAATTTTAAATTCATTCAAAAATGTTCAAAGACATAGAAGAAGCTGTCACCACTTTGGCAGACTATTTCGAGGTGTTAACGTCGACGTCAACCTTTGAAAAAGTGAAACACGTCGAGGCATGGAAAGTACTGGTAGAAAATACATATTACCAGTTACGACGGTACTTGAGGATATACCAAAAATATCTTCCAAGCCATATGAATGCATTACCATGTGAGGTGGATATGTGTTTACTGTCGGCAATGAAACTTCTAACAACTCGGAGTCGGAAATCCACAGATATGTACATCGATGATGAAATCGAAGAGTCGATGAAACCTCCATTAGGATGGATGCTCTCCGTAAAATGTGACTATTCAACTTGGGAAGAACAATTGGAAGAAAGCAGACAATTAAACTACGTAGAAAAAAGGAAGATTACGACAGAGAATTGGAAGATGGTTTGCACGGACAAATGCGAGCCTATGAACACAATTTACAATCTCTGCAGGGGCAAGTAATCAAACTGCGTTCTCAAATAAAAATCGAAGTTGAAAAAAGTGAACGGATATTGAGAAATGCGAAGGCCCACGAAAAATATCTGCTCGCCCAACATGAAGAAAACATGCGGGCCAAGGATGAAGAATTGGAAGAGAAATATCGTGTTCATAAAGGTCAAGTGCGACATCTGGAAACCAAGTTAGAAAATATGAATGAAAAATTAGCTAGTTTGGAAGGAGCGCGGCAAGTCGTCGAAGCTGAGAGAGATGACCTGCCCAAACAACTGACAAATTTAAGAGAGGGACTTAATGCTGATAATCTAAAACAGATTCGCTGCTTAGAAGGTAATATTGTGAAGTTTTTCCCGCCGGCAAGTCCTCAATTTGAGGAACAAGATGATGGAGGAAATTCAGAGGTCGAATCCGCCCCCACCAATGAAGCACTCGGTGAAGAACGAATGGATTTTTACGATGACAACGAAAAGATTGATAATGGGGACTACCTAAAAATACATTTAGTAAGAGAAGAAATAAATAATCTTGTTGCAGAAGAGACAAAAGAAGGAAAGCCGTTATGCACAAAAGGCCCCAACATTTACGGCGAATATAATTATTACGACAACGATTCTAACGGAAAAGAACGCATCGAAGAAGTGGGAAAAGCCGAACAAATTTCTCTGGCTCCGGTTCCGAAAGAAATCAATAGCAAACCGTCAATGGCCATTAAAACAGAAGACGACAAACCGAAACTTACCATAAAACCATTGCCAATACTTTTCTACAGTGATGATGACAGTCTGCAACGATGGACTATCAAATCGGCAGCATGGACAATGAAGCCGGCAGATAAAGGTGGCGGTATCGACAAGAGAGACTGGGCAAAGAAATGGAGTCGTTTCCTGAAAGCGGTTACTTAACGAGACATTCATATTATTTTACATAGTATATACATGTTTATATATAGATTATATTTCATATTGTTATATTTGAATATTTCGTGCCAATCATTTAAAAAAAAAAAAAAAAATACAGTCCACTATAAAAATATACACATTTAAGCCGCCCGGGAGAATGTACAAAATACTTTGTACATACTTTTGAGTGAGATTGAGGCGCTGGGAAAATCCAACAATTAAAAATAAATATTTCCAAATTATCAGTTTCCCAGCGGTCATAAAATATCACATGTGTAGAATTAAGTGATCTTGTGCGCTGTCGCATACGATAATGTGTAAGATAATAAAGGTCATGACCCACACACACAGTATCGATGCGTACAGTGGATAGCCAAGACCACTTGAATGAAGGGACAAGCACCCATGCAATGTTTCTTTTAAATCTAATAATAGATAAGAACAATTGTGTGGCTGCGACTAGGTTAAGTTAGATTAGTTTCAGTAGTACGTAAGGAACATATTTTAAAAATAAAATCAGAATTGAAATAACGCACAGACGAAACGGTCGTGTTTTCTCTTCTCCCGCTAACATATGGTCATCCGGCTCGAAGGACCATATGTAAGCGGGAGAAGAGAAGACACGACCGTATCGTTTGGCTGTTGGTTCAATTCTGATTTTATTTTTAAAATATGTTCCTTACGTACTACTGAAACTAATCTAACTTAACCTAGTCGCAGCCACACAATTGTTCTTATCTATTATTAGATTTAAAAGAAACATTGCATGGGTGCTTGTCCCTTCATTCAAGTGGTCTTGGCTATCCACTGTACGCATCGATACTGTGTGTGTGGGTCATGACCTTTATTATCTTACACATTATCGTATGCGACAGCGCACAAGATCACTTAATTCTACACATGTGATATTTTATGACCGCTGGGAAACTGATAATTTGGAAATATTTATTTTTAATTGTTGGATTTTCCCAGCGCCTCAATCTCACTCAAAAGTATGTACAAAGTATTTTGTACACAACGTTTCTTTTTATTCTTTTATACGCTCAAAAAGAAAGCGTTGGAAAATGCAGACAACAACAACGATGACGACGAAAACGGCAGAAGTGTTTTATGTATGCCCATAAAACCACAAAGACAAATTGCACTTAAACAAACCTGAAACGACGTTCTCGTCCGCATCGTACACTTTCGGTTGCAATTTAAATAACATAAACAAGCCATAGTCTTGTATACATATGGATCAACGTACGTACGTATCTACGGGAGAGGCGGGGCGGTACAAATGCACTTATCTCTTGCCACAAATACGTGTAGACTTTTGTGGCGCTTCTTTCTTGTCAGACAGACAATGATGTTGTTGCTGCTTTTAATGTGGGTGGCAAAGGAGTTTTTGGGCTTTGTTTTTGTTAAACACAAAAGTCGAGATACATTTGTGGCACGTATACGATATGTTAAATTGAGAATGCAGTTAAGGCAAGATTGATATTTGTAGGCTGTTTAAATAATTGCAGCACTGAGGAGTTTGTGAAATTCCGATTTTTCAACATAAATAATGACTCACACAAACGCTCAGTGTCTGACTGTCTGAAGTATAGACAGGCAGTCATACGAATCTATCAAGGACCAAAAACGACACATTTCGTCAAAAGTGAAGTCATAGCAGAAAATGATTGCACGTGAAACCCAACAATACATTTGGCATTAATATAAAAATTTTACAAATATGAAACATATTTCAAATTTTGTTAAATATCTATCTATACAAAAATATGTTCATTTGAAACATGCTAATTCTCGGCTATTCATAAGAATACGACCCGAAAACACACTCTAAGCATTGTTTTGTGTTCAATCGCATTCTAACACACACATTAAAGAAAAAGGTTCCGAATAAGTGTGGGCTGACATTTGAGCAGCACTGGGTTTGTAACTTGACTTTTATTGACCCACTTATGGCACTGAAAAGTCAATAAGTCAAGTCGTAATAGATTTCCATATTAAAAGCATACATTTTTTTGGCTTACATGGATGGTTACATCAGACAGACGAAAACGCATGTAATTATTGAGGTGATCATAGTTTTGATTTTATTCTTTGTTATTAAATTCCAACAAATATTCCTTCGATTACTAATTAAATACATAATTTAGATCCTAAATCTCTTTGGACCAAATCAGTTTCAGGACAATAGGAGTCGATCTAGGGATGTCCGTCCGCCTGTCTGTCTGGCTGGCTCTCGAAGAGAGTATCCGAGTTGGTCCAAACTTGGTACATCATAATATTATTGTCAATCTTAGATCCTGTTCGGAGATAGGCCGATATTGGTCCACTCCTTCTGGTACCTCTCCCACAAAATGTCAACATTTTCACAGAAATTATCTTACCTTAAAGAACACGGAAGCATCATACAATTTTGAGCAAACTTCGCAAATCTGAAACATTTGTATCAGTTTTAGGTCAGGTGCGAAAGTGGACAATATCGACAAATGGACTTTATTTGGTACCTCATTGGTACCTCAATTTCTTAATCTCCCTAAAATTATTACATTTTTCATGTAAAGGTGAATGAACTAGTTGATATAGCAACATTGACACACTGTGGTACCACTCCTATGGAACCCCTCCCATAAAGGGTCAACAGTTAGGATAATTACAACAGAACAGAGGCTAAGGGTATACATCTGTCGGTATACAGGGTGAAATGAAAAAATTGCAATCATCTTCAGACTGCTTTCATTTCTAAACCACTTGTCCGTGATTTCTCGTGATTTTTTTATATTTGACTGGAAAACCACAAGTGGCTATCGTTTGAGCACTCCAGCGAATAAGTTTTTTGTATCGCTCGTCACCGTGATACCGGTAGCGTAGCCCGATGTCAAGGAAGTGGACGGAAGAAAACAGCAACATCAGCAGAAATGCTTCGAAAAGTAAAGAAGCGACTTGATCGAAACCCGCGTGACAGTGGCCGAAAAATGGCTTGAAAGCTGGACATATCGCAATATTCCATTTGGCAAATATTGAAAAATTAGCTCGGGGTAAAGTCATTGCAATTCCAAAAAGCGCAAGAACTTACACCGCAACCGAAAAAATAGACTCAAAATAGATAAGGAGTTGCTTCGCTTGGCCGAAAGTGGTGAACTGACGAATTTGGTTGTCTCCGATGAGAAAACATTCGTTGTCCAGCACTTTGTAAACAAACAAAATGATCGTGTTTACTTACCAAAGAGGTCAGCTAAAAAAAGTGCACCTTCTATTGGCCACCAGAAATCAGGCGCCGGCCATGGTGATGATGTGAGCCACCATTACAGCCGATGGTCGCTCTCCGTTCGTATTAATCGACCGTGGCATCAGCATAAATGCCGAATATTGTGGCGAAAATATTCTGGACGGTGTATTAAAGCCTTGGGCACGCAAACATTTTGGCCGCAGATCTGGGATATTCCAACATGACTCAGCACCATCGCACTCAGAACACGCCACCCAAGAAAGGTTACAAAATAAGGTTCCTCGCTTCATTTCCAGCGCACAATGACCACTAAAATCTCCAATCCGTTGGACTATTGTGTCTTGAGTATTTTGGAAAGCAAGGTTGGCACTCAAGCAAGCGCTTCGCCGGGCATGAGCCAAAATAGAGCAGAGCAACATTAGGGCAGCGTGTGACGGTTTCATTGCCCGTTTGAAGGCCATAATTCGTGCCAAAGGTGACCAATTTTAACAAAGCTAAACTTATTCTAAAATTCGATGCTATTTCCGACATTTTGCTTTGCTTTCATTCAATAAAATTAAAAAAAAAAATGTAAAAATCATGGCGTTGACTTTGGTGCGGGTTTTTTATCCCACCCTGTATTTACACTAAATTCTACACCAATTATCAATTCTCTTTAATTTTGGAAAATATAAACATGTATGAACTGAAAATCCAACTTATGTATATGTATATGTAATTGATGTTCCACAATGCTTTCTGGGTTTGAACGAACAATGTCTCCCGCCTGTCATTATTGTAAGTAATTGTAATTGTCATTCGAGTATGTTTTGGTTTAATGTATGGTTTCCATTTCTGGTTTTTGCGGTATTTTTACGAAAAATGTAAGCAATTGAAAAATCTATAATTGAAACTTTGCATTATGCTGTAAAACTCTTAAAACTCGTTTGTATTTAGAGACTTGAGGTTGAAATACATATGTGGATATGTTCTCACACTTACGAATGCAAAGGATTGTCACACAAAGATTACATATTAACAACGTATTACAAATCCAACTCTAATACAAGCTGGGGACCTAGATATTGAATAAAAAGTCTCAAATTTAGAATAACTTTTGAAAACTGCTTCGTTTAGTTCCCATATCTCCCAAGTTGTCCAGGTATTTCAACAAACTTAATTTTCGGTGACTACTTTAAAAGCTAATGTTGAAACTACAATTTAAGAGTACAAGGATTGTGGATTTCTTTTAATATTAAACAGAAAATATAAAAAAGAAGAAGGAAACAAAATGGCTCCAACTACAAAATAGCAATTCATTAAAACGAGGGGTTGTAGAAATAAAATTGCAAATAAATTGCATGTTAGGAATTTTAAAAAGTTACACTTTACATTTTTTCTTATTTTTCCGTAAAATTGGAAAGGAGCATAGGGTGGATATTTGGAAGTGAAAATTTTTGTGATGTGATAATAATATACAAAACAAAAATACACTTCTCAGAAACAACGACAAGACATATTTCCCTAGGTGGTGAGTTTACTGATCGGTGCCCAGTAAACAATTTTTTCCGACTGCTCTGATTTTAGATTTTTTTCCGAAATTTCTGACGTTTTTTTCAGAAATTTCTGATAGAAATTGGTCCGATTTTCTAAACGTTTTTTTAGAATTTCTGCACATTTTCCTGTGTTTTAAAGCGAAAAAAACTCGAAAAATGTACAAACGGAGAGAGTAGATTGTCTATTGCTCTGGCATATTCTCTCCCACATGTAAACGGATGGTGGTGGTTTGACACATTCTCTCCCATAGTAGTTGTTGTTGTGATCATTCATTTCAAGATCTCAACAACAACAAAGCGCAAAGCAAAAATGCTATTTGTTATTGTTATTGTGAACTGTTAGATTTTCCGTTGTAAAAATGTGCGTTTTGTTGTTGTTGTGAATCAGCCTCTTTCTCTTTCGTTCCCAAAAAAATATGATGGAAAAAAATTGCAAAAACAACTACATACCGGTTTTCTGTGTGCACTGCTTTTTATTTTTAGTTCTTGTTTAGCAGTTGAAACAGAAACGTGCTACTGTATGTTATGTTCCTCATAAAAATAATATTTATAATGTAAATGTATTATAGATGTAATATTTAAACTACATTTTTACGAAACCCGAAATAAATTGTTTGTTTTTTAAATAAATATGTGTTTTTTTTTTTCATTTTTAAGTGGTGTGACGATTTTTTCGATATTTCTTCCGAATTCTGAACGATTTCTTTCAGAAAATCTGAATTTTATTCCGAATTTTCTTTCGAATTCTGACCGATTTCTTTCAGAAAATCTGAATATTCCGCCGAATTTCCAGACGAATTCTGCCCGATTTCTTTCAGAAATTCGGAGTTGTCCTCCGAATCTTTTCCGAAAATCTAATTTTTTCTCCTATTTTTTCAAGAATTTTCACCGAATTCGTCCAGAAAATCTAATATTTTTTCAGATTTTGTTCAGAAAATCTTTCCGAATTCGGTGACCACGTCCATACAACTTTCGTACCGAAATCGGAAGGAATTCGGAATCAGAATCGGACATTTTTTCAGAGATTCTGACAGAAATCGGACCGAATTCGGCAAAAATTGTTTACTGGGTGGTGATCCTTAAAAACAGAACTGAGATTGTGTGTGTACTCTCACCATATGCCCAAGGGCGCATTTTTGCAGCAGATTAGTTTTTGTATTAAATATTTTGAATATTTTTTTTTTTTTTTTTTTTTTTTTGGGATATCAGTTTTGCTTGCAGCTGCTAATCTAGGTATGTATGTTTTATTTTCAATATCTACTTCGCAGCCGATTAACAAAAGTTCCAAAGCTTTGAAGCCAGATCGCCTTCGGGAAATACAATTTATCAATTTACATCACTCCAAAATACATAGAAGCATTATTTTATTACTGCAATTACCCTCTTCACCCTATACACTTTCACACAATTCACAAAAAAGTTTAGGGCGAAAAAAAATTGAGAATCAGCAAATATAAAATACAAAATACATTCAATACTTCAATCAGAACCCCTGTATGTAGGGATAGGTGGCAATATCCCTTCTTTGCCGAATAGCAAAGCTTTTGAAAATGCATCAAATAAATTGAAGATATCGTAAAGGACATTGGTGGGTGAGAAGATGAGGGAAGACAGCATAAGCAGAATGAAATCAAATTCTTTATAAATAAATTAAAAATTCAACACAGAAGCATTACCAATGCATGCTGCTGCTGCTGCTACTCTTGATTTTGTTAC